>NC_134710.1:436591931-436895453 GCF_043290135.1 Rhipicephalus microplus | reverse complement strand
CTAAGCAGATGAAGAAGAAGAAGAAGTAGAAGAAGCTGCGCGACAGAAGATCAAGGCTGAGCGTGGACCACGCGGCGGTGAGCAGCTGCTCAAGGAAACGCCACGTCGCATTTCGGCTGTGAGGCTTGACTGTGAAGAAGCTGCCCGGGCTCAGGATCGGGCGGCAGTATCCTTATTGTTCTTTGAGTGTTCTTTATTTTCCGGTAACTGTAATTGTCTTTCTCAGCTGAAGCGAGTCATTCCAGTTTGATGTCATTTTCTTCCCCCGGCCAAGGGCACTCCCCTTGGTTAGCTTCCACCCCCGCCAAGGATTGGCCGATAGACTATTTGTTACGCAGTGGAGCGAGAAGTGTCCCTGTGGCGCTGGTACCTACAGATGGGGGCAGTATTCCGATCAAGAACCCAAAGGTGATTCAAGTGGAGCTTCGAAAAGCGACTTCGCATCCCCAGGAGATCACTGAGGTCCGCCAGTTTGGTCGCGGAGGCATCCTGTGCTGTTCCGCAGATCAGGAATGCATTCGTGAGCTCGTGCAATGTTCCGAATTCGCAGCGCATCCGGTAAGCCCATTTATTCCGGCACACCTCGCATGCTCGAAAGGATTAGTCCGCTGTGTAGACACAAGCCTGACACCTGCAGATGTGCTCGATTTGTTTTCGGTGGCGGGTGTAATTTCAGTGTACAGGTGCACCCGTACAATTGACAACATAAAATCACCAACGGAATCAGTGATAGTCACCTTTTTAGGAACAGTCCGACCTTCCGAAATTAAGGCATGGCCACTGATCTATAAGGTAGAGCCACTTTCCCCCAAACCCCTGCAGTGTTTGAAATGTTGGCGATATGGACATAGCGTCAGAGGGTGCCGATCAGATATTATATGCCGTCTGTGTGGTGAAAATCATGACAGCCGCGAGTAGCTCTGAGAAAGAGACGTGTTGCTTATGTAATGGGGCGCACCCTGCAGACTCCGCAGCTGTGCAGCAAAAGAAAGGGACCTTGCCGTATTGGATATTGTAGAACGCAAGAGGTGTTCTCGGAGAGAAGCCGTTGCAGAAATGCAGGAGAGATCCAAAGGATATGCCAGTGTTGCAGCACGTAATACCACCGCCACGGATGCATCTCTCGCAACATCTATCGCAGAGGCCGTAGAGAAGGCTATGGAAAAGGCAATGGAACGCCTCGCAAACAACCTTTTTGAAAGCTTGGCACAATTGGTTTCAATCAACTATCGCAAATTCTAGGTGTAGCAACTACGAACGATTGGGCTCCTCAGACATCATTGGTATCGCAGCGTACGGAAATAGAAAGTGCGACAACACGTCAGCGAGCGGTTTCTCCTGAGGCAGGGACTTCCAAAACAACGGAAGACGGTGATCTTACCGATGATTCGGAAGCATGTGCAGATATGGATATGGACTCTCATAAGGCTCTGAAGCGAACCCGATCTCCCCAATCAAAAAACTCTTCGCATAATTCGAAATCTAAAAAGTATATATCCAAAAAAGAATTCTTTGAGAACATGTCTAAGAAAGACTTTTTGCGAAAGGACATTTTGGACCAAGCAGTTTCTGCGACGGTTCTGTCGTCAGAATAGGTTCACTAACCATATTACAGTGGAATTGCAGATCTATACTTTCCGCAGCCACAGACCTATCATACCTTTCTTCACAACTTTCCCCGGATATTATATCACTGCAAGAAACTTGGCTTTCAACCAGCCAGAAGTTTCACCTAAAAAATTATCAGCTATTTCGATTGGACTGACCTAGCAGAGGTGGTGGGCTTGCTGTCTTGATAGCAACTAAGTTTAGTCACAAAGCTACGATCTCTTATCGTTGTGTGACTCAAGATTGTGAAATTTCGATAGTAGACATAATATTGCCAGACGCTTCTCCCTTGTCGTTTGTAAATGCGTATTTCCCAGCCGGGGTGCAAGACACACGAAGTCTAGACGATATGTTCTCTGCCTGCTGAAAGGATATATTAATCACTGGAGACTTCAATTCACATCATTTGGCCTGGGGTTTTAAAACAGATTTAAGCGGAAAACGATTGTGGGAATGGGCTATTGACAAGAATTTATCTTGTTTAAATTCGCAATCTGCTACTTTTGTCCGAGGTCTCTCTAAATCTGTAATTGACTTGTCATTTTGAAGCTCATCTCTAAATATATCTTCGTGGCAAACTTTAGACTGTGCTACTAACAGTGACCACTTGCCTATTAGTTTTGTACTGAACTTTCCAAGAATACATGTCGCCGAAAAGGCCCGCTCATTCCTCAACTATAGAAAATTAGAAAAAGTCTTGAGGGCTACTTTTGATCACCGCGAGGACATACAAGGTGACATTAGGGCTATGAGTCTGTGTGCAGTGTTAAAAAGAT
Organism: Rhipicephalus microplus; assembly: GCF_043290135.1. NCBI lineage: Eukaryota > Metazoa > Arthropoda > Arachnida > Ixodida > Ixodidae > Rhipicephalus > Rhipicephalus microplus. The sequence goes on along the minus strand of NC_134710.1, from coordinate 436,893,069 downwards.
CAGTAAAAGACGCAACGTTTAAATTAGACTCGGCCACAAGAGGTTCTTTTAGTCCATGGTGGACTGAAGAGTGCACGAGAAGCTATAGAAAACGGAAAGCTGCATGGAAACAACTGCTGGTCAACCAATGTCCAAAAAATTGGTGTGATTATAAATTCGCAGCAGCAGACTTCAAACGCACAGTAAGTACAGCAAAAGATGGTTATAATATGAAACGACATGAGTATCTTTCTAGGGCTAAAAACAAAAAAGCGCTCTTCAAATTTTTAAGATCTCAGAAGATGTTACCACCCGCTGAACATATTGACTCTTCTGTTCTTTCCTCCGTGAGCTCTCTGATTTAGCAGAAAATCTTGCGAAAGGGCTCCAAGATAGATTTATGTCAACTCTACCACTGCACATTGTGAACCCAATGGCAGGCGAGGATTTCGAGGAGGTTACTTTAGATGAGCTGGCAGAGATAATAAGGCACTTATCTCCTTCGGCACCTGGACCAGACGGGATGACAAATTCAATGATAGAAGTAATATTCGAGATTTGTCCAACTGAAGTACTTAATCTGGTGAATTTTTCTTTGACAAAAGCTTGGATACCTGCGGAATGGAAGTTGTCTAAAGTGATTCCACTTCTTAAAAAGCAGGAAAAAGGATTCGCCTTGGACAATGTAAGGCCGATATCAATCACGTCAAATCTGGTTAAGCTAATTGAAAGAGTTTTGAATGCCCGGATAATGAAAAAATAATAATAACGCAATATTAAAGCCCAGTCAAATTGGTTTTAGATCCGGTTGCTCAATATGGTGTGCGCATGTTGATTTAGAGAGCCGAATACGACTGGCTCGGCGTCGGCGCCAATACTGTGCTTTAGTTACTTTAGATTTGGCTAAAGCGTACGATAGGGTGGAGCATTCAATTTTATTAAAACAGATGGAATATCACCATATTCCCAACTACATCACTGCGTGGGTGTCGGAGTTTTTAAGAGGGAGAGAATATTACTGCTTTAAAGATGGGTACTCATCGAATAGATATAAGCAGACACGTGGCGTACCACAGGGGCTGTCCTGTCGCCAGTTTTATTTAACATTTTCTTAAGCTCCATTCCATCAGCTGAAGATATTCAGTTATATGTGTACGCGGACGATATTGCTTTCTTCGCAAGTAATACCGACCTTCAATCATTATACCAGAGTCTACAAAATTATCTCAATATGATAGAAAGATGGCTTAAAAATATTCATATGACCCTAAACGTAAAGAAAAGTGTGCTCCTTGCATTCTCTTTTCTGCAGACTATCAACATCTCGTTAATGTACAGTAATGAGCTCATTCCGCAGGCGGAGTCCCTTAAATATTTGGGCATTATATATAATGACACATTAAATTGGAGAAGTCACATTGATGATGTGTACTCCAAGGCAACACGGGCCATGGGGTGGCTACGGAAGCTTGCAAACCGTAAAGCGGGTTTAAGAAGAGATGTGCTAATAATGATATATAAACTTTATGTGCGGCCCATCATGGAATTCGGATGCGTATTATTTTCTGGCAGCGCAGCCTATAAAGTGAGACCCCTAATACTGCTGGAAAGAGAAGCGTTGCGTTTGTGTCTGGGTCTACCAAAGTTTGTTGCAAACAACGTGTTATATATGGAAGCTCACCTACCTTCTCTGCTAAATAGGTTTAAAATTCTTACTGTGCAAGCATTCTTAAAGATATACAGTTCACACCAAAAACTCTCATTTTATGCTTTCATTCAAGAACCGACTTCATTTTTCGAAACTCATTGGTCGCGACTACACACCTCGCAAATTGTATTTGCACAAGCGCTACTAAAGCAACTATTGTAAAAATTAGACATATTCGTCCAATACACAATCTAAAGTCAATGCTTAGCATACAATTCGATGATATATTTCCTCATAACGCGAAACAATTGGCATATAGGTATTTAAATGACCAGTTAGCAGATTATCTAGCCCACCTAGAGATAAGCAATATCATAGCGACTGATGCATCTGTGTCAAAAGAAAAGGCTGGGGTTGGCATCTTCTCTCCTTCTTTGGACTGGTCCTTTTCGATTCGACTCCCAGATTATACCCCGGTATTCATGGCAGAATTATTGGCCATTGTTCTTGCCCTACGCAAATTACCCTCAAGCGAATCATTAGCAGTGATTATTACAGATTCGTTATCACTTTGTAATGCACTTTCTGCGGCAGTAAATTCAGAGCTGATGAATACGTTTCGGCATTTAGTACCGAAAAACGTAAAAAAACTGCATTTGCTATGGGTACCAGGCCACCGCGGATTATATTTGAACGAAATGGCGGACTCTTTAGCAGCAGTATCCCTGGGTGGGCCCACCATTCCAGTTTTGCCAGATACGGCTTACGTAACCGCGCTAAGGTTCCGAAATGCTTGCCTGCAATGGGGAAAAGGTAATTTGGATAACTTCAAAGATTTCGAGCATTTCAGCTATTGCTGGAATAAACAGTGGTGTTTATCTCGCCAGTTAGAGGTCACTTATACCAGATTGCGCTGTGCAGTTCCACAACTAAATTATTACCTTAATGAAGCTCAGCTCAAGGCGTCACCGCTATGCATTTGGTGCAACGAAATTGAAACAATTGAACATTTATTTTTATTCTGTCATCGTTATTCTTATCAGAGAAAAAGATTTTTAGTGGCCCCATTACAAAAGCTAGGAATACAAGTAAATTTACCAGTATTTTATCACTTGGCGGAGCTTCATTTGGTTACTGCCATAGGATTGTATGCTCCGCTGTGTTTGACTACATCAACGCAACTAAAAGATTACCATGCTAGTGAACCACTACCTTTTCAGATCTTTAGTTTATAATTCATAGTAATGTCTTTCAAAAACAAAAGATGGTTTGACCGCTTGCTCAGCACACATTTTTGTTTTTCTGGTAGTATTATTTTACGCTACTTTTTCAGATTGGCTTCATTTTTAGTTTAGTTTCATTTAAGTATCCTGCCGCCCGGTTCTTGGCCCATCCCCCTTTGTGGGTAAGCGCCATCCATCAAAGGTCATCAGCATCAGCATCAGCATCAGATCAAGGCTGTTCTCGCGCTGTTTGGAAGCAGGCTCGGTGATGTGCTCGTTCTAGAACCGGGCTCGTTCCTTAGGACTCTTTCGGAGGGTAGTTTGGCTGAGCTTTGGGTGAATTTGACCTGTTGAGACTAGCTGACGTTGCATATTACTTCTTTAGGCAATCGAATTAGTGCTAATGTCTAATTCATCTCCTGGCCAAGGGCACAACCCTTGGTCAGCCTCCTTGCCTAATGATGAATTGCCATTGGAATATTTTTTCCGCAGTGGTGTTGGAAGCATTCCTGTTGCGCTGGTGCCCACAAGTGGTATATTTATTAGGCTCAACAACCCGAAGGCGATCCAGGTGTGGTTGGAGGCCATTACGCCGCACTTTCAGCTGATAAGTGATGTTCGTCAGTTCGGAAGAGGTGGTTTGGTATGCAGATCGTGAGATCCTTCGTGCATTTTTGACATCCTAAAATGCAAGACATTTGCTTTGGTCCCGGTAAGTGCATTTATCCCGCCTCATTTAGCGTGCACTAAGGGAATTGTACGAGTAGTCGACTCTACACTAACGCCCGCTGAGACTCTGGAAAAGCTGTCTGATGCTGGGGTCACAGCTGTGTACCGATGCAACCGATTAGTTAACGGTGAGAAAGTCCCCACTGAGTCGGTTATTGCTACCTTTGTCGGCACTTCCTGTCCATCCGAGTTGAAAATATGGCCGCTCATTTTCAGAGTCGAACGTCTCGCTTCTCATCCTCTCCAATGTCAAAACTGTTGGCGTTTTGGTCACAGTGCAGGAGGCTGTAAATCAAATTCACGTTGCCGCATCTGTGGCGATACCCACCCATCGAAGGAGTGCAACGCCGAAACCGAAAAGTGCTGCCTCTGTGCAGGAAACCACGCGGCCAATTATCTGAACTGCACCGCAAGGTCTAATAAACACCACTTCTAGAAATCATGAACAGACGTCGTTGCTCGCGGCGAGAAGCAATAACAGTTGTGAAGGATAGAGCCTTTGGATATGCCGGAGTCACGTCGAGGCACGAACAACTGAGTGAGACGAAGATTCTTAATCTTATTGAGGCTGCAGTAGAAAAGGCGATGTCGAAAGCGCTGGAACACATAGTTACGAGCGTGAGTGAGTGCATCTCTCAAGTGTTTTGCTCACAGACGACACAGCTGGCTTCTGCAGTAGCAGTACCGATGGCCAAGTTGGCACCTCGTGCAGTGGAAGAGATACCGAATTCAGCCCCACTGCGACAATCCCGAGAGGATAAAACCCCAATTTTGTCCGTACCTTCTACGTCGACCCACGTGGAGGATCAGAATGAAATGGACGTATGCCAAGATTTTAGGCGTCAGAAGCGCACTGGATCTCCTTTAAAATCTCCTTGCCCAAACACAAAACCCAAAAAGGGCAGCGAAAATGCCAGTGCACTTATTAAGGAGAGTATTTTAGAAGCTGCCGTTGCTGAAGTGTTACGCTCGTCAACATAGATACCTTGAAAGTACTACACTGGAATTGTAGGTCTTTGATTTCTGCTTCTACTGACTTACTTTGCTTAATTAGTCAGTTATATCAGGATTTATTCTTATTACAAGAAACCTGGCTTAACCCTGTTAAGAATAATCATTGAAACAATTCTAGAGCATTTCGCTTAAACCGTCCATCCCTAGGAGGTGGTCTAATTATACTAGTCTCGAATAAATTTTGCCGCATAGCGAGCTTAGCTTTTCAGCTTATGTCCACAGACTGTGAAATTTTGGCAATAGACCTCTGTCTGCCAAGGCACCACGCTTTTTCACTTATAAACGCATATTTTCCAACGGGTTCGCATAATACTCAACAATTAGATACTGCCTTAGCTAATTGCAAGAATGATTTCCTTCTGACTGGTGATTTAAACTCACATCATGTTTCAAGGGGATTTCGAACAGACCCTTCTGGTACTCTTCTGTGGGATTGGATGATTAATAAAAACCTTACCTGCCTAAATGATAGACAGCCTACGTTTATTCGCGGACGGACACGATCGGTATTAGATCTCACGTTTTGCAGCCCAAGTGTTTCAATAAAGTCTTGGAAAACAATTGATTTCTCTTCAAACAGTGACCATCTTCCTGTATACTTTGAAATCTCTTGTGCTGTGAAATCTATTGAAAGGACAGAGAAAACATTGATCAATTACAAAAAATTTAAAGACTGCTTGCGTTCCAACATTAGGGCAGTGTCCAGTGGTCAAAATGAAGACCTCGGCAGAAATCTCTGTTCTGCTTGCTTTAAAAATCTCCAAGAACACTTCAGAATTTGTAATTGCTTCGTCGTCATCCAAAAGTGCCCAACCTAGTAGATGGTGTAATGATGAGTGCACACGAGATTATAGAAGAATAAAAGCTGCATGGAAAAGACTTATATGTAATCAGAGTCCGAAAAATTGGAAGGATTATCAGTTCATTGCGGCAACATTTAAACGCACTGTATCGCGAGCAAAAGAGCAGTATGGCCAAGAACATTTCGAGTACCTGTATAAACCAAATAACAAACGTGCTTTATTCAACTTCCTTCGTGGTAGGAAGAAGACCCCGATACCAGGAAACATTGACTCAGCAGTTTACACCTCACAGGAACTACAGGAATCATTGAATCAGTTGGCTAAAGAATTAAAAAACAGGTTCTCAACGCATCTTCCTAATTCGGCTTCCACAACAACCATCTATGACTACACAGAAATATCGACTTCCGAATTAAATCAGGCTATGGTAAGATTGCCAAATGCAGCACCAGGCCCCGATTGAATAACAAAAACAATGCTAAAAATACTTCACAGGGAATATCCGAATGATCTGTTAAGTCTCGTCAATTATTCCCTTAGAAGAGCATGGATCCCTTGTGAATGGAAGATTGCGAAAATTATTCCATTGCTTAAGAAACAGGGGGCAGGCTATAATTTAGACAACATACGACCGATAGCCTTAACATCTAATGTAGTAAAACTTATTGAAAGGGTACTTCATGGTCGTATAATTAGGTTTATTAACGAGAAACAACTGTTGAGTTCTTCCAAAATTGGCTTTAGATCTGGATATTCCATAAGGCATGCACATGTAGATCTGGGAAGTCGTATTCATATTGCCCGTCACAAAAAGCACTTTGCGGCTTTAGTAACGTTAGACATATGTAAAGCATATGATAGTGTAGAGTATTCTATCTTGACTATACAGTTATGGAGTCATGGACTTCCAGCTTATATAGTAGCATGGGTTACGGAATTTTTAAGTAGAAGAGAATTCTATTGTTATCAAGGCGGTTTCTCTTCCTCTAAGCACAAGCAAATCCGAGGTGTACCTCAGGGGTCAGTACTTTCCCCGGTTTTATTCGACATATTGCTTAGTACCATCCCCGTTCATCCAGATGTGAAAACCTATGTTTATGCCAATGACATTGCTTTCTTTGCTATGGCACATGACTTCCACTGTCTCTACACTATCTTGCAAGCATATCTTAATGAAATAGAACATTGGCTGGTTGGATTGATGTTGAATCTGAATACCGGTAAATGTGCTATTCTCGTTTTTCCAATCAAAGATCCCGTGCACATATATATTAATTACAAGCTTCAAGATATCCCACAAGTACAATCATTGAAATATCTTGGAGTTATGTATAATGAACATCTAAAGTGGCGCCCTCACATTGAATACATCGCGACAAAAGCAGTACGCGCGATGGGCGTATTGCGGAGGTTGAGCAATTGTAGATCAGGTATGAGAAGAAAGGCACTTTTGATTATATATAAAATGTATGTCTGACCTGTGTTAGAGTTTTGCTGCATTCTTTTTTCTGGTGCGCCAGCCTACAAACTTCGGCCGCTCGTTCTGTTGGAAAGAGAGGCTTTACGGCTCTGCTTAGGACTTCCAAAGTATACTGCAAATGCAGTGTTATACCTTGAAGCACGAATACCAACCTTATTATGTCGCTTTAACATTCTTACTGTGCAGAGCTTTTTACGACTATATGAAGCACCGTTTAACCCTGAACAAATTATTTTTATTTCCAATCCTGACCTATTCTTCTCCGTGCATTGGCCCAGATTTACCAAACCACAAATAGTATTTGTTCAATCGTTACTTGAGCCCCTAAATGTACACGTTCGTGATATGATTCCTTTAACTGAGCAACAAAATTCTCCAGAAATTGTTTACCAAGATATCTTCCCAACTTACGCTAAGCTATTACCTACAGGCATTTTAAATGGTCTATTGCAGGACCATTAAGTACTCTGCCAACAAATGTCATTATAGCAACGGACGCATCTCAATCACATGAAAAATGAGGCATTGGAATATATTGCCCCGTACTTGATTGGTCATTATCACTTCGCTTACCGGTTTTTCTTCCTGTCTTTCTGGCTGAATTCATGGCAATAATGTTAGCTTTGCGAAAGGTAAATATTTCCATTCCAGTCGTAGCAGTCATAACTGATTCATTATCAGTGTGCTCTTCTCTGTCCGCATCTGGTCACTCACCTATAGTGAAACTTTTTAAACCATTGATCCCCTGTCATCTCCGAAGTATTCATTTATTCTGGACACCAGGGCACAAAGGTTTGTTGTTAAACGAAATAGCTGATTCTCTGGCGAAGGCATCCCTTTCGGCACCAATTATTCCTATTTTCCCTCATACAGTATACATTACGGTGGCGCGATTTCGCACACTTAAAATCAGGCAAAATTTATCTGACCCTGCACTGACGACTTCTCCAGAGTACAAACACTTGTTATGTCTCTGGCGCAGTGAACTGACTAGTTCAAGGATGATGGAAGTTGTCATCACGAAATTTCGTTCCCGCGTTACCTCCCTCAATTTTTACTTGCATAGATCCGGCATATTGAATTCCCTTATGTGCATTTACTGTAATCAAGAGGAAACGATCAGTCTTTTTTATTACATTGTCGCCGTTTCGATTTATTCTGGCAAAGCATACTAGCACCACCTCTTCAAAGACTGGGCTTGCAACTATCACAACCTGATCTTCTTTCATTTGGAGCCTCTACACTGGGTTTCAGCCACAGGAATGTTTTATTCGCCGTTCAAGAATACTTCACTGCGACTAAACGATTTTCTTGCTAAATTGCTGTCTCACTATTTTTATTCTTTTTTCTGCAAGCTTGATATCGGTATTTCAAATCAAAATTAAGTTACCAAAAAATTTGTAGGAATGACGCAATGCTGAAAGTTTAGGGCAAATTCACCTTATAGTTGGCCAATCCCCTTCTTTGGGTACGAGCCATTTGCACAGGGAAACAACAACAACAACAACAAAGACGGCGACGCTCCGCTTCTGGTAGGTGAGCCGAAATTTTGCTCTGTATGCAATTTGGCGGGCTCTCAACGTCACTGTACGCTTGTGTGTGCATTGTTTTTGATTGGTTTTAAACCATAATCCCGGTAGGATGGTCAATCTTGTTGGATTGATCGACGAGCTGGCGTAGCCATGCTCGCAGAATGCCGAGGCACAGTGATAAGTTTGCTTAACGCTAAAACGGGCTCTTCGTTGTCCAAGTAACACAGAATGCGTTACATCGGTATAACATGGCGTAGCTGCTCAAGCGCGCCACTTCTGTTTATCGAATCGATTCTGTATAAACTACAGCAAGAACTTGCTTACTTATAATAAAACATTGAGCCAGCTTCTACTGGCTTTGTTGTTCTCTTGTTATGCTTTTTCGCCCATAGCTGTAACAGTATTGCAGCTATTTGTTCGAAGATTGTCTTAAATAAAGAAAATTTGACGTTTTGAAATAAATGCTGAGTTATGCAGCGGGAAAGACGTCAAATAACAAGTAAAGCGCTTAGGTTTTGCGGCGAATTGAGTAAACAGGCTGTTAAGGTAATAAATTATAGACCAGTGCACGTTAAAAACTACAGGTGGTCGAGATTTCTATTGTCCGTCACCCCAGGGTGTCTCGTAATTATTTGGTGGTCTTGAATCGATAAAAAGCAAGGATAACAAACACAGGGAGCTGAACCACTAGAACACTCAGATTTCTAACAAAAAGACATTTTGATTATTGTGAAGAGCTGGTTCATGTACGTACGTGACTATGCCTATCGAAGTGCAGTGCGTATAAAATGCCCCCCATAGCCCTCATGCTGGTCTGTTCTAACTTTTGTTGCGCGAAATCTATGAATCCATGTGCCAAGACCATCTTTTCTCAGAGCATGCAAAAAATAGACAATGGGCATGCCATATTCTGCTGACGTTGAACCGGAGCACGCCTGACTGCGGACATTGTCTTGCGGTTGTAGATGTCAGCGTTGTGTCGGCCTGAAGTTTCATATCAAATACTTCTTCCTCTGGGCCCTTGATAATAATAATAATAATAATAATAATAATAATAATAATAATAATAATATAATAGGTTGTTTAACTATAGTAGTTAGATAATGCTTAGAGGGAAAGGTGTTACTGCAACAATAAGGTGGTCATATTTTCAATTTCCTGTGGACGCATTAATTGGTGACGTTGCAGCCAAGCCAGGCCGGGAGTAGTGTGATAAAGTAAAGGCTGTTTAGGCTTGAACGTGAAGACTAAAATAAGCCGTAAATCTTCCGTAGCGGAGGATTCTTGACCACGTGGATTTCTGTGCTTCTCAAGAAAACACTTTCAGTTTCGAAGAATAAATTCAGCCAGCTTCGCTTGGCGGACACTTACAAAACAACGAAGCTGATGACGAGCAGTGGCGTTGAATGAAGCGTGTTGAATGAAGTGGGAATAATGTGGCATGAAGTGGTTGTAAAAGTGTGAGAAGTGGCAGGAAATTTAGTGGGCGTAGTTCTCAGATGTGAGAGTAGATGAAGTGGTTGTAAGAGTGGCCATAAGATTTACCTGCTCTCTGCAGGTAAATGCCACTACGGGCTACTACTCAGCCGGACCCCAAGTTTTGAACAAGACGAGCTCCGCTGCTAGAGGTGAGCAACTTTCGCATGTCGCGGGACATAAGAGAGGCACTTTCCGGGCATTAAAAAACTGATATGGAGGGCCCTGCTTGTCAAGTACAAACGCTTAATTGCGAGCAGCCGCGCAAATGTGCTTATTAGGTGGATCCAATATATCACGTGCTCTCAATATATCGTATTGAGATAGCATCAATCAGCAAGTGGGGCTCTGCTGTGTACGGACATACGGGCATAGCTTTGGGCTGTCCAGAGGAATTTCCATGCAGCGGAGGTCTCGCCCAGACAGTCCCGTCGTGGGAGCGGCCTGCCGTGTGCTACCGTACACGTCTTCGGACTTCTATCAGTACAGTTTTACCAAGCCATGCATAATCATTCGCTAGTGAGATCGCGTCACAATTCCAACGCACAACGTGTTTTCCGACGTCCCCAGACAACTACAAATTATTTTTTTCAATATGTATACATATATATATATGTATATATATTGTTAAATTTTGATGCAGTATATATATTGTAATGAATTAATTAATCTGAATAACGGACGCTCTGCTGGCAATGAAGAAGACGACGATGATCGGTGGCTGCAGTAGTAGCTCGCGCACGCCGCTCGCCATTAGCTAGACCTGCCTGATAAAGCATATTTTGCCAAGCTGCGTCTGAACCTTTTTCGACATACGACATCTCTATTTTAAGTGGTGGAGGAGCCTGGGTTCCCATCAACCTGAAACTTCGCAATCGGACGCTACCCTCACCGTTCACCATGACTGCTCCTGGCCCTTCTCAAGCTGCCTTACCAACGACAGTCTACTGTACTGGCGTACCTCGGCAACGGGACCCACCAATTTTTCGCGGCAACGACGAACAAGACGTCGAGGACTGGCTCGTCGAGTATGAAATCGTAAGTGCTTCCAACAAGTGAAACGCCTGCGACCAGCTCACAAACGTGCGCTTTTACCTCGCTGATGTGGCCAGCCTCTGGTTCAAGAACCACGAAGGCGAAATCACCAACTGGTCCGCCTTCAAGACCGCCATCGCCGCGGTCTTCGGTCGTCCCGCAGTGCGCCGGATTCGCGCGGAACAGCGTGTCCGTAGTCGAGTCCAGCGCAGAGATGAGACGTTTACAAGTTACATTGAAGATGTCTTGTCTCTTTGCAAGCGCGTTGATGAATCTCTAACCGAACGCGACAAAATCGAGCATATCATCAAAGGAGTTGACGACGATACCTTCTAGATGCTCGTCGCTAGGAACCCACAGACCGTCACCGATGTTGTCCAGCTTTGTCAGGAGTACGACGAGTTGCGTAAGCAGCGTGTCTCGACGCGCAGGGCCGCTGAAGATACGGCCGAAGTTTCCGCCCTCGTGCACGACGTCGCTGCTGATCACACCGTCTTACTGCCCCACATAAACGTCCCTACGCCGTTGACCTACGCTGCCGTCGCTGCTGGACCCCCAGCCCCACCTGTCTCTGGTGCATACCGGGGCACCAGGTCCTCCTACCCTACGACGCTGCCCACATACACGGCACCCCATCCCGTTTCGCCACCTGCACCTTCTGTCGTTAACCCATGACGCACCTTGGACAATCGACCCATCTGTTTCGCATGCGGTTTCGTGGTACATATAGCACGCAACTGTCGCCGTCGCAACTTCCAGCCTCCAAGACCATGGGAATCCTGCAAATTACCAAGCTGCCCAGAATCCCCAGCGACCATCTTCTCCTATCACCGACTCATTGTCCCCACGACGCCCTGTCGATTCTCGCCGGTCATTACCACCCCGTCGCCGACCTGTCTCCCCGTTGCTTCGGCGCACGAGCCCCGCTCGAGAGGAAAACTGACAGCCGCAGTTCCGGAGGCAAGAACTGCGTCGTCATCTAACTTTCTAAGACCTCCTCTTTGTCCGACCAACGAAATTGATGTGCTAGTAGAAGGTGTTGCTGTGCGTGCACTTGTCGACACAGGCGCCGTCGTTTCTGTAATTAGTGAAAAACTGTGTCGCGATTTGAGGAAAGTTACAACGCCGCTTACGAATCTTGCTCTGCGTACAGCCACCTCCCATTTCATCGCGCCGACAGCTCAGTGCACAGCACGCGTTCTTATTCAAGATGTTTGCTACGCCGTCAACCTTGTTGTTCTCCTACGTTCATCTTACGACGTCATACTAGGATGGGATTTCCTTTCTACCCATCAGGCCCTCGTCGATTGCACTCGTGCTGAACTCACGTTGACGAATCCGTGGCTTGATATCGACCACCAAAGTCCTTCGAAAGTGTTTGCCGCAGCTGACGTCCGCATCGCGCCGTTGTCCGCCGTCCTAGTGCCTGTGTTTTCCCCTGCTGCCACTAACTCGACGCTCCTGTTCCAACCAACTATAGCTAGTGTGCAACACCGAACCAGCATCCTCCCGTTTGCCGTCATCAACTTTTCTAATGGTTCGGCGGTACTTTAGCGTGCAACGTCTCTGCTTGCCCATACATCCTGCTACGCGGCGAGTGTCAGGGGAGCCTCGAGACCTTAAATTGTATTTTCGAAGACCCGATCTATCCAGACAAGCCATTTTTACCGACTTGTGCCATTACACCCGCAGCTGACGCTAATGAGCCTATGGATGTATTCCGCAAGTCCATTGATTGCGACCTCACGCCTGGGCAGCAGGAACAGCTGATCAAGCTCCTACAGCGTTTTGGGCCTCGTTTGACCACAATCAGCCTTCCTTAGGTCGAGCGTCATCTGTTGTTCGTCGTATAGATACCGGTCAAGAGACGCCATTACGGCAGCGTCCATATCGTGTGTCAACTACCGAACGCTGTGCCATTAATGAACAGGTTGACGACATGCTGACACGTGGCATAATCGAACCGTCAAGCAGTCCCTGGGCCTCTCCAGTTGTGTTGGTGAAGAAGAAGGACGGATCCATCAGGTTTTGCGTGGACTACCGACGTCTCAACCGAATCACGCGCAAGGATGTCAATCCGCTGCCACGCATTGACGATGCCTTGGACTGCCTAAAGGGAGCCGAATTTTTCTCTTCTTTAGATCTGCGCTCTGGATACTGGCAGGTACCCATGGCAGAGGCCGATCGCGAGAAAACAGCTTTCATCACGCCCGACGGGCTTTACGAATTCACCGTCATGCCCTTCGGCCTCTCCAACGCGCCGGCTACTTTCGAGCGAATGATGGACTCTATCCTTCAAGGCCTCAAATGGAACGTTTGCCTTTGTTATTTAGATGACATTGTCGTCTTTTCAACTGATTTCGCAACCCATTTAACCCGCCTCGAGAAAGTCCTCGCGTGTATTTCTGCCGCGGGGCTGCAACTGAATCTGAAGAAGTGCCATTTCGCCACTCGAAAGCTTACAATCCTTGGCCACGTGGTTTCAAAAGACGGCATTTATCCTGACCCTGCCAAACTTACAGCCGTTTAGCGTTTCCCAAAGCAACCATTATGAAAGAGCTCCGAAGCTTCATAGGCTTGTGCTCTTACTTCCGGCGCTTCGTTGGCAATTTCGCGACGATCATCGCTCCTTTGACCAAGCTCCTCGCCGGCGCTAGAGACCTTTCAGCCTGGTCTGCTACCTGTGACAATTTTTTCAATGAACTGCGCCGCCTCCTCATGTCGCCGCCTATTCTGCGACACTACGACCCATCGGCACGCACAGAGATCCACACCGACGCTTGTGGTGTCGGGCTAGGCGCTATTCTTGCACAGAAGAAAGACGGCTTCCAAGAGTACGTCGTTGCCTACGCAAGCCGAACTCTTAGCAAAGCCGAAATCAACTATTCCGTCACTGAAAAGGAATGCCTGGCCATTATTCGGGCGATAGAGAAATTTAGTCCTTACTTGTACGGACGCCCTTTTGACGTCGTGACTGACCACCACGCCCTCTGCTGGTTGTCGTCACTGAAGGATCCAAGCGGTCGCCTCGCCCGATGGGCATTACGCCTCCAAGAATATAATATTCGCGTGGTCTATCGCTCCGGCCGGAAGCATTCGGACGCAGACGCCCTATCCCGTTCGCCCCTACCCCCTGACCCGGACTGCTGCGAAAGGCTAACCTGTGATGCCACTGCCATCACCATCGCCGACATGCCATCTGAGCAACGCAAGGACCCCTGGGTTGCTTCGATTCTAGACATCCTGGCTGGGCGGACGGCTTCCCCCCCTTCTCGCTCATTGCGTCGGCAAGTCGAGCACTTCGCCACTCGCGACGATGTGCTGTACCGACGCAACTACGCACCCGGTGAACGTCAGTGGCTACTCGTGATTCCACGTCATCTGCGATCCGAAATTTGTTCCACGTTTCATGACGACCCCCAATGTGGGCACGCAGGTTTCCTGAAGACTTATTCTCGCATACGTCTCCGATATTACTGGCGTGGCATGTACCGTTTTATACGACAATACCTTCGGGCCTGCTCGACATGCCAGAGACGAAAAACTCCCCCTTATCACGCCAGCGGTACCTTGTTACCCTTACCATGCCCATCCCGACCATTCGACCACGTCGGCATCGATATCTATGGTCCCCTTCCCAACACTGCTGACGGTAACCGCTGGATCATAGCTGCCGTCGACCATCTCACGCGGTATGCCGAAACTTCATCCCTTCCCTCGTCTACAGCAAAAGACGTTGCGACTTTCGTACTTCACAACATCGTATTACGTCATGGAGCACCTCGGGAAATACTGAGGGATCGTGGTCGCGTATTCTTGTCAGACGTCATCACAGCATTGCTGCGTGAGTGCCACGTCGCTCACCGCACTACAAGCGCCTATCATCCCCAGACCAATGGAATGACAGAGCGCTTCAACCGCACCCTTGGTGACATCCTGTCTATGTATATCTCATCAGACCACTTCAATTGGGACCGAGTGCTCCCGTTTATCACGTTCGCCTATAATACCGCCATTCAAAGCACTACTGGGTTCTCTCCTTTTAGGGGCGAAGCTCCTTAGGGCGTGGGCTGTGCGTCCCCTGTAGCCTGTATGTAGCCACCTCTAGTTTAGTTCTTGCAGTGTTCACTAGATGGTGGTACCATCCCCTGTATGTAGCCACCTCTCGTTTAGTTCTTGTACTGTTTACTAGATGGTGGTACTTGTAGCTGGTGATGAAAAGATGCAAGATGTTATAAACTAGAAAGCAGTACTTGTAGTTGATGAAAGACGCGAGATCTTATAAAATAGGAATGATGTCACATATGGCGCGTGTCACTGGTTGAATATTGTTGAGACTCACACCGCGCTGGAATTAAACACACAAATAAAAGACACACTGCAGCACAGGTAGGACACACACGAGCGCGAACTAACAACTGTTTATTCGATGGAAATGTGACACACACATATATAGGTTGAAAGGAGAGAAAAAGAAGAAAAAGAAAGAGCGTGAACATGCGCACTGCCCACCAAGATAAAGCGCCCATCAGTGCTAATCAAATCCAGCCTTGTCAACTATCTAAAATGTCTACGTAAAAAAGTATATTCATTGTTTGACAAATGAATAGATGGCACACTAACACATTTGTCCTCACCAAACCTGCGCATCATGAAAGCTTCAATGATTTCTCTTTCCCTTTTGTCTTCTGATCTGGATAAAACAATGGTCTTTTCAAAGTTCGGCTTACATTGACACTTCATGCAATGGGTAGCTAAGTTACTGGGGTGACTGATTTGCTTGCAGTTATAATCATGCTCGCGTAAACGTGAGTTAAGGCACCTACCAGTTTGCCCAACGTACCAATTTCCGCAAGGCAAAGGAGTACCATATACAACATTTGTTTCACATGGCACAAATTTGTTAACATGCCTAACCGAACATATGTGGTTGTTCCCTTGGTTGCCGCTGTTTACTTGGTGACAAAGCGAAATTAATTTGTGAGGTGCCGTAAAGGTCATGGGTATGCCATGCCTACTTGCAATTTTTTTCAGTCCATGCGAAATGCCGTGAACGTAAGGCATAACAATAGGCCTCTCCTCTGGCTTCTCTTTTATTCCTACGTTCGTGTTGTGCGTGCTGCCGATGGTTTTTAAAAGCCTCTCGGCCAAGGCTGTGATTAAGGCATCAGGGTAATCACTGTCCCTAAGTCTATCAATCTGCTTCATCAAACTACGTGCAACCATGTGGTTACACGACTTCTGGCAGCTGTTTAACATGCACGCATATGCAACACTTCTTTTCACAAGCTTGGAGTGACCCGAGCTGTAGCTTAACAAACTTTTATCACCTCTAACGTCATATTCCCAGCACATGTGTCCCTCACCTTGCGAAATCATGATGTCTAAAAACTTTATGCCAGAACTTGTGGGCAACTCGTAAGTGAAATCAAGACCACGAAATGTTGTTTTAAACATCGCGACAAAAACTTCGGGTTTTATGTTGGCACATTTCGACCTAGGAAAACATAATAAAAAATCATCAACGTAGCGGAAACATGCCACAACGCCGTACCCTTGCAATCGGGGTTGCAATTCACGATCTCCTTTCGCCATGTACAAATTCGATAAGATCGGCGCCAAGCACGAGCCGATGCAGATACCGTCGTTCTGAACAAAAATGGATCCATTGAATTCCACGTACAATGACTGAAGGTAAAGGCGCAGCAAATCCAAAAAACTACGAACACTAATCCTAGGTTTTCCTAGGTCGAAATGTGCCAACATAAAACCCGAAGTTTTTGTCGCGATGTTTAAAACAACATTTCGTGGTCTTGATTTCACTTACGAGTTGCCCACAAGTTCTGGCATAAAGTTTTTAGACATCATGATTTCGCAAGGTGAGGGACACATGTGCTGGGAATATGACGTTAGAGGTGATAAAAGTTTGTTAAGCTACAGCTCGGGTCACTCCAAGCTTGTGAAAAGAAGTGTTGCATATGCGTGCATGTTAAACAGCTGCCAGAAGTCGTGTAACCACATGGTTGCACGTAGTTTGATGAAGCAGATTGATAGACTTAGGGACAGTGATTACCCTGATGCCTTAATCACAGCCTTGGCCGAGAGGCTTTTAAAAACCATCGGCAGCACGCACAACACGAACGTAGGAATAAAAGAGAAGCCAGAGGAGAGGCCTATTGTTATGCCTTACGTTCACGGCATTTCGCATGGACTGAAAAAAATTGCAAGTAGGCATGGCATACCCATGACCTTTACGGCACCTCACAAATTAATTTCGCTTTGTCACCAAGTAAACAGCGGCAACCAAGGGAACAACCACATATGTTCGGTTAGGCATGTTAACAAATTTGTGCCATGTGAAACAAATGTTGTATATGGTACTCCTTTGCCTTGCGGAAATTGGTACGTTGGGCAAACTGGTAGGTGCCTTAACTCACGTTTACGCGAGCATGATTATAACTGCAAGCAAATCAGTCACCCCAGTAACTTAGCTACCCATTGCATGAAGTGTCAATGTAAGCCGAACTTTGAAAAGACCATTGTTTTATCCAGATCAGAAGACAAAAGGGAAAGAGAAATCATTGAAGCTTTCATGATGCGCAGGTTTGGTGAGGACAAATGTGTTAGTGTGCCATCTATTCATTTGTCAAACAATGAATATACTTTTTTACGTAGACATTTTAGATAGTTGACAAGGCTGGATTTGATTAGCACTGATGGGCGCTTTATCTTGGTGGGCAGTGCGCATGTTCACGCTCTTTCTTTTTCTTCTTTTTCTCTCCTTTCAACCTATATATGTGTGTGTCACATTTCCATCGAATAAACAGTTGTTAGTTCGCGCTCGTGTGTGTCCTACCTGTGCTGCAGTGTGTCTTTTATTTGTGTGTTTAATTCCAGCGCGGTGTGAGTCTCAACAATGTTCAACCAACTAGCCCCCACTCTTGCCCTTCTAACCGTCACTGGTTGAAGGCAATCGTTCGATTTAGTGCGGCGACGTACGCTAGGGGGAGCGATGTAATAAAATCGAGTGGGCAAAATGTACAGAGGATTCATGGTTTACCAGGTTTACCTCCGGAGCTTCGCCCACTCATCATCATTCACTTCGTGGATATGGCGGAATTTTTTTCCTCCTTTACGGACGTGAACCTTCTTGCACTATGAACACCATTCTTTCGTACAAACCTGACTCCTCAGAGTCCACGACTTTGTCTCAAGCCGCTACATACGCTGAAGAATGCCGCCAACTGGCACGATCATTCACAACCCAAGACCAAGGACGCCAAAAGCACCACCATGACGCATCAAGTAACACTACTTCCTACGATCCAGGTTCACTTGTCTGGCTGCATGTCCCTTCTGCTACGCCTGGCCTTTCTACCAAGTTGGTCCGCAAGTATCACGGCCCATATCGTGTGCTACAAAAAACGTCACCAGTGAATTACCTCATTGATCCACTGGAACCATCTTCTGACCAACGTCATCGTGGCCAGGAAATTGTCCACGTCTCGAGACTTAAGCCCTGCTACGACCCTCCCGTGTTTACTTGTCCATAGGTCGCCAGGATGGCTCCTTATTTCGCGTAGAGTAATTGTATTGAATTAATGAATCTGAATAACGGACGCTCTGCTGGCAATGAAGAAGACGACGATGATCGGTGGCTGCAGTAGTAGCTCGCGCACGCCGCTCGCCATTAGCTAGACCTGCCTGATAAAGCATATTCTGCCAAGCTGCGTCTGTACCTTTTTCGACGTATAACACCTCTATTTCAATATATATATATATATATATATATATATATATATATATATATATATATAGTTAAATTTTGATGCAGTAAACTTGATCTTTTTATTTTATCAAAATATAAATTAGAAGTCATACATTGCATGTGTTGATTATAAATACAGAAGGAAGACATAAAGTTGCAAAGCTGTGAGTGAGACCTCTTAAAAAATCACTCATAAAAGTTAGAACGCAGTAGTAAATAGTGGGGGGGATACAAATATTAGAGCGCATAAATGTACAAATAGGTACAATATAGCAAGAAAAGAGTACGAAATTCGCAGATAAGCACAAAAAACTAACAAGAAATGGAATAACATTCGCTCATTGTAAAAGCAAGCATCATGACGCTAAGGAAAATAAATTGATATATGTAACATACAAATACGCACGATGCATACAAAAATGCAGATAAGCTTAAAAGAACAAAAAGTCTAATAACATACTTTGTATATTATAAGCATTATGAATTTAGTAAGAGCGAATGGAAGCTGTTTTGAAACATTACAAGAGATCCACTTTTTATCTCTAAAGGTAAAGTTTTCAACAAGAATACAGAGAAATTATTTACGGTATATTTGCATAATTGGTCCTGGGCTTGTGTAAAAGGAAGAAGTTAGCCTTTGAAAAACGAGTATATCACACCTGAGGAGATTTATTTGAGTGTAGTAAAGGAATGGGAAGTTTTTCATTGGCATATTTGTAGATAAGAATGCCGAGAAAATACTTGGCCAGCTTCTGAACTGATAAAATGTTGTGTGAACAAGCAAAGATGATGCATTGCACATTAAGCCACTGAACGGTATTATTCTCAATGCTTGGTTTTGAAGATGTTAGATGGGTGATAAATTAGTGGCATACGTGCTTGTCATGTTGAAATTCAAAAGATTATATCGCTGGAAAGAAAGCGTCTTACAGTGACAACAATATTTCAAAACTAAAAAGGCGAACTTTTAGCAAAATTTGAATGGCATATGCGGCTTCCCGCGTAAGATGTAGCACATGGGAATAAATTTTAAATGCTCGTCAACTTTGACCACGAGAAACATTGTACTAAAAGTGGAGCGGATTTGGTAGTCGCTTACGTAGACAGAGAGGTTTCTAGGTATAATTCGATTTGGTGACAAAAATGCCACAAATTTTGACTTCTTAGGATTTATTTTTAGTTTATTACTATCGAACCGTCCTAAAATGTTTTCCAGGTCAGTGTTTAATTTCAACAGGATTTAGTTTACCTCTTCATGTGCCGTTAATACAGTGGTGTCGTCCGCATAGAGAATGCAGGACGAATGAGCGAGGCAATGAGGAAGATCATTGATGTAAATTAACAATAAAAGTGGGCCCGAATTCGAACCCTGCGGAACATCGATGTTGATGAATTTAGGGCTGAATAAGGTACCGGAGATATATATACAAAATGTTTACGATCACGCAGATAGCTACAACTCAATATTAGTGGGATGCCAGATACTCCAATAGACTGTAATTTATGAAATAAAATGACGTGAGAAATAGCGTCAAGTGCTTTTAAAGGTCATGAAAGACATCACCAACACAACAGTTGTCAATAGCAGATTTAGTTTGATCGGTTAGAGATATCATGGCAAGTTCAGTTGACTAACCGGGAATAAAACCAAACTGCTTATCAGAGAAAATGTGCAGCTTGTCTAAATACCTTCATAAAAGCTTTTCGATGACTTTACTGAAAATCGAGATAATTGATATGAATCGGTAGTTCGAGAATAAACGCTTGTCGCCTATTCTAAAGACGGGAATAGTTTTTGCTTTTTCAGGGCTGTTGGAAAAACCACAGTCTGAAATACAAGATTTATATTGTAATATTATATATCACAGATCAAATGAGCTATCAGTTTTATGTCAGCAGCAGAAAACTTATCGCGACCAGCGCTTGTATTCCAATACCATTGGTAACCCTGAACACTTCTTCAGGTGACATTGGATAAAAAAAATGAATGTAGTAATCGTGAGGAAGTATATTCGAGGGATGCTGTCGACTGAGAAATATCAATGCCGAATGAGTCATTGAAAGAGTTCACAATGTTAGATGAGTTTTCGATCACACGATTTTCTGTGGAATTAAGGTTATGTCTGAATGTACCATGGTCCTGCCAAGCACATATTTTACAGCTTTTCACTGCTTCCTAACGTCATTTCTGGCTCGCTTTATTTTATCTTCGTAGTATTTTACTTTAGTGGACTTAAGTAACATATCTAATGTGCTTGAGTATTCTTTATAAAGCTTTTGAAGATTGACAATGAAAGGGGACTTTTTCGTCTTTTTGTATGAATTAACCTTTTTCCGCAGACTTTCTATTAGGTGATATGTCAACCACGAATTAATTGAGACAAGGTACTTTTTTCAGGTCACTTACAATAGACCTCCCGCAGCAAACTACTCTTACGGCAGCACGTCGCCACTGATGTCACACAGAGGCCTGCTGCACAACAACTCGCTGACCGGCGACCACGACCGAGACCTGACACCGTCAAGAATATCGCACTGCAGCGACTACTCGACCAGCTCGAGCAGCGGTGGTTGCGGAGTGCCCGCCGACAGCAGTAGCGAGACATCAGAAGGCGAGTTCGCCAAGACACCTGGAGGATCGCGGAAGTGCTCGCCGCAAAAGATCTCCAAGACAGGCAACATCACACCGCAGCCGGGCGAATTCGGAAGCACCAACGGCACCTCCCCGTGGAAGATGGCGCCGCCAGAACGACCCGACCCGGCGGGAGGACGTTCACACGACGTCATCGTCATCGACAGCAGCGCCGCGTCGGCCGACGAGAGCTACGCATCGTCCGCTTCGCCCTCCACCTCTCCCGCCAAGACGAACGGAACGGCATCCTCTCCGAGACATTCGATATCTGGTGTAGGGTCCAGGCAGACTCCTCCGCCACCATCTGCCAAGTCTATGATTCCCTACCTCGCCGCACCCTACCAGGCCACGAGCTCGGAGAATCTGACCACAAACGGAACGACGTCGTTAATTCCTCAACATCATCAGCAGCAACAGATGGCCAAGCAGCAGGCGATGACCAACGGCAGAGTCCGACAGTCGTCTACTCCGCCTAACCCCAACGCAAGGCGTCGTTCTGTGGACGCCGGACTGGCCACTCTACCCCGATCGAGGTCTCACAGCAGTGAAGGGAGCATGACTTCCAACAAGGCGTTCCTCACGCGAGGCGTCCCGGGTCACTGCTCTTGGAGGAGTCCGCCCCCAGTCCGGACCTCGCCGCAGTCTAACTCTGACGGCAACAAGACGTGCGCCTTCCGGCAGCGCGGTTCTTCCAGACCGGCCTTGACGCCGGACCTCTTCACCGAACCCGGCTCCAAGAGAAGCGCGGTCCACTCGAGCCCGACCAAATCTCAGCGGCCCAACGTGATATCGCCCCTACTGCAGGAGCTGCTGCGCGAAAAAGACCTTGATTCTGACGACAAGATCCTGAATAAGATGGAGTTCATCGTCAATCACTACCGTTCGCGACTTGACAAGGGTGATTGCGATGATGCCAAGGGCACCTCCACCCTCCCTAAAGCCTCCCATACAGCACCCACGTCACCCGACAGCTTCTGCAGCCCTCCATGTCGGAGGCAGGGCTCGAAGATACCCAAGGCTACTTACTATGACAGGAACTAATTCATACTGTCTCTTTGAGGGCTCTTGTGCCGAGTACTGGCATCTGTCTCGGGGTGTACCGAAATATCATCGGTGCCATAACAGATTTGGGGCAGTTCAAATAAAAAAAATGTGTGGATTGCTCAAAGGACTGGCCCTCCCCGACAGGCTAGAATGCCACGGTCGAGGATTGATTTCCTCCTGAAAGAGGATAAGTTGTTAGATGATGCACCTGGCCAATGCTTTATGGTCTGTTACGAAGGGAGTGACGACACGATTTTGCAGGCATTCAGCTATGGTTCTTGTGTTGTCGTGTGTGTTGCGGAGTTTATTGACGTCGGGCACTCTCCGCCAGCTGCAGGAGACAACTTTACTTTGGAGTTTTGCATCGCAACAACAGTTGCTTAACGTGTAGGTAGCACGTGAGACCCTTTATACATGGCTATGGTTAAGTCGCAGCCGCTCCACCTGTTGCATGACGCAGAACTGATAGAAGAAGAAGAAGAAAAGGCACGCGTTGTTTCGGGTGCGTTTGCTGCTTGGAGCTGACGTTTTGTTTGACCAGATCAAACTTTTATATATAATGTTACCTGAGGCGAGGCTCGTACGAACGTAGCAGCAGTCGCGCGAGTTTTGTGTTGGTCTGAACTATAGTGACAGCATAGTCACTGACATGGTTAAAAACGTGGGGATGAAATGAAACTTGGTATAACGCAGTCGTCTATCAATTAATGCGCTCAGAAGCTTTTTACCATGAATGCTACAGATTAACAATGTAGATATCTTTTTCAGATCTATTTTACCTGGCACTACGGTGCGCAGAAGTATAAGAACTGCGTCTTCTGATTGCGTCTTCGCATTAGTACTGGAAAACTGAAACACAAACGGTAGATAGAGCGAAATGTCCGGAGATCGAACGTGTTTAGGAGAAAGATGTAATAAGTAACATGTCATTTAATGGAACGGTATATCTGCGACCTCCACAAAGGTGATTTTCCTGCCTTGTCGGAGCTAGTGACTGCTGCCGATACCGCCCAGAGCGGGCGGAGTGGGGCTTGGTCCAAAGTGCGCTTTCTGTTAATGTATTTAGTTTGGGAAGAGTGCCATGCATGATGTATGTGAAGAGTTGATGAGTGTTTTGTATGCTTTTTTTTTGCTTTCGCTGAAGCAGCAAGATAATTGACAGCGAGCTTGTTTTGCTCTTTTTGTTTTGTTACACGATTCTTACGTCCACTATCTATGTGTTCACGCAAGCAGATGATTTTATTGTTTATTTTTTAATCTGTACAGCGCTGCAATCGGCCACCACATCATGACCCGGGCGCACATCTTAAAACTGCTCGGAAGTGGCGCGTCTCTTGACGAATACCCGCTTTCGTTGCTTCCTCTAGTCCGCAGGATATAGAACGCAGATTTACACGGGCTGGTTTTCCTTCCAGACCAATAACCTAACTAAGTGTGACTAGTACAACGCTTCCACATTTATTGGCTATCACGCCTTCGTTTATTGCTCTTGTAGAATTCTATTTACAAATGCCAGACACAAAAAAGAACAGTCCCTGATGGTAGGTTTTAGATTGAGGTCGATGTAAAGACAAAAATGGATTATGGACATGTTTGTTGATTCCAGCTTTATGAAAACGTGAGTGTTCATAAAATATGAAAACTTTGGAGCGACGGAGAGAGGACCAAGCAAAAAAAGCTTCAGCTTCTGCGCCAAAACTTTAGCTAAAGGGCCCGTGTTCTCTAGTGTCCTGACACACACAGAGGTTCGTTGTCTGAACTTGGGCTCCAGGTCTAGGATTCTTTCTATTTGCCCACCGTTTTACCATTAATTACTCGAGTGTCCCTACTGAAACGTTCCGTATGCGAGTCCAATAATTCCATATGTTTCCGTAAAAAATATATATGTTTCCTATATATTTTCCATATATTTCCGTAAGATTCTTACGGAATAATAAGGAATTATTGGACATCGTATACGGAACGTTTCAGTAGGGGTGGCACATCGCGACATATTGTCAGAGTTCGCCGATCGCAACCTCGCCCCTAAGGTATTCCTAAAGGTCACTTAACTACAGGTTGCCGTGA
Source organism: Rhipicephalus microplus (assembly GCF_043290135.1). Classification (NCBI taxonomy): domain Eukaryota; kingdom Metazoa; phylum Arthropoda; class Arachnida; order Ixodida; family Ixodidae; genus Rhipicephalus; species Rhipicephalus microplus. Next base: position 436,868,639 of record NC_134710.1, on the reverse strand, counting down.
GCAACTGCTGTCGTTTGATAGACTGAGGGTGCGGCGATGCATTACGCGATGTACACGCGGACTCTTGGGTTTATCTCGATTGTTGGCGAGGCAGTAGGTGGTTTTAGAATAAGGTACAGAAAAATTAAAGCACCGTCTTCTTCATTTGAAAGTGAGCCTGAATTGCACGTGAGAAGGAACTCTCCACCTCCGCTGTGGGATTCGCCAAGGGAAGCCAGGTGTGCCCCAGGTATGTCCGAGTACTTAGTGTTTAGAACAACTTCTAGCACTGCATTTTTCAATCCTCTGTAATGCACCTAAAATGAGAGAACCTGTGAAACTGCATTTTTTTGGTGGGCTGGTAAATATGTGTATTCCAACAGAAACGGGTAATTATTTAGTGAGAAGTGGTCATGACAAAACGCAGACTGTTAATATATCTAAATTGGGGGGAACGTGATTTACCAAAAATGCTGTGGTTTTAAAGCTTTCCCAAAAAGGCCATTATTATTTTTTTAAGAAATTCTGTTTCATATAGGTCAAGAACATTGCCTACTGTATTGCATTTGCTAACAAGCTATAAGAAGTTATAGCAGTTGTTGTCAAGTTATAATTTGTGAAATGTGACAAAACTGGGCTAGTGGCTGTAAAACTGCTATTTGGCTACAATTAGATGCAATTTGTTAAGCACATTTTTGTCGGAAATATTCACAAAAAAGCTAATAAAAATAAAAAAAATATAATGTGCATCCAAGTTACATTAGGAGGCCTGGGGTGCGGCCTCACCGGAAAACACCGCCGGGAACCCACTCCCTCACCAGAGAAGGATTGGCCACCCTGGTGCAGTATCTGGCTTTTACCTCCCACATGCTTACGTCAAATGACTCACGGCCCTCAGTCCCCAGCAGCTGCGAAGCAACTGACCACGGCGGCGGTCAGATCTGCAACGCAGCAGAGGGTGCTAAGAATCTCTGGATCCGGACAGGCCGCCATTAGAACCTGAACTTGACAACGTTTAACGCTAGAACCTTATCTAGTGAAGGAAGTCTAGCTATTCTATTCGAGGAGCTAGAGGGTGTTAAATGGGATATAATAGGGCTCAGTGAGGTTAGGAGGACAGATGAGGCCTATACGGTGATACCGAATGGGCACGTCCTTTGCTATCGGGGCTTGGCAGACAGAAGAGAACTGGGAGTGGGGTTCCTAATTCACAGAAACAAAGCTGGCAATATAGAGGAATACTATAGCAATAATGAAAGGGTGGTAGGTATTGTAATTAAACTGAATAAAAGATACAAGATGAAGGTATTACAGGCTTACGCGCCTACATCCAGCCTTGATGACGCTTTAGTTGAAAGCTTCTATGAAGACGTGGAATCGGCAATGAATAAGGTAAAAACACAGTATACTATAGTGATGGGCGAATTTAATGCAAAGGTAGGGAAGAAGCAGGCTGGAGACCAGGCAGTAGGAGATTATGGTATCGGTACTAGAAACGCCAGAGGAGAGCTACTAGTAGAATTCGCAGAACGCAATAATTGACGGATTTTGAATACCTTCTACCGAAAACGAAAAAACCGCAAGTGGACATGGAGGAGCCCTAATGGCGAAAATAAGAACGAAGTAGACTTTATAATGAATGTACACCCAGGAATCGTGCAGGATGTGGAAGTGGTTGGCAAGGTACGATGCAGTGCCATAGAATGGTACGGTCTCGAATTCGCCTAGACTTGAAGAAAGAACGACAGAAACTGATACGCAAGAAGCCAATCAATGAGCTAGCAATGAGAGGGAAAGTACAGGAATTCAGAGTGTCGCTGCCGAATAGGTACTCGGCTCTTAGTGAGGAAACCAACCTTAGCGTAGATACGATGAATGATAATCTGATGAGTATTATTACGGAGTGTGCTGAGGAAGTTGGAGGCAGGGTAGTTAGACAGGACACTGGCAAGCTTTACCAGGAAACGAAGAACCTAATTAAGAAGCGTCAAATCGAGAAAGTGTCAAGTACAACAGACAAAATACAACTGGCAGAGCTTTCGAACTTGATTAATAGACGTAAGGTATGCGATGTAAGAAGGTATAACGTGGAGAGAATTGAACACACTCTGAAAAACAGAGGAAGCGTCAAAGCAGTGAAGAGGAAACGAGGAAATTGGGATTGGCGAAAATCGGATGTATGCACTGAGGGACAAAGAAGCAAAATAACTACCAATATGGATAGGATAGTTAAAATAGCGGAAGAGTTTTACAGAGATCTGTACAGTAGCGCAGGCATCCACGACCTTAATACTATAAGAACTAGCAGTAACCCAGATGACACCCCACCAGTAATGATAGAAGTCAGAAAAGTTTTGGAGAGCATGCAAACAGGCAAAGCTGCTGGTGAGGATCAGGTAACATCAGGTCTGCTGAAAGATGGAGGACAGATTGTGTAGAAAAACTAGCCACACTGTTCACGAGGTGTCTCCTGACGAGAAGAGTACCAGAGTCTTGGAAGAACGCTAACATCATCTTAATACATAAGAAAGGAGATGACAAGGACTTCAACAATTACAGGCCGATCAGCTTGCTCTCTGTAGTATACAAGCTATTTACAAAGGTAATTGCTAACAGAGTAAAGAAAACATTAGAATTCAATCAACCAAAGGAACAAGCAGGATTTTGAACAGGCTACTCAACAATTGACCCCATTCATACTACCAACCAGGTAATAGAGAAATCCTCAGAGCATAAACAACCACTATACATAGCCTTCACAGATTACGAGAAGGCGTTTGATTCAGTAGAAATATCAGCCGTCATGCAGACACTGCGGAATCAGGGCGTAGATGAAGTATATATAAACATTCTGGAAGAAATCTACAGGGAATCAACTGCTACCATAGTGCTTCATAAAGAAAGCAAGAGAATAACAATCAAGAAGGGTGTAAGGCAGGGGGACACTATCTTCCCAATGCTATTTACCGCGTGCTTACAGGAGGTTTTCAGAAGCCTAGAATGGGAGCAGTTAGGAATAAGAGTTAATGGAGAATACCTTAGTAACCTGCGCTTCGCCGGTGGCATTGCATTGCTGAGTAACTCAGGGGACGAATTGCAACTCATGATTACGGAGTTGAACAGGGAGAGCAGAAAGGTGGGTGTTAAAATTAATCTGCAGAAAACGAAAGTAATGTACAACAACCTCGGAAAGAAGCAGCACTTTGAGATAGGTAATAGTGCACTTGAAGTTGTAAAAGACTATGTCTACTTAGGGCAGGTAATAACCGCAGAGCCGAACCACGAGATTGAAGTAACTAGAAGAATAAGAATGGGGTGGAGCACATTCGGCAAGCACTCTCAAATTATGACAGGTAGATTGCTACTATCCCTCAAGAGGAAGGTATATAACAGTTGCATCTTGCCAGTACTTAGCTACAGAGCAGAAACCTGGAGACTTACAAAGAGGGTTCAGCTTAAATTGAGGACGACGCAGTGAGCAATGGAAAAAAAATGGTAGGTAGAAAAATGGAAAGAAAAAGGAAAGAAAAATTATGACTTTTTTCTGCTTATTACAACTGTAGAAGCGGCCATGACTGCATTTGAAATGATAGAGTAGCAATGTTGATAGGTTACGTCGGCATTTTCGCACTTTTTAACCGACAACCAATCACGCTGCTCAATGATGGTAATAAATGAAGCAGTAATCTGTTTATTCCTGAAGCTTCGAGTTGTTTTATTATTACTCGAAATGCCTATGCTTGCATAAATTGGATAATGGTCTGTGCATGGCACCTCGATGACGGCTGCTTCAAGTGGACTAGTGAAGTTACACAAAATGTGATCTATATTATTGCCTTTACCATGAAGTGGAACACGACTGGGTGCAGTTATGGCGAACTCATAGTCATTCCACCGAAGCAGGAAGTGTATTCTTAAACCTTTGCGTTGGTGTTATCAAAGAGATTGATGTTCATAACTCCTAAAATAATCACATGCTTCCCTCCCATTGACACAATATTCAACACCTCTCCTAAAGATACGCAAATCTCCACGACAGGTGACGACGGCAAGCGATAGATGCAGGAAACAAAAAAATTCTTACTAACTTCCGAAAAATGTGATTCATGAAGTTCGATCCACGCGGATTCGCCACCAGGAATATTTAGTGTCAAGTCCAGCCGCCTGTGATAGTTAAAGCCTGATAATATAAAAATAGCTTCTCCATTATGTGCATAGTCACATCGATGACAGTATTCAGAGGAAGAGGAAAGAAAGTTTAGCAGGTTCCCTTCATATTCTCAAAGCCACTGTTCACTGATGCAGATGATAGAAAAGTAGTGACCCATGGCTGATAACAATGTGGTAATATTATGGTATTTTTTCTTGTACTTCCAGCGTTAAAGTGAACAAACGTCCGGTTGTTTCAGACAGCCATTATGAGAGTTCAAACGGTGAAATATACGTTATCCTGCGTTTGGACAGACGCTACAAATGCAAAAGTAAACTATATCTAGGAAATAATGGAGAGCTCTAGTTCTGATTTTATGCGAAACACTCTGGTATCAGTTCATTTCCTTGCTTTTATCTGACAATTATCAGTCCAAACAAAAACGCCCACTGTTTCTATTTTTTGAGAACAAGTGCTTTAGCAAAGAGCAACTTGATATCCGACGAGAGGTGATGATTAACAAAGACAGCACTCGGGCCCTCCCCAGAAAACCTTTCTATAACAAAATTTTCTTTATAACGAAGTATTGCGCTTCTCACAATGTGAAGTCTCTAAATCACCATTTATTCTAATCTCAGTGCAATGAAACGTGTTATGCATATAGTACAACGTTATCAAGTTGCAGTGCTGCCTCTGGCAAATGGCGACGGTGATAATATGAAAACTCTGCTGCTGCCACTGTTCTTAATTTTGAGTCGCTTTTACCAGTGTAACCATAGCACTCGTGTTTGCATTTCTTTTGTTTTCAGACGTGACTATTGGCTTTACTTTTCGCTAGTGCAGCATAAAGCGGCGGTTATCTTTTCTCAGGTTCAAGATTACTAAACTTTTTGGACGGCCTTAATATTATTTGAAGAAATATGGACCAGTCAATGAGGCAGTGCAACAAGATGGCCGAGGTAAAGAAAGATTACAGTGTCTCCGATGGTCGAGGCAGTGCAAGCCATTACCTGCACAAAGCTTTCAGAAGGGGATGAGGGAGGGTCCGTACATCGGATCAGCAAAAAAGAAGGTGTCTTTGGTTTTCAACTCGTAAATGGCGAATGCATAATGGACCATGTGTTTTTTTTTCGTTTGAATCAAAATGCTAGAGTGGGAGATATATATATATATTGTGGGCATTTAGTATACGCATCCTCTTCACCGGTACATTATCATCATTATCATGTGTGGCTCATGCATCCCCATCGTTGTCGGGTAGCATCATCATCTTGGTCCGATCATCTCAGCTGTCGGCTGCCGGTTCTTCGGGCCTAATAAAGGTCTTCCAAACCAAGACTCCATACGTGGTGGAGCGTGCTGTTGGATCCCCCGCCATCTTCTCGACCACTCTACCCCCTGGAGCTACGTTCAGGTCGCCGCTTGGGCCAGGTGTCCGGAAATATGTCGCACCAAGAAGAGGTCGGTGCTGCAGCCGTTCCCACTCCGCCACCGCGTGCCGCGCCTTTTCACGTCATTAACAGCCTCCAGCGTGAGCCCCATCCCTTCGCTGGTATGCGCGGGGAAGATGTGGAGGAATGGCTGGACGATTTCGAACGGGTCGGCGCTGCTAACCGGTGGGATAACACCTACAAACTCGCTTACGTGTCATTCTACCTCACGGGTGTCGCGAAGACGTGGTTCCTCAACCACTTCATGGACATCCCCGACTGGTCAGCCTTCAAAGATCAGCTTCGCCATGTCTTTGGCACACCGGCTGTCCGTTCAGCTCTCGCAAGGAAAGCTCTTGCGACTCGGAAACAGCACATCGGGGAGTCGTATACATCCTACATCGAGGATGTCCTTTCACTTTGCCGCCGGGTTGACACCCCAATGACAGAGTCAGACAAGGTACGCCAGCTTCTTAAGGGCATTGGACCCGTCGCATTCAATGCCCTTGCAATCCAGAATCCGGCTACCGTTGCTGACGTTGCGACAACCTGTCAGCGCCTCGAAGAACTTGAGTCGATGCGCCTACAACCGGACAGTGACGCGGCCCGTATTACGACTGATCCAAACCTACGAGAAACGATAAGGGTGATAATACGCGAAGAATTAGAATCAATGGGATTCACACTACCATCAGTATCTACCATTCAGCCTTCTTCAACGTCATTGCGGGATGTCATCAGGGAAGAGCTCACGTCCATGACCCACATGGCCAACCTGCAGCCCATTGTCTCTCGTACTCTACCATCGTTCCCGCACACCGCCGCCGCACCACCAGGCACCGTCAGCTCGACGTCCCCGCCACGAACGTACGCGTCGGTTGCTGCCGCACCTCCCACAAGCTTTCCCACGAGCTTTTCATCACCACCGCGTGAGCCGTCACCTGTCCCTCTGACTTCTCTCTCTCCTGGTGCAGTTAGCGCAAGCTACTACCCTCCTCATCGATCGACTCGGCCTACGTGCTATTATTGCGGCTATCGTGGTCACATTGCACGCTTTTGCCGCAAGCGCCAGCAAGACGAGCGCCGAGGGTATGACATACGCGAACGGGACTATACCGCAGGAGCCTTGTATCAGGGTCGCCGTTATTCGTCACCACCGCGTCGGTCTCCATCTCCGCCAGCATCGGGTGAACTGCGCAGTAGTCACCGATCAACCCGACGCCGTTCACCGTCGCCTTACCGTCGCTCTTCTTCTCCTCTTCAGCCCGCTTCCCTTACTTCTGATCGGCATCCGGAAAACTAAGCGATGCAGTTTTTGGAGGACAAACTGCATTCCAACACAAGACTCCAATTCCTCCAGCGCGCCCCTACAATATGATTACGGTCACAGTTGAGGGAGTGGACGTTGATGCTTTGGTGGACACTGGGGCTGCGTTTTCTGTTATTCGTGCTGATTTGTGTACCCGTCTTCGAAAAGTCACGACGCCTTATGATGGACCGACACTGGTTACAGCCCAGGGAACAATGATTCGCCCTTCCGCTCTCTGTACTGCCCGTGTACTAATCGACGAAATTCTTCATCATATAGAATTTGCTGTGCTATCCCCGTGCTCCCATGAACTCATTTTAGGCTGGGACTTTCTTTCCTCTGCTTCTGCGGCTATTTGCTGTGCACAACGTGTCGTCCATCTTACTGACACGGACCACTTGCTCAACGACGAAACCTACAGGCCACTTCGACTCATCGCTGCAGTAGACATCGAGTTACCACCAAACGAACATCAATTAGTGACAGTTTTGTCCAACGACGTCGACTCTGGTGACATTTTGGTCACTCCGTCACCGTATTGCCTTAATAAAGGCATAGCTCTGGCATCAGGTGTGGCTCGCTTCAACGATGGATCAGCTGTCCTCGCTGCTACGAACACCACACCAGATAAAATTTTACTGCCGCGGGGCACTACTGTCGCCTGCGTTGCCGATCTGGAGCCTGTGTGCGTCGTGCCTCTTACCCCTGCCTCCTCTAAAGGCCATCCTGGAGATCATGCTGCTTCCTCGGCCTTTACAGCAGCCATCAACAAAGACTTGACAAACTTGCAGAAGCAGCAGCTGCTTGATTTGTTGCAAAAGCATGCAAACTCTTTTGACGTTCATTCATCCAGCCTGGGTCAGACAACTGCTACAGCACATCGTATTCAGACCGACGGAACATCCATTGTGCATCGTCGTCCGTACCGCGTCTCCCTAGCCGAACGAAAAATCATTGAGGAAAACGTAGACGATATGCTACAACGGGAGATAATCCGACCCTCAACCAGTCCTTGGTCGTCTCCAGTGGTTTTGGTGCGTAAAAAAGACGGTTCCGTACGATTTTGCGTCGATTACCGAGCACTCAATAAGATCACTAGAAAGGACGTATACCCCATGCCACGCATCGACGATGCCCTAGATTCCTTACAGGGTGCTGAATACTTTTCGAGCCTCGACTTGCGTTCAGGCTATTGGCAAATCCCCATGCACGAAGATGATAAAGAAAAAACTGCGTTTGCAACGCCGGACGGCCTATACGAATTCAATGTTATGCCGTTCGGTCTATGCAATGCGCCCGCAACTTTTGAGCGCATGATTGACACCGTGCTGCGTGGCCTGAAATGGAAGACTTGCCTATGTTACCTGGATGACATTGTTGTCTTTTCATCGACGTTTTCTCAACATCTGCAACGCTTGGACGAGGTCCTGACTTGTCTTGCGGGCGCTGGTCTTCAAATTAACACCAAAAAGTGCCATTTCGCCAGCAGATCTATCAAGGTACTCAGTCATTATGTGAGCAAGGACGGAATTCGCCCAGACCCTGATAAAACTGCTGCAGTGCTTCGCTTCCCTCGCCCGGACAAACCAAAAGATTTGCGAAGTTTCCTTGGTCTCGCCTCTTACTTTCGGCGATTCATACAAAACTTTGCCTCCATAGCCGCACCACTTCATAAGCTACTTGCTTCCGGTATGCCCTTTCAGTGGTCTCAAGAATGTGAATCAGCTTTCGACAGGTTGAAGAGTGCCCTCACGACCGACCCTGTACTGGCTCATTTTCACGATGATGCACCGACCTTCCTGCACACAGACGCTAGCGGCCGCGGTTTAGGAGCCGTGCTCCTGCAACGCGACAACTCTTCGCGAGAGCGAGTCGTTGCATACGCCAGCCGCGTCCTCTCCGCAGCCGAGAGGAACTACACGATCACCGAGCAGGAGTGCCTCGCCATCGTTTGGTCAGTACAGAAATTTCGTCCATACCTGCATGGCCGCCATTTCACCATTGTGACCGACCACCATGCTTTATGTTGGCTTTCGACACTCAAGAACTTGTCGGGACGCCTCGGACGCTGGATTCTACGCCTCCAAGAATATGATTTTGAGATCGTGTACAAGTGTGGCAGGAAGCATAGTGACGCCGATGCTCTTTCTCGCTGCCCACTACCAGCGACTCCACTCGGGGTTTCAGCCGTCAATTTGCACAACACGCCCTCGGAGTCCACGTCTACGGCGGTTTCCTCTCTCGCCTCTATGGACCAGCTGCCTTCGGACGACCCGCACGATTTTCCTTCTCGACAGTTGGCTGACCCATACTGTCGACGTATTATAGACTACCTCACTGGCAGTTCCCGTCCACCTAATGCAAGGCTCCGTCGCCAGCTCTCGCAATTTAAGCTGGACAACTCGGTGCTGTACCGCAAAATTTACCATCCTGACGGTCAGCGCTGGGTTCCCGTTCTACCCAGATCGCTTCGGTCCGAAGTCCTCAGGGCACTTCATGACCATCCGACTGCTGGTCACCTTGGTTACCATAAAACCTACGATCGCCTTCGAAGTCGGTTTTATTGGCCAGGCATTACCACTAGCGTAGCTCGGTACGTCGGGTCCTGCACTACCTGCCAATGTAGAAAACTACCAACATCTGCTCCCGCCGGTAAACTACAGCCTCTTCCGTGCCCAGCCACACCATTTGAAGTTGTAGGCGTCGATCTTTATGGCCCCCTCCCAGTCAGTGCTGCTGGAAACCGGTGGATAGTAACAGCCATTGACCATTTGACGCGCTACGCCAAGACGGCATCCGTTACTACAGGTTCAGCTTCTGAGATTGCTGATTTCATCCTCCGAGCCATTATAATGCGTCATGGTGCTCCACGTGTGTTGCTCAGTGACCGTGGAAGGGCCTTCCTTTCACAACTAGTGAACGAACTTCTTCAGGCCTCCGGCACAACTCACAAGACTGCCTCTAGTTATCATCCCCAGACTAACGGCCTCACTGAGCGATTCCACCGCACTCTTGCTGACATGATCGCCGCCTATATTCAACCAGACCACAAAAACTGGGACGTTGTTCTCCCATTCGTCACTTTCGCCTACAATACGGCCATTCAGCGAACAACCGGCTACTCGCCATTTTACCTAGTTTATGGACGCTCCCCTACTACTTTCCTGGACGTCTCCTTCTTTACCTGCCAAGTGAATTCATCTCCATCCTCTTCAGAGGAATACGTTTCACGACTCGCACAGTGCCGCCAACGAGCTCGTATAAACACTGAAGCCCGCCAGGAAGACAGAAAGCTAGTTTATGATGAATCGCATCGTGATGTATTCTTCCAACCTGGAGACGAAGTGCTCCTTTTGACGCCTGTTCGCACACCTGGTTTGTGCGACAAATTTCAGCCTCGGTTTATTGGACCGTACACAGTTCTTGAAGAGACTTCACCAGTGAATTATCGCGTGACGCCACTTGTAGCCCCAGCAGATCGCCGTTATCGAACTACAGAGGTCGTTCATGTCTCCCGTATGAAGCCCTTCATGCGACGTTCTTTGTCCCCTTGACTTGCCGCGGCCAGGCTGGCCGCTTTCACGTGGGGGGAATTGATGTGGGCATTTAGTATACGCATCCTCTTCACCGGTACATTATCATCATTATCATGTGTGGCTCATGCATCCCCATCGTTGTCGCGTAGCATCATCATCTTGGTCCGATCATCTCAGCTGTCGGCTGCCGGTTCTTCGGGCCTAATAAAGGTCTTCCAAACCAAGACTCCATAATATATATATATATATATATATATATATATATAGATATATATGGAGCTAAGTGCATGAATTTTCAAGTATTCGGAATCTTCTGTCGCAGGAGAGCTTGTAGATTGCAGCAATAGCAATTTCTCTGTTCAGTGCCTGTTTTCTTATCAAACTATTACCGGCTACGCTCAAAGAGCGTGCCACACCATTTCGCAGCCCGTCGTACCAAAACAAAGGCTAGTCGACTGCACCATTGTGATTTCAGCATAACGAATACTCAACGCGGTTAGTTCAGATTCCAACTATAAGCGAGCACTATTTGTGTCGTTTTGTTGCCTGACGCAGGCCTCAAGCGCATCCCTGTCAAGAGCAGCCCTGCCAATAATGGCAGGGCTAAATGGCTTCTACCCCACCATGGCTCAATATGGAGGACTGGACGAGAGGGACTTTTTTCTACCTTATAAGGTCATGTCCTACGACACGTGCCATATCGTCGACCACCTTTCGGCATTGAACGAGGTCCTCTTGTACGCCGAATTAAAACTGCGGGAACTGCCGACGCTTAGCGGGCATCCATCACTGGTGAGCTTTGCAGAAGAGGGCCTGTGCAAAGCGCACGACATTGGAGATGACGTTCAAACAAGCGGTCGCCGTCGTTCATCAGCAGCTCGAGGTTGGCTAAAAAATGAGTTGGCTAAAAAGAATGTGCCTTCTAAGGAATGAAAAAAAATGAGAATGTATTTTCGCAAAGTTAACAAAAATTGTATTTTACCTACAACTTCGCGCGACTGTTTGAGTTTCATAACAAATGAAGCAAAGAATTTTTTGCAACGCCGCGCCACCACGGTGGTCTAGTGGCTAAGGTACTCGGCTGCGGACCCACAGGTCGTGGGATCCAATCTCGGCTGTGGCGGCTGCATTTCCGAAGGAGGCGGAAATGTTGTAGAACCGCGTACTCAGACTTGTGTGCACGTTAGAGAACCCCAGGTGTTCAAAATTTGCGGAGCCTTCCACTACAGCGTCTGTCATAATGACATGGTGGTTTTGGAACGTTAAACTCCACATGTCAGCCAAATGTGCAATGCTAATGACAAAATTATCAGCTAAGCACGATCTGTTTTTTGCCGTGGTAGCAGGCAGGCGCTGTCGTAATGTAACTTCCACAGCGTGTTACCTTCCGCCAGGGTGGAGTGTTCTGGTGGAGAGTTTGTCGGCCACTCTGTATCCGCCAATGGAATTCACCAGGAGGCACCACGAGGGATCACTGGTTTGAATTCGAGAACAGGGGTGTCACGGCATTTTTTTTTATGATATATACATATAAATATATATACACGCAGGGCATGATAGTGAAGGCATAAATTCGTCGAATGTGTTTTCAATAAAGTGTACTCTGATAGCCAAGTAGTTCCTACGCTTGCGCTTCTTTGACCGTGAGTACTCGGGTTCGAATTCATCTTCACTACAATGTTTTAGGACGATAGTCTTTCTGGAATACTTCAACGCAGAAACTTTTGTGTGTCTGCCCTTCTGTCTAATGATTCAGCCACCCGGAGAAAGTTTAACCTCGTACTCAACGCCCACCTATCTAAATTTGGTATCTGTTTTTGTACTGGTGAAATATCACTGAAACAGCAAATATTACGCATACTTGAGGCACATCATCAATACGTCAGTACTAGGTAGTTTGTAGCTTTATAATTAAAGTGCATAGATACGCGATTATAAAGACGGCACTCTTGATTACGCTACGCTGACCATGGATGCTATCAACAATATAGCAGTTGTTCCCTATACGCTTCTCTGAAATAGCACGGTGCTGTCACCCACCAGTAGCTCTCCGCTCTAAAAAAATTCATTTCTTCACATTACTGCCAGATAACGCCAAATATCGCGCAGCACTAAGAAATTCCGCAACACCAAAGACTTGAAAGACAAACTTCCGCCCCCTGGGCCATACCTCAGTAAGAAATCACAGGTAGCGCGGCATCACCTACAGTTCCTGTCTTAGGATTCATGATCTATACATACTGTATAAGATAGACCCCGACACACACACGCCACAATGCAGGTTCTGCGCCAGTAAAACAGCCACCATTTACCAGATGATTTGGGAATGTCCACACAACCTCCATTTGCAACCAAGGACACAACACAAAATGCAAAAGTCTGAAGGATCCCAAGGCCCAAGGGTCCAGCTCGGATCCGATGACCTAAGAGGTGCTCGTGAAACGTGTGAGGACGGCGGCCCGAGCTAATTGGATCCCGGACTAAGGAACCCACTCACCGATCTGCTCTAATAAACGAGTTATTCTTTCTATCTCTCCAGACAGGGGACTATCTTATTTCGACGTCCTTTGCAGGAAAGCGTGCAAATACGCGACCAATATTTCGTTTTATTTGTCTCTTCTGTTCATCCAACCCACTTCTATTTTCCTCTCCTACTTTGATTCCTCCAAAGCGTTGGTAGGCAACGAGAGATGCCATATAAGATAGAGGCCGTTCATTGTGATCACAGTTGTTTTATTAACGCCACAAGAGGGTTTCGGTGAGCTCCACTGTTAAAAAACCAAGAACTGAGCCGGGTGCGCGAAACTTTCGCCTCCCGAAAGAACAATTCGAGTTGTTGAATAGAACGGGGCAATTTGATTCAATAAACACGTTTAGGTTCGTTTATTTCAGACCATAGTGACGAATGTGCCGGAGTGTTTAGTGAATTGTTACCCCCCCCCCCACTACAGAAGAAATTATCCAACGCAGATTCTTCATTTTGGTAAAACAACAAAGACGACGAAGACGATTGAAATTCACGGATGTGTGATGTTCCCTGCTCCAATATTTTCATTTTTCGATTTTTGGCTGTACTTTCTATATAATAATTTTTCAGTCCAAAATTGCTTTCTGTTTGTAAAACCAAAAGTCATTTAATTAAAGATCCTGCCGCCCGGTTCTTGGCCAATCCCCTCTTTGTGGGTGTGGGCCAGAATAATAAGGATCATCATCATCATTATCATCATTAGTTGAGATTCTTCTCACGAGGCACCGGGCTAAGCAGAAAAAGAAAAAGAAGAAGAAGAAGAAGAAGAAGAAGAAGAAGAAGAAGAAGAAGAAGAAGAAGAAGAAGAAGAAGAAGAAGAAGAAGAAGAAGAAGAAGAAGAAGAAGAAGAAGAAGAAGAAAAGAAGAAGAAAAAGAAGAAGAAGAAGAAGAAGAAGAAGAAGAAGAACAAGAAGAAGAAGAAGAGGCCATCGGTCGAGGACGGCGACGCTCCGCTTCAGGTTGGTGAGCGGAAATTTTGCTCTGTATGCGATTTGGCGGGCTCTCAATGTCACTGTACGCTTGTGTGTGCATTGTTTTTGATTTGTTTTAAATCATTATCCCGGTAGGATGGTCAATCTTGTTGGATTGATTGACAAGCTGGCGTAGCCATACTCGCCCAATGCCGAGGCGCAGTGATAAGTTTGCTTAACGCTAGAGTGGGCTCTTCGTTGTCCAAGTAACACTGAATGCGTTACGTCGGGTTTAACATGGCGTAGCTGCTAAAGCACGCCACTCCTGTTTATCAGATCTAGTCTGTATAATTTACAGCAAGAACTTGCTTACTGATAATAAAACATCGAGGCAGCTTCTACGGGTTTTATTGTTCTCTTGTTATTCTTTTTCGCCCATCGCTGTAACAGTATTGCAGCTATTTCTTTGAAGATTGTCTTCAATAATGAAAATTTGACGTTTTGAAATAAATGATAAGTTATACAGCGGGAAAGACGTCAAAAGACAAGTAAATCGCTTAGGTTTTCCGGTGAATTGAGTAAACAGGGTGTTAAGGTAATAAATTAGAGACCAGTGCACGTTAAAAACTACAGGTGGTCGAGATTTCTGTTGTCCGTCACCCTGGGGTGTCTCGTAAATATTTGGTGGTATTGAATCCCCAAAAAGCAAGGATAAACACAGGGAGCTGAACCACTACAACACTCGGATTTCTAACTAAAAGACTTTTTTATTATTTTAAAGGGCTAGTTCATGCACGTACACGACAGTGAATATCGAAGTACATTGCGAATAAAATGCCCCCATAGCCCTCATGCTGGTCTTTTCTTAACTTGGTTGAGAGAAACTCTGTGAATGCATGTGACAGGACCGTCTTTTCTCAGAGCATTCAAAAAATAGGCAATGGGCATACCATCTTCTGCTGACGTTGAACCGGAGCACGCCTGACTGCGGACATTGTCTTGCGGTTGTAGATCTCTGCGTTGTGTCGGCGTGAAATTTCGTATCAAATACTTCTTCCTCTTTGCCCGTGATAATAATAATAAAATAATAATAATAATAATAATAATAATAATAATAATAATAATAATAATAATAATAATAATAATAATAATAATTGTTATAATAATAATATTAATAATAATGATCGGTTGTTTACCTATAGCACTTAGAGAATGCTTAGAAGGAAAGGTGTTACTGCAACGATGAGGTGGTCATTTCAATTTCCTGTGGACGCATAAAGTGGTGACGTTGCAACGAGTCCAGGCCGGGAATAGTGTGATAAAATAAAGCCTGGTTAGGCTTGAACGTGAAGACTAAAATAAGCCGTAAATATTCCGTAGCGGAGTATTCTTGACCACGTGGATTGCTGCGCATCTCAAGCTAACAATTTCAGTTTCGAAGAAAAAATTCAGCCAGCTTCGCATGGCAGACACTTACAAAACAACGAAGCTGATGACGAGCAGTGGCGTTGAATGAAGCGTGTTGAATCAAGTGGGAATAATGTGGCATGAAGTAGTTGATAAAAGTGTGAGAAGTGGCAGGAAATTTAGTGGGCGTAGTTCTCAGAAGTGAGAGTAGACGGAGTGGTTGTAAGAGCGGCGCATAAGATTTACCCGCTCTCTGCAGGTAAATGCCACTACGAGCTACGTCTCAGCCGGACCCCAAGTTTTGAACAAGATGAGCTCCGCTTCTAGAGGTGAGCAACTTTCGCATGTGGCGGGGCATAAGAGAAGCACTTTCCGGGCCTTAAAAACTGATATGGAGGCCCGTGCTTGGCAAGTACAAACGCTTAATTGCGAGCAGCCGCGCAAATGTGCTTATTAGGTGGATCCAATATATCACGTGCTCTCGATATATCGTATTGAGATAGCATCGACCAGCAAGTGGGGCTCTTCTGTGTACGGACATACGGGAATAGCTTTGGGCTGTCCAGAGGGATTTCCATGCAGCGGAGGTCTCGCCCAGACAGTCCCGTCGTGGGAGCGGCCTGCCGTGTGCTACGGTACACGTCTTCGGACTTCTATCAGTACAGTTTTACCAAGCCATGCATAATCATTCGCTAGTGAGATCGCGTCACAATTCCAACGCACAACGTGTTTTCTGACGTACCCAGTCAACTACAAATTATTTTTTTCAATATGTATATATATACATACATATATATATATATATATATATATATATATATATATATATATATATATAAAGTTGAATTTTGATGCAGTAAACTTCATCTTTTCATTTTATCAAAATATAAATTAAAAGTCATACATTGCATGTGTTGTTTATAAATACAGAAGGAAGACTTAAAGTTGCGAAGCTGTGAGTGAGACCTCTTAAAAAAGCACTCATAAAAGTTACAACGCCATAGTAAATAGTGGTGGGGATACAAATGTTAGAGCGCATAAATGTACAAATAAGTACAACATAGCGAGAAAAGAGTACGAAATTCGCAGATAAGCACAAAAAACTAATAAGAAATGGAATAACATTCACTCGTTGTAAAAGCAAGCGTTATGACGCTAAGGAAAATAAATTGAGATATATAACATACAAATAAGCACGATGTACACAAAAATGCAGATAAGAATAAAAGAACAAAAAGTCCAATAACATACTTTGTATATTATAAGCATTATGAATTTAGTAAGAGCGAATGCAAGCTGTTTTGAAACATTACAAGAGATCCACTTTTTATCTCCGAAGGTAAAGTTTTCAACAAGAATACAGACAAATAATTTACGGTATATTTGAAAAATTGGTCCTGGGCTTGGGTAAAAGGAAGTAGTTAGCCTTTGCAAAACGAGTATATCACACCTGAGGAGATTTATTTGAGTGTATTAAAGGAATGGGAAGTTTTTCATTGGCATATTTGTAGATACGAATGCCGAGAAAATACTTTGCCAGATTCTGAACTGATAAATTGTTATGTGAACAAGCAAAGATGATGCGTTGCACATGAAGCCACTGAACGTTATTATTCTCAATGCTTGGTTTTGAAGATGTTAGATAGGTGATAAATGAGTGGCATACGTGCTTGCTCATGTTGAAATCCAAAAGATTATATCACTGGAAAGAAAGCGTCTTACAGTGACAACAATATTTCAAAACAAAAAAGGCGAACTTTTAGCAAGATTTGAATGGCTAATGCGGCTTTCCGCGTAAGATGTAGCACATGGGAATTAAATTTTAAATGCTCGTCAAGTTTGACCCCGAGAATCATTGTACTAAAAGTAGAGTGGATTTGGTAGTCGCTTACGTAGACAGAGAGGTTTCTAGGTATAAATTGATTTGGTGACAAAAATGCCACAAATTTTGACTTCTTAGGATTTATTTTTAGTTTATTACTATTGAACCTTCCTAAGATGTTTTTCAGGTCAGTGTTTAATTTCAACAGGATTTAGTCTACCTCTTCATGTGCCGTTAATACAGTGGTGTCGTCCGCATAGAGAATGCTGGACGAATGAGCGAGGCAATGAGGAAGATCATTGATGTAAGTTAACAATAAAAGTGGGCCCAAAATCGAACCCTGCGGAACATCATTGTTGATGAATTTAGGGCTGAATAAAGTACCGGAGATATATACAAAATGTTTACGATCACGCAGATAGCTACAACTCAATTCTAGTGGGATGCCAGATACTCCAATAGACTGTAATTTATGAAATAAAATGACGTGGGAAATGGCGTCAAGTGCTTTTAAAGGTCATGAATGACATCACCAACACAACAGTTGTCAATAGCAGATTTAATTTGATCGGTTAGAGATATCATGGCAAGTTCAGTTGACTAACCAGGAATAAAACCAAACTGCTTATTAGAAATAATGTGAAACTTGTATATATAACTTCATAAAAGCTTTTCGATGACTTTACTGAAAATCGAGATAATTGATATGGGTCGGTAATTCGAGAATAAACGCTTGTCACCTATTCTAAAGACGGGAATAGTTTTTGCTTTTTCAGGGCTGTTCGAAAAACCACAGTCTGAAATACACGATTTATATTGTAATATTATATATCACAGATCAAATGAGCTTTCAGTTTTATGTCAGCAGCAGAAAAGTTATTGCGACCAGCGCTTGTATTCCAATACCATTGGTAACGCTGAACACTTCTTCAGGTGACATTGGATAAAGATAAAATGAATGTAGTAATCGTGAGGAAGTATATTCGAGGGATGCTGTCGACTGAGGAATATCAATGCCGAAAGAGTCATTGAAAGAGTTCACAATATTAGATGAGTTTTCGATCACACAATTTTCTGTGTGAATTAAGGTTATGCCTGAATGTACCATGGTCCTGCCAAGCACATATTTTACAGCTTTTCACTGCTTTTTAACGTCATTTCTGGCTCGCTCTATTTCAACTCCGTAGTATTTTACTTTAGTGGACTTAAGTAACATAGCTAATGTGCTCGACTATTCTTTATAAAGCTTTTGAAGATTGACAATGAAAGGGGACTTTTCGTCTTTTTGTATAAATTAACCTTTTTCCGCAGACTTTCTATTAGGTGATATGTCAACCACGAATTAATTGAGACAAGGTACTTTTTTCAGGTCACATACAATAGACCTCCCGCAGCAAACTACTCTCACGGCAGCACGTCGCCACTGATACCACACAGAGGCCTGCTGCACAACAACTTGCTGACCGGCGACCACGACCGAGACCTGACACCGTCAAGAATATCGCACTGCAGCGACGACTCGACCAGCTCGAGCAGTGGTGGTTGCGGAGTGCCCGCCGACAGCAGTAGCGAGACCTCCGAAGGCGAGTTCGCCAAGACACCTGGAGGGTCGCGGAAGTGCTCGCCGCGAAAAATCTCCAAGACAGGCAACATCACACCACAGCCGGGCGAATTCGGAAGCACCAACGGCACCTCCCCGTGAAAGATGGCGCCGCCAGAATGACCCAAACCGTCGGGAGGGCGTTCACACGACGTCATCGTCATCGACAGCAGCACCGCGTCGGCCGACGAGAGCTACGCATCGTCCGCTTCGCCCTCCGCCTCTCCCGCCAAGACGAATGGAACGGTATCCTCTTCGAGACATTCGATATCTGGTGTAGGGTCCAGGCAGACTCCTCCGCCACCATCTGCCAAGTCTTTGATTCCCTACCTCGCCGCACCCAAATGGGCCACGAGCTCGGAGAATCTGACCATAAACGGAATGACGTCGCCAATTCCTCAACATCATCAGCAGCAACAGATGGCCAAGCAGCAGGCGATGACCAACGGCAGAGTCCGACAGTCGTCTACTCCGCCTAACCCCAACGCAAGGCGTCGTTCCGTGGACGCCAGACTGGCCACTCTAGCCCGATCGACGTCTCACAGCAGTGAAGGGAGCATGACTTCCGACAAGGCGTTTCTCACGCGAGGCGTCCCGGGTCGCTGCTCGTGGAGGAGTCCGCCCCAGTCCGGACCTCGCCGTGGTCTAACTCTGACGGCAACAAGACGTGGGCCTTCCGGCAGCGCGGTTCTTCCAGACCGGCCTTGACGCCAGAACTCTTCACCAAACCCGGCTCCAAGAGAAGCGCGGTCCACTCGAGCCCGACCAAATCTCAGCGGCCCAACGTGATATCGCCCCTACTGCAGGAGCTGCTGCGCGAAAAAGACCTTGATTCTGACGACAAGATCCTGAAGATTATGGAGTTCATCGTCAATCACTACCGTTCGCGACTTGACAAGGGTGATTGCGGTGATGTCAATGGCACCTCCACCCTCCCTAAAGCCTCCCATACAGCACCCACGTCCCCCGACAGCTTCTGCAGCCCTCCATGTCGGAGGCGGGGCTCGAAGATACCCATGGCTACTTACTATGACAGGAGCTAATTCATACTGTCTCTTTGAGGACTCTTGTGCCAAGTACTGGCATCTGTCTCGGGGTGTACAGAAAGATCATCGGTGCCATAACAGATTTGGGGCAGTTCAAATAAAAAAAATGTGTGGATTGCAAAAAGGACTGGTCCTCCCCGACAGGCTAGAATGCCACGGTCGAGGATCGATTTCCTCCTGAAAGAGGATAAGTTGTTAGATGATGCACCTGGCCAATGCTTTATGGTCTGTAACGAAGGGAGTGACGACACAATTTTGCAGGCATTCAGCTATGGTTCTTGTGTTGTCGTGTGTGTTGCGGAGTTTATTGACGTCGGGCACTCTCCGCCAACTGCAGGAGACAACTTTGCTCTTGAGTTTGGCATCGCAACAACCTTTGCTTAACGTGTAGGTAGCACGTGAGACCCTTTAATCATTACTATAGTTAAGTCGCAGCTGCTCCACCTGTTGCATGACGCAGAACTGATAGAAGAAGAAGAAGAAACGGCACGCGTTCTTTCGGGTGCGTTTGCTGCTTGGAGCTGACGTTTTGTTTGACCAGATCAAACTTTTATATAAAATGTTACCTGAAGCGAGGCTCGTACGAACGTAGCAGCAGTCACGCGAGTCTTGTGTCGGTCTGAACTATAGTGACAGCATAGTCACTGACATGGTTGAAAATGTAGGGATGAAATGAAACTTGGTATTACGCAGTCGTATATCCATAAATGCGCTCAGGAGCTTTTTACCATGAATGCTACAGATTAACAATGTAGATATCTTTTTCAGATATATTTTACCTCGCACTACGGTGCGCAGAAATTTAATAACTGCGTTTTCTGATTGCGTCTTCGCATTAGTACTGGAAAAGTGAAACACACGTGGTAGATAGAGCGAAATGTCCGGACATAGAACGTGTTTAGGAGAAGTAAGTAATAAGTAACATGGCATTGAATGGAACGGTTCATCTGCGACCTCTTCAAAGGTCATTTTGCTGCCTTGTCTGAGCTAGTGACTGCTGCCGATACCACCCAGAGCGGGCGGAGTGGGGCTTGGCCCAAAATGCGCTTTCTTTTAATGTATTTTAATTGGGAAGAGTGCCATGCATGATGTATGTGAAGAGTTGATGAGTGTTTTGTATACTTTTTTTGCTTTCGCTGAAGCAACAAGACAATTGACAGCGAGCTTGTTTTGCTCTTTTTGTTTTGTTACACGATTCTTACGTCCACTATTTATGTGTTCACGCAAGCACCTGATTTTATCGTTTAGTTTTTAATCTGTACAGCGCTGCAATCGGCCACCACATCATGACCCGGGCGCACATCTTAAAACTGCCCAGAAGTGGCGCGTCTCTCGACGAATGCCCGCTTTCGTTCTTCCTCTAGTCCGCAGGATATAGAACGCAGATTTACACAGACTGGTTTTCCTTCTAGACCAATAACTTAACTAAGTGTGTCTAGTACAATGCTTCCACATTCCTTGGCTATTACGCCTTCGTTTATTGCTCTAGTAGAATTCTATTTACAAATGCCAGACACAAAAAGGAACAGTGCCTGACGGTAGAATTTAGATTGAGGTCGATGTAAAAACAAAAATGAATGATGGACATGTTTGTTGATTCCAGCTTTATGAAAACGTGAGTGTTCATAAAATATGAAAACTTTGGAACAACGGAGAGAGGACCAAGCAAAAAAAGCTTCAGCTTCTGCGTCAAAACTTTGGCTAAGGGGCCCGTGTTCTCCAGTGTCCTGACACACACAGAGATTCGTTGTCTGAACTTGGGCTCCAGGTCTTGGATTCTTTCCATTTACCCACCGTTGTACCATTAATTACTCGAGTGTGGCACATCGCGACTTATGTCAGAGTTCGCCGATCGCAACCTCGCCCCTAAGGTATTCCTACAGGTCACTTAACTGTAGGCTGCCGTGAGCAACTGCGGTCGTTTGATAGACTGAGGGTCGCGGCGATGCATTACGCGATGTACACGCGGACTCTTGCGTTTATCTCGATATTTGGCGAGGCAGTAGCTGGTTTTAGAATACGGTACAGAAAAATTAAAGCACGGTCTTCTTCATTTGAAAGTGAGCCTGAATTGCACGTGAGGAGGAACTCTCCACCTCCGCTGTGGGATTCGCCAAGGGAAGCCAGGTGTGCCCCAGGTATGTCCGAGTACTTAGTGTTTAGAACAACTTCTAGCACTGCATTCTTCAATCCTCTGTAATGCACCTAAAATGAGAAAACCTGTGAAACTGCAATTTTTTGGTGGGCTGGTAAATATGTGCATTCCAACAGAAACGGGTAATTTTTTAGTGAGAAGTGGTCATGACAAAACGCAGAATGTTATTATATCGAAATTGGGGGGAACGTGATTTACTAAAAATGCTGTGGTTTGAAAGCTTTTTCAAAAAGGCCATTATTAATTTTTTAAGAAATTCAGTGCCTGACAACCTGACAATTCAGTGCCTGACAACCAATTCAGTGCCTGACAACCAGTTCAGTGCCTGACAACCAGTCACGCTGCTCAATGATGGTAATAAATGAAGCAGTAATCTGTTTATGCCTGAAGCTTTGAGTTGTTTTATTATTACTCGAAATGCCTATGCTTGCATAAATAGGATAATGGTCTGTGCATGGCACCTCGATGACGGCTGCTTCAGGTGGACTAGTGAAGTTACACAAAATGTGATCTATATTAGTGCCTTTACCATGAAGTGGAACACGACAGGGTGCAGTTATGGCGAACACATATTCATTCCACCGAAACAGGAAGTGTATTCTGAAACCTTTGCGTTGGTGTTATCAAAGAGATTGATGTTCATATCTCCTAAAATAATTACACGCTTCCCTTCCATTGACACAATATTCAACACCTCTCCTAAAGATACGCAAATCTCCACGACAGGTGACGACGGCAAGCGATAAATGCAGGAAACAACAAAAATCTTACTAACTTCCGAAAAATGTGATTCATGAAGTTCGATCCACGCGGATTCGCCACCAGGAATATTTAGTGTCAAGTCCAGCCGCCTGTGATAGTGAAAGCCTGATCATATAAAAAT
The DNA here is from genome assembly GCF_043290135.1 of Rhipicephalus microplus. Taxonomy (NCBI): domain Eukaryota; kingdom Metazoa; phylum Arthropoda; class Arachnida; order Ixodida; family Ixodidae; genus Rhipicephalus; species Rhipicephalus microplus. The sequence goes on along the minus strand of NC_134710.1, from coordinate 436,845,884 downwards.
ATCTTGTCCATTATGTGCATAGTCACTTCGATGACAGTATTCAGAGGAAGAGGAAAAAAAGTTAAGCAGGTTCCCTTCATATTTTCAAAGCCACTGTTCACTGATGCAGATAATAGAAAAGTAGTGACCCATGGCTGATAACAATGTGGTAATATTATGGTATTTTTTCTTGTACTTCCAGCGTTAAAGTGAACAAACGTCCGGTTGTTTCAGACAGCCATGATGAGAGTTCAAACGGTGAAATATACGTTATCCTGCGTTTGGACAGACGCTACAAATGCAAAAGTAAACTATATCAAGGAGATAATGGAGAGCTCGAGTTCTGATTTTATGCGAAACACTCTGGTATCAGTTCATTTCCTTTCTTCTATCTGACAATTATCAGTCCAAACAAAAACGCCCACTGTTTCTATTTTTCGAGAACAAGTGCTTTAGCAAAGAGCAACTTGTTATCCGACGAGAGGTGATCATTAACAAAGACAGCATCCGGGCCCTCCCCAGAAAACCTTTCTATAACAAAATTTTCTTTATGATGAAGTATTTCGCTTCTCACAATGTGAAGTCTGTAAATCACCATGTATTCTACTCTCAGTGGAATGAAACGTGTTATGCATATAGTACAACGTTATCATGTTGCAGTGCTGCCTCTGGCAAATGGCGACGGTGATAATATGAAAACTCTGCTGCTGCCACTGTTCCTAATTTTGAGTCGCTTTTACCAGTGTAACCATAGCACTCGTGTTTGCCTTTCTTTTGTTTTCAGACGTGACTATTCGCTTTACTTTTCGCTAGTGCAGCATAAAGCGGCGGTTATCCTATCTCAGGTTCAAGATTACTAAACTTTTTGTACGGCCTTAATATTATTTGAAGAAATATGGACCAGTCAATGAGGCAGTGCAACAAGATGGCAGAGGTGAAGAAAGATTACAGTGTCTCCGATTGTCGAGGCAGTGCAAGCCATTACGTGCACAAATCTTTCAGAAGGGGATGAGGGAGGGTCTGTACATCGGATCAGGAAAAAAGAAGGTGTCTTTGGATTTCAACTCGTAATAGGCGAATGCATAATGGACCATGTGTTTTTTTTCGTTTGAGTCAAAATGCTAGAGAGCGAGAGAAATATATATATATATATATATATATATATATATATATACATATATATATATATATATATATATATATATATATATATATATATATTAGAGCCAAGTGTTTGCATGAATTTTCAAGTATTCGGAATCTTCTGTCGCAGGAGAGCTTGTAGATTGTAGCAATTTCTCTGCTCAGTGCCTGTTTTCTTATCAAACTATTACCGGCTACGCTCAAAGAGCGTGCCACGCCATTTCGCAGCCCGTCGTACCACAACAAAGGCTAGTCGACTGCACCATTGTTATTTCAGCATAAGGAATATTCAACGCGGTTAGTTCAGATTCCAACTACAAGCGAGCACTATTTGTGTCGTTTTGTTGCCTGACGCAGGCCTCAAGCGCAACCCTGTCAAGAGCAGCCCTGCCAATATTGGCAGGGATGAATGGCTTCTACCCCACCATGGCTCAATATGGAGGACTGGACGAGAGGGACTTTTTTCCACCTTATAAGGTCATGTCCGACGACACGTGCCATATCGTCGACCACCTTTCGGTATTGAACGAGGTCCTCTTCTACGCCGAACTGGAACGGTGGGAACTGCCGACGCTTAGCGGGCATGCATCACTGGCGAGCTTTGCAGAAGAGGGCCTGTGCAAAGCGCACGACATTGGAGATGACGTTCAAACAAGCGGTCGCCGTCGTTCATCAGCAGCTCGAGGTTGACAAAAAATGAGTTGGCTAAAAAGGATGTGCCTTCTAAGGAATGAAAAAAAAATGAGAATGTATTTTCGCAAAATTAACAAAAATTGTATTTTACCTACCACTTTCCGCGACTGTTTGAGTTTCATAACAAATGAAGCAGAGAATTTTTAGCAACGCCGCGCCGCCACGGTGGTCTAGAGGCTAAGGTACTCGGCTGCGGACCCACAGGTCGTGGGATCAAATCTCGGCGGTGGCGGCTGCATTTCCGAAGGAGGCGGAAATGTTGTAGAACCGCGTACTCAGACTTGTGTGCACGTTAGAGAACCCCAGGTGTTCAAAATTTGCGGAGCCTTCCACTACGGCGTCTCTCATAATGACATGGTGGTTTTGGGACGTTAAACTCTACAAGTCAGCCAATTTCGCAACGCTAATGACAAAATTATCAGCTAAGCACGATCTGTTTTTTGCCGTGGTAGCAGGGAGGCGCTGTCGTTATGTAACTTCCACAGCGTGTTACCTTCACCCAGGGTGGAGTGTTCTGGTTGAGAGTTTGTCGGCCACTCTGTATCCGCCAATGGAATTCACCAAGAGGCACCGCGAGGGATCACTGGTTTGAATACGAGAACAGGGGCGTCACGGCATTTTTTTCTTATGATTTATATATATATATATATATATATATATATATATATATATATATATATATATATATATATATATATATATATTAATGAGATATAACAGACAGTAATGCCAAGGAATGTACAGGGGAAGTTATTAGAACCAATGGAATGTAAATAAGAAGAAAGGAGAAAGAAAAGTGGATGAAAAAATTACCAACTGTGAGCAGGAATCGAACCTACGACCTTCGAATTACGCGTTCGATGCTCTAACCACTGAGCTATCACAGCGGCCCTCCCTCCATCCACTTTTTTGGGTTTATCTGTGAATTTAGAAGTAGGAGCGACAGTCAGCGCCATCTATAAGCCAAACAACGAGTGTGAAAACACTCTTATGCGCATGTTTGGCGTCACGTAGCACGTGAACTTATTATGAGCGGGCAGCTGATTAATTGTCCCTCTTATACAACCTAAACACACCAAGTCTGCCAGTACGAGACCCTCGTTCAATGAAATAAGGGAAAGAAGTGTATACCTAAGGGCTCGTTTTTCCGTGTTTTAACACAATATTAATGAGATATAACAGACAGTAATGCCAAGGAATGTACAGGGGAAGTTATTAGAACCAATGGAATGTAAATAAGAAGAAAGGAGAAAGAAAAGTGGATGAAAAAATTACCAACTGTGAGCAGGAATCGAACCTACGACCTTCGAATTACGCGTTCGATGCTCTAACCACTGAGCTATCACAGCGGCCCTCCCTCCATCCACTTTTTTGGGTTTATCTGTGAATTTAGAAGTAGGAGCGACAGTCAGCGCCATCTATAAGCCAAACAACGAGTGTGAAAACACTCTTATGCGCATGTTTGGCGTCACGTAGCACGTGAACTTATTATGAGCGGGCAGCTGATTAATTGTCCCTCTTATACAACCTAAACACACCAAGTCTGCCAGTACGAGACCCTCGTTCAATGAAATAAGGGAAAGAAGTGTATACCTAAGGGCTCGTTTTTCCGTGTTTTAACACAATATTAATGAGATATAACAGACAGTAATGCCAAGGAATGTACAGGGGAAGTTATTAGAACCAATGGAATGTAAAAAAGAAGAAAGGAGAAAGAAAAGTGGATGAAAAAATTACCAACTGTGAGCAGGAATCGAACCTACGACCTTCGAATTACGCGTTCGATGCTCTAACCACTGAGCTATCACAGCGGCCCTCCCTCCATCCACTTTTTTGGGTTTATCTGTGAATTTAGAAGTAGGAGCGACAGTCAGCGCCATCTATAAGCCAAACAACGAGTGTGAAAACACTCTTATGCGCATGTTTGGCGTCACGTAGCACGTGAACTTATTATGAGCGGGCAGCTGATTAATTGTCCCTCTTATACAACCTAAACACACCAAGTCTGCCAGTACGAGACCCTCGTTCAATGAAATAAGGGAAAGAAGTGTATACCTAAGGGCTCGTTTTTCCGTGTTTTAACACAATATTAATGAGATATAACAGACAGTAATGCCAAGGAATGTACAGGGGAAGTTATTAGAACCAATGGAATGTAAATAAGAAGAAAGGAGAAAGAAAAGTGGATGAAAAAATTACCAACTGTGAGCAGGAATCGAACCTACGACCTTCGAATTACGCGTTCGATGCTCTAACCACTGAGCTATCACAGCGGCCCTCCCTCCATCCACTTTTTTGGGTTTATCTGTGAATTTAGAAGTAGGAGCGACAGTCAGCGCCATCTATAAGCCAAACAACGAGTGTGAAAACACTCTTATGCGCATGTTTGGCGTCACGTAGCACGTGAACTTATTATGAGCGGGCAGCTGATTAATTGTCCCTCTTATACAACCTAAACACACCAAGTCTGCCAGTACGAGACCCTCGTTCAATGAAATAAGGGAAAGAAGTGTATACCTAAGGGCTCGTTTTTCCGTGTTTTAACACAATATTAATGAGATATAACAGACAGTAATGCCAAGGAATGTACAGGGGAAGTTATTAGAACCAATGGAATGTAAATAAGAAGAAAGGAGAAAGAAAAGTGGATGAAAAAATTACCAACTGTGAGCAGGAATCGAACCTACGACCTTCGAATTACGCGTTCGATGCTCTAACCACTGAGCTATCACAGCGGCCCTCCCTCCATCCACTTTTTTGGGTTTATCTGTGAATTTAGAAGTAGGAGCGACAGTCAGCGCCATCTATAAGCCAAACAACGAGTGTGAAAACACTCTTATGCGCATGTTTGGCGTCACGTAGCACGTGAACTTATTATGAGCGGGCAGCTGATTAATTGTCCCTCTTATACAACCTAAACACACCAAGTCTGCCAGTACGAGACCCTCGTTCAATGAAATAAGGGAAAGAAGTGTATACCTAAGGGCTCGTTTTTCCGTGTTTTAACACAATATTAATGAGATATAACAGACAGTAATGCCAAGGAATGTACAGGGGAAGTTATTAGAACCAATGGAATGTAAATAAGAAGAAAGGAGAAAGAAAAGTGGATGAAAAAATTACCAACTGTGAGCAGGAATCGAACCTACGACCTTCGAATTACGCGTTCGATGCTCTAACCACTGAGCTATCACAGCGGCCCTCCCTCCATCCACTTTTTTGGGTTTATCTGTGAATTTAGAAGTAGGAGCGACAGTCAGCGCCATCTATAAGCCAAACAACGAGTGTGAAAACACTCTTATGCGCATGTTTGGCGTCACGTAGCACGTGAACTTATTATGAGCGGGCAGCTGATTAATTGTCCCTCTTATACAACCTAAACACACCAAGTCTGCCAGTACGAGACCCTCGTTCAATGAAATAAGGGAAAGAAGTGTATACCTAAGGGCTCGTTTTTCCGTGTTTTAACACAATATTAATGAGATATAACAGACAGTAATGCCAAGGAATGTACAGGGGAAGTTATTAGAACCAATGGAATGTAAATAAGAAGAAAGGAGAAAGAAAAGTGGATGAAAAAATTACCAACTGTGAGCAGGAATCGAACCTACGACCTTCGAATTACGCGTTCGATGCTCTAACCACTGAGCTATCACAGCGGCCCTCCCTCCATCCACTTTTTTGGGTTTATCTGTGAATTTAGAAGTAGGAGCGACAGTCAGCGCCATCTATAAGCCAAACAACGAGTGTGAAAACACTCTTATGCGCATGTTTGGCGTCACGTAGCACGTGAACTTATTATGAGCGGGCAGCTGATTAATTGTCCCTCTTATACAACCTAAACACACCAAGTCTGCCAGTACGAGACCCTCGTTCAATGAAATAAGGGAAAGAAGTGTATACCTAAGGGCTCGTTTTTCCGTGTTTTAACACAATATTAATGAGATATAACAGACAGTAATGAGATATAACAGACAGTAATATATATATATATATATATATATATATATACACGCAGGGCATGATAGTGAAGGCATAAATTCGTCGAGAGTGTTTTCTATAAAGTGTACTCTGATAGCCAAGTAGTTCCTACGCTTGCGTTTCTTTGACCGTGAGTACTCGGGTTTGAATTCATCTTCACTACAATGTTTTAGGACGATAGTCTTTTTGGAATACTTCAACGCAGAAACTTTTGTGTGTCTGCTCCTTTGTCTAATGATTCAGCCACCCGGAGAAAGTTTAGGTTCGTATCGTACTCAACGCCCACCTATCTAAATTTGGTATCTGTTTTTGTACTGGTGAAATATCACTGAAACAGCAAATATTACGCATACTTGAGGCACATCATCAATACGTCAGTACTAGGTAGTTTGTAGCTTTATAATTAAAGTGCATAGATACGCGATTATAAAGACGGCACTCTTGATTACGCTACGCTGACCACGGATGCTATCAACAATATAGCAGTTGTTCCCTATACGCTTCGCTGAAACGGCACGGTGCTGTCACCCACCAGTAGCTCTCCATTCTAAAAAAATTCATTTCTTCACATTACTGCCAGATAACGCCAAATATCGCGCAGCACTCAGAAATTCCGCAACACCAAAGACTTGAAAGACAAACTTCCGCCCCCTGGGCCATACCTCAGTAAGGAATCACAGGTAGCGCGGCATCACCTACAGTTCCTGTCTTAGGATTCATGATCTATACATACTGTATAAGATAAATCCCGACACACACACGCCACAATGCAGGTTCTGCGCCAGTAAAACAGCCACCATTTACCAGATGATTTGGGAATGTCCACACAACCTCAATTTGCAACCAAGGACACAACACAAAATGCAAGAGTCTGAAGGATCCCAAGGCCCAAGGGTCCAGCTCGTATCCGATGACCTAAGAGGCGCTCGTGAAACGTGTGAGGACGGCGGCCCAAGCTAATTGGATCAAGGACTAAGGATCCCACTCACCGATCTGCTCTAATAAACGGGTTATTCTTTCTATCTCTCTAGACAGGGGACTATCCTATTTCGACGTCCTTTGCAGGAAAGCATGCAAATACGCGACCAATATTTCGTTTTATTTGTCTCTTCTGTTCATCCAACCCACTTCTATTTTCCTCTCCTACTTTGATTCCTCCGAAGCGTTGGTAGGCAACGAGAGATGCCATATAAGATAGAGGCCGTTCATTGTGATCACAGTTGTTTTATTAACGCCACAAGAGGGTTTCGGTGAGCTCCACTGTTAAAAAACCAAGAACTGAGCCGGGTGCGCGAAACTTTCGCCTTCCGAAAGAACAATTCGAGTTGTTGAATAAAACGGGGCAATTTGATTCAATAAAAACGTTTTAAGTTCGTTTATTTCAGACCATAGTGACGAATGTGCCGGAGTAATTAGTGAATTGTTACCCCCCTCCCACTACAGATGAAATTATCAAACGCAGAGTGTTCATTTTGGTAAAACGACAAAGACGACGAAGACGATTGGAATTCACCGATGTGTGATGTTCCCTGCTCCGATATACTCATTTTTCAATTTTTGGCTTTACTTTATATATAATAATTTTTCACTCCAAAATTACTCTGTGTTTGTAAAACCATAAGTCCTTTATTTAAAGATCCTGCCGCCCGGTTCTTGGCCAATCCCCTCTTTGTGGGTGTGGGCCAGAATAACAAGGATCATAATCATCTTTATCATCATTAGCTGAGATTCTTCTCACGAGGCTCCGGGCAAAGCAGAAGAAGAAGAAGAAGAAGAAGAAGAAGAAGAAGAGGAAGAAGAAGAAAAAGAAGAAGAGGCCATCGGTAGAGGACGGCGACGCTCCGCTTCTGGTAGGTGAGCGGAAATTTTGCTCTGTATGCGATTTGGTGGGCTCTCAACGTCACTGTACGCTTGTGTGTGCATTGTTTTTGATTTGTTTTAAATCATAATCCCGGTAGGATGGTCAATCTTGTTGGATTGATCGACAAGCTGGCGTAGCCATACTCACAGAATGCCGAGGCGCACTGATAAGTTTGCTTAACGCTAGAGTGGGCTCTTCGTTGTCCAAGTAACACAAGTAACACAGAATGCGTTACGTCGGGTTTAACATGGCGTAGCTGCTAAAGCACGCCACTTCTGTTTATCGGATCGAGTCTGTATAATTTACAGCAAGAACTTGCTTACTGATAATAAAACATCGAGGCAGCTTCTACTGGCTTTATTGTTTTCTTGTTATTCTTTTTCGCCCATCACTGTAACAGTATTGCAGCTATTTCTTTGAAGATTGTCTTCAATAATGAAAATTTGATGTTTTGAAATAAATGCTAAGTTATACAGCGGGAAAGACGTCAAAAGGCAAGTAAAGCGCTTAGGTTTTCCGGTGAACTGAGTAAACAGGGTGTTAAGGTAATAAATTAGAGACCAGTGCACGTTAAAAACTACAGGTGGTCGAGATTTCTGTTGTCCGTCACCGCGGGGTGTCTCGTAATTATTTGGTGGCATTGAATCACCAAAAAGCAAGGATATCAAACACAGGAAGCTGAACCACTACACCACTCGGATTTCTAACCAAAAGACTTTTTATTATTGTAAAGGGTAAGTTCATGCACGTACACGACAGTGAATATCGAAGTATATTGCGTATAACATGCCCCCATAGCCCTCATGCTGGTCTGTTCTTATTTTGGTTGAGCGAAACTCTGTGAATGCATGTGACAGGACCGTCTTTTCTTAGAGCATTCAAAAAATAGGCAATGGGCATGCCATCTTCTGCTGACGTTGAACCGAAGCACGCCTGACTGCGGACATTGTCTTGCGGTTGTAGATCTCTGCGTTGTATCGGCCTGAAGTTTCATATCAAATACTTCTTCCTCTGGGCCCGTGATAGTAATAATAATAAAATAATAATAATATAATAATAATAATAATAATAATAATAATAATAATATTAATAATAATCGGTTGTTTCCATTTAGCACTTAGAGAATGCTTAGAAGGAAAGGTGTTACTGCAATGATGAGGTGGTCATTTCAATTTCCTGTGGACGCATAAAGTGGTGACGTTGCAGCCAATCCACGCCGGGAATAGTGTGATAAAATAAAGCCTGGTTAGCCTTGAACGTGAAGACTAAAATAAGCCGTAAATCTTCCGTAGCGGAGTATTCTTGACCACGTGGATTGCTGCGCTTCTCAAGCAAACAATTTCAGTTTCGAAGAAAACATTCAGCCAGCATCGCTTGGCGGACACTTACAAAACAACGAAGCTGATGACGAGCAGTGGCGTTGAATGAAGCGTGTTGAATCAAGTGGGAATAATGTGGCATGAAGTAGTTGGTAAAAGTGTGAGAAGTGGCAGGAAATTTAGTGGGCGTAGTTCTCAGATGCTAGAGTAGACGGAGTGGTTGTAAGAGTGGCGCATAAGATTTACCCGCTCTCTGCAGGTAAATGCCGTTACGAGCTACGTCTCAGCCGGACCCCAAGTTTTGAACAAGACGAGCTCCGCTTCTAGACGTGAGCAACTTTCGCATGTTGCGGGGCATAAGAGAAGCACTTTCCGGGCCTTAAAAAACTGATATGGAGGCCCGTGCTTGGCAAGTACAAACGCTTAATTGCGAGCAGCCGCGCAAATGTGCTTATTAGGTGGATCCAATATATCACGTGCTATCGATATATCGTATTGAGATAGCATCGACCAGCAAGTGGGGCTCTGCTGTGTACGGACATACGGGCATAGCTTTGGGCTGTCCAGAGGGATTTCCATGCAGCGGAGGTCTCGCCCAGACAGTCCCGTCGTGGGAGTGGCCTGCCGTGTGCTACAGTACACGTCTTCGGACTTCTATCAGTACAGTTTTACCAAGCCATGCATAATCATTCGCTAGTGAGATCGCGTCACAATTCCAACGCACAACGTGTTTTCTTACGTCCCCAGTCAACTACAAAATATTTTTTTCAATATATATATATATATATATATATATACGTATATATATATATATATATATATATATATATATATATATATATATATATATATATATATATATATATATATATATATATATATATGAGATATAACAGACAGTAATGCCAAGGAATGTACAGGGGAAGTTATTAGAACCAATGGAATGTTTCCATTGGTTCTAATAACTTTCCCTGTACATTCCTTGGCATTACTGTCTGTTATATCTCATTATTATTGTGTTAAAACACTGAAATACGAGCCCTTAGGTATACACTTCTCTCCCTTATATATAGATATATTTATATATATATATATATATATATATATATATATATATATATATATATATATATATATATATATATATATATATATAAAGTTAAATTTTGATGCAGTAAACTTGATCTTTTTATTTTATCAAAATATAAATTACAAGTCATACATTGCATGTGTTGATTATAAATACAGAAGGAAGACTTAAAGTTGCAAAGCTATGAGTGAGACCTCTTAAAAAATCACTCATAAAAGTTACAACGCCATAGTAAATAGTGGTGGGGATAAATATATTAGAGTGCATTAATGTACAAATAAGTACAATATAGCGAGAAAATAGTACGAAATTTGCAGAGAAGCACAAAAAAATAATAAGAAATGGAATAACATTCACTCATTATAAAAGCAAGCATTAGGACGCTAAGGAAAATAAATTGAGATATATAACATACAAATAAGCACGATGCATACAAAAACGCAGATAAGCTTAAAAGAACAAAAAGTCTAATAACATACTTTGTATATTATAAGCTTTATGAATTTAGTAAGAGAGAATGCAAGCTGTTTTGAAACATTACAAGAGATCCACTTTTTATCTCCAACGGTAAAGTACTCAACAAGAATACAGACAAATTATTTACGGTATATTTGCATAATTGGTCCTGGGCTTTGGTAAAAGGAAGTAGTTAGCCTTTGCAAAACGAGTATATCACACCTGAGGAGATTTATTTGAGTGTAGTAAAGGAATGGGAAGTTTTTCATTGGCATATTTGTAGATAAGAATGCCGAGAAAATACTTGGCCAGCTTCTGAACTGATAAAATGTTATGTGAACAAGCAAAGATGATGCATTGCACATTAAGCAACTGAACGTTATTATTCTCAATGCTTGGTTTTGAAGATGTTAGATGGGTGATAAATGAGTGGCATACGTGCTTGCTCATGTTGAAATCCAAAAGATTATATCGCTGGAAAGAAAGCGTCTTACAGTGACAACAATATTTCAAAACAAAAAAAGGCGAAATTTTTGCAAGATTTGAATGGCATATGCGGCTTTCCGCGTAAGATGTAGCACATGGGAATTAAATTTTAAATGCTCGTCAAGTTTGACCCCGATAAACATTGTACTAAAAGTAGAGCGGATTTGGTAGTCGCTTACGTAGACAGAGAGGTTTCTAGGTATAATTCGATTTGGTGACAAAAATGCCACAAATTTTGACTTCTTAGAATTTATTTTTAGTTTATTACTATTGAACCATCCTAAGATGTTTTTAAGGTCAGTGTTTAATTTAAACAGGATTTAGTCTACCTCTTCATGTGCCATTAATACAGTGGTGTCGTCCGCATAGAGAATGCAGGACGAATGAGCGAGGCAACGAGGAAGATCATTGATGTAAATTAACAATAAATGTGGGCCCAAAATCGAACCCTGCGAAACATCATTGTTGATGAATTTAGGGCTGAATAAGGTACCGGAGATATATACAAAATGTTTACGATCACGCAGATAGCTACAACTCAATTCTAGTGGGATGCCAGATACTCCAATAGACTGTAATTTATGAAATAAAATGACGTGGGAAATAGCGTCAAGTGCTTTTAAAGGTCATGAATGACATCACCAACACAACAGTTGTCAATAGCAGATTTAGTTTAATCGGTTAGAGATATCTTGGCAAGTTCAGTTGACTAACCAGGAATAAAACCAAACTGCTTATTAGAAATAATGTGAAACTTGTCTAAATAACTTCATAAAAGCTTTTCGATGACTTTACTTAAAATCGAGATAATTGATATGGGTCGGTAATTCGAAAATAATCGCTTGTCGCCTATTCTAAATACGGGAATAGTTTTTGCTTTTTCAGGGCTGTTGCAAAAACCACAGTCTGAAATACAAGATTCATATTGTAATATTATATATCACAGATCAAATGAGCTATGAGTTTTATGTCAGCAGCAGAAAACTTATCGCGACCAGCGCTTGTATTCCAATACCATTGGTAACGCTGAACACTTCTTCAGGTGACGTTGGATGATAAAGAAAAAATGAATGTAGTAGTCGTGAGGAAGTATATTCGAGGGATGCTGTCGACTGAGGAATATCAATGCCGAATGAGTCATTGAAAGAGTTCACAATATTAGATGAGTTTTCGATCACACAATTTTCTGTGTGAATTAAGGTTATGTCTGAATGTACCATGGTCCTGCCAAGCACATATTTTACAGCTTTTCACTGCTTTTTAACGTCATTTCTGGCTCGCTTTATTTTATCTTCGTAGTATTTACTTTAGTGGAATTAAGTAACATAGCTAATGTGCTTGAGTATTCTTTATAAAGCTTTTGAAGATTGACAATGAAAGGGGACTTTTTCGTCTTTTTGTATAAATTAACCTTTTCTCGCAGACTTTCTATTAGGTGATATGTCAACCACGAATTAATTGAGATAAGGTACTTTTTTCGGGTCACATACAATAGACCTCCCGCAGCAAACTACTCTTACGGCAGCACGTCGCCACTGATGTCACACAGAGGCCTGCTGCACAACAACTCGCTGACCGGCGACCACTACCGAGACCTGACACCGTCAAGAATATCGCACTGCAGCGACGACTCGACCAGCTCGAGCAGCGGTGGTTGCGCGGTGCCCGCCGACAGCAGTAACGAGACATCCGAAGGCGAGTTCGCCAAGACACCTGGAGGGTTGCGAAAGTGCTCGCCGCGAAAGATCTCCAAGACAGGCAACATCACACCACAGCCGGGCGAATTCGGAAGCACCAACGGCACTTCCCCGTGGAAGATGGCGCCGCCAGAACGACCCGACCCGGCGGGAGGACTTTCACACGACGTCATCGTCATCGACAGCAGCACCGCGTCGGCCGACGAGAGCTACGCATCGTCCGCTTCGCCCTCCGCCTCTCCCGCCAAGACAAACGGAACGGCATCCTCTCCGAGACATTCGATATCTGGTGTAGGGTCCAGGCAGACTCCTCCGCCACCATCTGTTAAGTCTATGATTCCCTACCTCGCCGCACCCAACCGGGCCACGAGTTCGGAGAATCTGACCACAAACGGAACGACGTCGCCAATTCCTCAACATCATCAGCAGCAACAGATGGCCAAGCAGCAGGCGATGACCAACGGCAGAGTCCGACAGTCGTCTACTCCAGCTAACCCCAATGCAAGGCGTCGTTCCGTGGACGCTGGACTGGTCACTCTACCCCGATCGAGGTCTCACAGCAGTGAAAGGAGCATGACTTCCGACAACGCGTTCCTCACGCGAGGCGTCCCGGGTCGCTGCTCGTGGAGGAGTCCGCCCCCAGTCCGGACCTCGCCGCGGTCTAACACTGACGGCAACAAGACGTGGGCCTTCCGGCAGTGCGGTTGTTCCAGACCGGCCTTGACGCCGGACCTCTTCACCGAACCCGGCTCCAAGAGAAGCGCGGTCCACTCGAGCCCGACCAAATCTCAGCGGCCCAACGTGATATCGCCCCTACTGCAGGAGCTGCTGCGCGAAAAAGACCTTGATTCTGACGACAAGATCCTGAAGAAGATGGAGTTCATCGTCAATCACTACCGTTCGCGACTTGAGAAGGGTGATGGCGGTGATGCCAATGGCACCTCCACCCTCTCTAAAGCCTCCCATACAGCACCCACGTCATCCGACAACTTCTGCAGCCCTCCATGTTGGAGGCGGGGCTCAAAGATACCTATGGCTACTTACTATGACAGGAACTAATTCATACTGTCTCTTTGAGGACTCTTGTGCCGAGTACTGGCGTCTGTCTCGGGGTGTACCGAAAGATCATTGGGGCCATAACAGATTTGGGGCAGTTCAAATAAAAAAAAATGTGTGGATTGCTCAAAGGACTGGCCCTCCCCGACAGGCTAGAATGCCACGGTCGAGATTTGATTTCCTCCTGAAAGAGGATAAGTTGTTAGATGATGCACCTGGCCAATGCTTTATGGTCTGTTACGAAAGAGTGACGACACAAATTTGCAGGCATTCACCTATGGTTCTTGTGTTGTCGTGTGTGTTGCGGAGTTTATTGACGTCGGGCACTCTCCACCAACTGCAGGAGACAACTTTACTCTTGAGTTTGGCATCGCAACAACAGTTGCTTAACGTGTAGGTAGCACGTGAGACCCTTTAATCTATACTATGGTTAAGTCGCACCTGCTCCACCTGTTGCATGACGCAGAACTGATAGAAGAAGAAGAAGGAAAGGCACGCGTTGTTTCGGGTGCGTTTGCTGCTTAGAGCTGACGTTTTGTTTGACCAGATCAAACTTTTATATAAAATGTTACCTGAAGCCAGGCTCGTACGAACGTAGCAGCAGTCGCGCCAGTCTTGTGTCGGTCTGAACTATAGTGACAGCATCGTCACTGACATGGTTAAAAACGTAGGGATGAAATGAAACTTGGTATAACGCAGTCGTATATCAATAAATGCGCTCAGGAGCTTTTTACCATGAATGCTACAGATTAACAATGTAGATATCTTTTTCAGATCTATTTTACCTGGCACTACGGGGCACAGAAATATAAGAACTGCGTTTTCTGATCGCGTCTTCGCATTAGTACTGGAAAAGTGAAACACAAGTGGTAGATAGAGCGAAATGTCCGGAGGTAGAACGTGTTTAGGAGAAGTAAGTAATAAGTAACATGGCATTTAATGGAACGGTACATCTGCGACCTCTTCAAAGGTCATTTTGCTGCCTTGTCTGAGCTAGTGACTGCTTCCGATACCGCCCAGAGTGGGCGGAGTGGGGCTTCGTCCAAAATGCGCTTTCTTTTAATGTATTTTGTTTGGGAAGAGTGCCATTCATGATGTATGTGAAGAGTTGATGAGTGTTTTGTATACTTTTTTTTGCTTTCGCTGAAGCAACAAGACAATTGACAGCGAGCTTGTTTTGCTCTTTTTGTTTTGTTACACGATTCTTACGTCCACTATCTATGTGTTCACGCGAGCAGATGATTTTATCGTTTAGTTTTTAATCTGTAGAGCGCTGCAATCGGCCACCACATCATGACCCGAGTGCACATCTTAAAACTGCTCGGAAGTGGCGCGTCTCTTGACGAATGCCCGCTTTCGTTCTTCCTCTAGTCCACAGGATATAGAACGCAGATATACACGGGCTGGTTTTCCTTCCAGACCAATAACCTAACTAAGTGTGACTAGTACAACGCTTCCACATTTCTTGGCTATTACGCCTACGTTTATTGCTCTTGTATAATTCTATTTACAAATGCCAGACACAAAAAGGAACAGTGCCTGACGGTAGGTTTTAAATTGAGGTCGATGTAAAAACAAAAATGAATGATGGACTTGTTTGTTGATTCCAGCTTTATGAAAACGTGAGTGTTCATAAAATATGAAAACTTTGGAACAACGGAGAGAGGACCAAGCAAAAAAAGCTTCAGCTTCTGCGTCAAAACTTTGGCTAAGGGGCCCGTGTTCTCCAGTGTCCTGACACACACAGAGGTTTGTTGTCTGAACTTGGGCTCCAGGCCTTGGATTCTTTCCATTTACCCACCGTTGTACCATTAGTTACTCGAGTGTGGCACATCGCGACATATTGAAATAGTTCGCCGATCGCAACCTCGCCCCTAGGGTATTCCTACAGGTCACTTAACTGTAGGTTGCCGTGAGCAACTGCTGTCGTTTGATAGACTGAGGGTCGCGGCGATGCATTACGCGATGTACACGCGGACTCTTGCGTTTATCTCGATATTTGGCGAGGCAGTAGGTGGTTTTAGAATACGGTACAGAAAAATTAAAGCACGGTCTTCTTCATTTGAAAGTGAGCCTGAATTGCACGTGAAGAGGAACTCTCCACCTCCGCTGTGGGATTCGCCAAGGGAAGCCAGGTGTGCCCCAGGTATGCCCGAGTACTTAGTGTTTAGACCAACTTCTAGCACTGCATTCTTCATTCCTCTGTAATGCACCTAAAATGAGGGAACCTGTGAAATTGCAATTTTTTAGTGGGCTGGTAAATATGTGTATTCCAACAGAAACGGGTAATTTTTTAGTGAGAAGTGGTCATGACAAAACGCAGACTGTTATTATATCAAAATTGGGGGGAACGTGATTTACCAAAAATGCTGTGGTTTGAAACCTTTCCCAAAAAGGCCATTATTAATTTTTTAAGAAATTCTGTTTGATATAAGTCAAGAACATTGCCTGCTGTATTGCATTTGCTAACAAGCTATAAGAAGTTATAGCAGTTGTTATCAAGTTATAATTTGTCAAATGTGACAAAACTGGGCTAGTGGCTGTAAAACTGCTATTTGGCTACAATTAGATGCAATTTGTTAAGCACATTTTTGTCAGAGATATTCACGAAAAAGCTAATAAAAAATGAAAAGAAATATAATGTGCATCCAAGTTACATTAAGAGGCCTGGGGTGCGGCCTCACCGGTAACCACAGCCGGGAACGCACTCCCTCACCAGAGAAGGATTGGCCACCCTGGTGCAGTATCTGGCTACTACCTCCCACATGCTTACGTCAAATAACTCACGGCCCTCAGTCCCCAGCAGCTGCGAAGCAACTGATCACGGCGGCGGTCAGATCTGCAACGCAGCAGAGGGTGCTAAGAATCTCTGGATCCGGACAGGCCGCCTTTGGAACCTGAACTTGACAATGTTTAACGCTAGAACCTTATCTAGTGAGGGAAGTCTAGCTGTACTATTCGAGAAGCTAGAGGGTGCTAAATGGGATTTAATAGGGCTCAGTGAGGTTAGGAGGACAGATGAGGCCTATACGGTGCTACAGAATGGGCACGTCCTTTGCTATCGGGGCTTGGCAGACAGAAGAGAACTGGTAGTGGGGTTCCTAATTCACAGAAACATAGCTGGCAATATAGAGGAATACTATAGCATTAATGAAAGGGTGGTAGGTATTGTAATTAATCTGAATCAAAGATACAAGATGAAGGTAGTACAGGCTTACGCGCCTACATCCAGCCATGATGACGCTTCAGTTGAAAGCTTCTATGAAGACGTGGAATCGGCAATGAATAAGGTAAAAACACGGTATACTATAGTGATGGGCGACTTTAATGCAAAAGTAGCGAAGAAGCAGGCTGGAGACCAGGCAGTAGGAGATTATGGCATCGGTACTAGAAACGCCAGAAGAGAGCTACTAGTAGAATTCGCAGAACGCAATAATTGGCGGATTTTGAATACCTTCTACCGAAAACGAAAAAACCGCAAGTGGACATGGAGGAGCCCTAATGGCGAAAATAAGAACGAAATAGACTTTACAATGAATGTACACCAAGGAATCATGCAGGATGTGGAAGTGGTTGGCAAGGTACGATGCAGTGACCGTAGAATGGTACGGTTGCGAATTCGCCTAGACTTGACGAAAGAACGACAGAAACTGATACGCAAGAAGCCAATCAATGAGCTAGCACTGAGAAGGAAAGTACAGGAATTCAGAGTGTCGTTGCAGAACAGGTACTCGGCTCTTAGTGAGTAAACCAACCTTAGCGTAGCTACAATGAATGATAATCTGACCAGTATTATTATGGAGTGTGCAGTGGAAGTTGGAGGCAGGGTAGTTAGACAGGACACTGGCAAGCTTTCCCAGGAAACGAAGAACCTAACTAAGAAGCGTCAAATCATGAAAGTGTCAAGTACAACAGACAAAATAGAACTGGCAGAGCTTTCGAAGTTGATTAATAGGCGTAAGGTATGCGATGTAAGAAGGTGTAACATGGAGAAAATTGAACACGCTCTGAAAAACGGAGGAAACGTCAAAGCAGTGAAGAGGAAACGAGGAAACTTGGGATAGGCAAAAATCGGATGTATGCACAAGGGACAAAGAAGGCAAAATAACTACCATAATGGATAGGATAGTTAAAATAGCGAAAGAGTTTTACAGAGATCTCTACAGTAGCGGAGACAACCACGACCTTAATACTATAAGAACTAGCAGTAACCCAGATGACACCCCACCAGTAATGTCAGAAGAAGTCAGAAAATCTTTGGAGAGCATGCAAAGAGGCAAAGCTGCTGGTGAAGATCAGGTTACATCAGATCTGCTGAAAGATGGAGGACAGATTGTGTTAGAAAAACTAGCCACACTATTTACGAGGTGTCTCCTGACGAGAAGAGTACCAGAGTCTTGGAAGAACGCTAACATCATCTTAATACATAAGAAAGGAGATGACAAGGACTTGAAGAATTACAGTCCGATCAGCTTGCTCTCTGTAGTATACAAGCTATTTACAAAGGTGATTGCTAACAGAGTAAAGAAAACATTAGAATTCAATCAACCAAAGGAACAAGCAGGAATTCGAACAGGCAACTAAACAATTGACCACATTCATACTACCAACCAGGTAATAGAGAAATCCTCGGAGTATAACCAACCACTATACATAGCCTTCATAGATTACGAGAAGGCGTTTGATTCAGTAGAAATATCAGCCGTCATGCAGACACTGCGGAATCAAGGCGTAGATGAAGTATATATAAACATTCTGGAAGAAATCTACAGGGGATCAACTGCTACCACAGTGCTTCATAAAGAAAGCAAGAGAATAACAATCAAGAAGGGTGTAAGGCAGGGGGACACTATCTCCCCAATGCTATTTACCGCGTGCTTACAGGAGGTTTTCAGAAGCCTAGAATGGGAGCAGTTAGGAATAAGAGATAATGGAGAATACCTTAGTAACCTGCGCTTCGCCGATGACATTGCATTGCTGAGTAACTCAGGGGACGAATTGCAACTCATGATTATGGAGGTCAACAGGGAGAGCAGAAAGGTGGGTCTTAAAATTAATCTGCAGAAAACGAAAGTAATGTACAACAACCTCGGAAAGGAGCTGCGCTTTGAGATAGGTAATAGTGCACTTGAAGTTGTAAAAGACTATGTCTACTTAGGGCAGGTAATAACCGCAGAGCCGAACCACGATATTGAAGTAACTAGAAAAATAAGAATGGGGTGGATCACATTCGGCAAGCACTCTCAAATTATGACAGGTAGATTGCCACTATCCCTCAAGAGGAAGGTATATAACAGCTGTATCTTGCCAGTACTTAGCTACAGAGCAGAAACCTGGAGACTTACAAAGAGGGTTCAGCTTAAATTGAGGAAGACGCAGCGAGCAATGGAAAGAAAAATGGTAGGTAGAAAAATGAAAAGAAAAAGGAAAGAAAAATGATGACTTTTTTCTGCTTATTACAACTGTAGAAGGGGCCATGACTGCATTTGAAATGATAGAGTAAAAATGTTGATAGGATACGTCGGCATTTTCGCACTTTTTAACTGACAACCAATCACGCTGCTCAATGATGGTAATAAATGAAGCAGTAATCTGTTTATTCCTGAAGCTTCGAGTTGTTTTATTATTACTCGAAATGCCTATGCTTGCATAAATAGGATAATGGTCTGTGCATGGCACCTCGATGACGGCTGCTTCAGGTGGACTAGTGAAGTTACAGAAAATGTGATCTATATTAGTGCCTTTACCATGAAGTGGAACACGACTGGGTGCAGTTATGGCGTACTCATAGTCATTCCACCGAAGCAGGAAGTGTATTCTGAAACCTTTGCGTTGGTGTTATCAAAGAGATTGATGTTCATATCTCCTAAAATAATCACACGCTTCCCTTCCATTGACACAATATTCAACACCTCTCCTAAAGATACGCAAATCTCCACGACAGGTGACGACGGCAAGCGATAGGTGCAGGAAACAACAAAATTCTTACTAACTTCCGAAAAATGTGATTCATGAAGTTCGATCCACGTGGATTCGCCACCAGGAATATTTAGTGTCAAGTCCAGCCGCCTGTGAAAGTGAAAGCCTCATCATATAAAAATAGCTTCTCCATTATGTGCATAGTCACTTCGATGACAGTATTCAGAGGAAGAGGAAAGAAAGTTAGACAGGTTCCCTTCATATTCTCAAACCCACAGTTCACTGATGCAGATGATAGAAAAGTAGTGACTCATGGCTGATAACAATATGGTAATATTATGGTATTTTTTCTTGTACTTCCAGCGTTAAAGTGAACAAACGTCCGGTTGTTTCAGACAGCCAAGATGAGAGTTCAAACGGTGAAATATACGTTATCCGGCGTTTGGACAGACGCTACAAATGCAAAAGTAAACTATATCTAGGAGATAATGGAGAGCTCGAGTTCTGATTTTATGCGAAACACTCTGGTATCAGTTCATTTCCTTGCTTTTATCTGACAATTATCAGTCCAAACAAAAACGCCAACTGTTTCCATTTTTTGAGAACAAGTGCTTTAGCAAAGACGAGAGGTGATCATTAACAAAGACAGCATCCGGGCCTTCCCCAGAAAACCTTTCTATAACAAAATTTTCTTTATAACAAAGTATTTCGCTTCTCACATTGTGAAGTCTGTAAATCACCATGTATTCTAATCTCAGTGCAATGAAACGTGTTATGCATATAGTACAACGTAATCAAGTTGCAGTGCTGCCTCTGGCAAATGGCGACGGTGATAATATGAAAACTCTGCTACTGCCACTGTTCTTAATTTTGAGTCGCTTTTACCAGTGTAACCATAGCACTCGTGGTTGCATTTCTTTTGTTTTCAGACGTGACTATTGGCTTTACTTTTCGCTAGTGCAGCATGAAGCGGCGGTTATCCTTTCTCAGGTTCAAGATTACTAAACTTTTTGTACGGACTTAGTATTATTTGAAGAAATATGGACCAGTCAATGAGGCAGTGCAACAACATGGCAGAGGTAAAGAAAGATTACAGTGTCTCTGATTGTCGAGGCAGTGGAAGCCATTACCTGCACAAAGCTTTCAGAAGGGGATGAGGGAGGGTCTGTATATCGGATCAGAAAAAAAGAAGGTGTCTTTGGTTTTCAACTCGTAATAGTCGAATGCATAATGGACCATGTGTTTTTTTTTTCATATATATATATATATATATATATATATATATATATATATATATATATATATATATATATATATATATATATATATGGAGCCACGTGTTTTCATGCATTTGCAAGTATTCGGAATCTTCTGTCGCTGGAGGGCTTGTAGCTTGTAGCAATTCCTCCGTTCAGTGCCTGTTTTCTTATCAAACTAGTACAGGCTACGCTCAAAGAGCGTGCCACGCCATTTCGCAACCCGTCGTACCACAACAAAGGCTAGTCTACTGCATCATTGTGCATAACGAATATTCAACGCGGTTAGTTCAGATTACAAGCGAGCACTATATGTTCTGTTTTCTTGATTGATGCAGGCCCCAAGGGCAACCCTGCCTCAAGGGCAACCCTGTCAAGAGCAGCCATGGCAATAATGGCAGGGCTGAATGGCTTCTACCCCACCATGGCTCAATATTTATGACTGGACGCGAGAGACTTGTTTCCGCCTTATAAGGCCATGTCCGACGACACGTGCCATATCGTCGACCACCTTTCGGCATTGAACGAGGTCCTCTTCTACGCCGAACTGGAACTGCGGGAACTGCCGACGCTTAGCAGGCACGCATCACTGACGAGCTTGGCAGAAGAGGGCCTTTGCAAAGCGCACGACATTGGAGATGACGTTCAAACAAGTGGTCGCCGTCGTTCATCAGCTGCTCGAGGTTGGCTTAAAAACGAGTTGGCTAAAAAGGATGTGCCTTCTAAGGAATGAAAAAAATGAGAATGAATTTTCGCAAAGTTAACAAAAACTGTATTTTACCTATCACTTCCCGCGACTGTTTGAGACTCATAACAAATGAAGCAAAGAATTTTTTGCGATGCCGCCCCACCACGGTGGTCTAGTGGCTAAGGTACTCGGCTGTGGACCCGCAGGTCGCGGGATCAAATCCCGGCTGTGGCGGCTGCATTTCCGATGGAGGTGGAAATGTTGTAGAACCGCGAACTCAGATTTGTGTGCACGTTAAAGAACACCAGGTGATCAAAATTTCCGCAGCCTTCCACTACGGCGTCTCCCATAATGATATGGTGGTTTTGGGACGTTAAACTCCACAAACCAGTCATATTTGCAACGCTAATGACAAATTTATCAGCTAAGCACGATCTGTGTTTTGCCGTGGTAGCAGGGGGGCGCTTTCGTTATGTAACTTCCACAGCGTGTCACCTTCCGCCAGGGAGGAGTGTTCTGGTGGAGAGTTTGTCGGCCACTCTGTATCCGCCAAAGCAATTCAACAGGAGGCACCGCGAGCGAGGGATCACTGGTTTGAATCCGAGAACAAGTGTGTCACGGCAATTTTTCTTGTGATATATATATATATATATATATATATATATATATATATATATATATATATATATACATCGTTTTTCCGTGTTCTCTCGTTTTTCCGTGTTTTAACACAATAATTATGAGATCTAACAGACAGTATTGCCAAGGAATATACAGGGGAAGTCATTAGAACCAATGAATTGTAAAAAGAAGAAAAAAAAGTGGATGAAAAAATTACCAGCCGTGAGCAGGAATCAAACCTACGACCTTCGAAAAACGTGTTCGATGCTTTAACTACCGAGCTACCACAGCGGTCTTCCCTCCATCCACTTTTCTGGGTTTATATGTGAATTTAGAAGTAGGAGTGACAGTCAGCGCCATCTATGAGCCAAGCGACGAGTTGAAAATACTCTTTTATGCGCATGTTTGGCGTCACAAAGCACGTGATCTTATTATGAGTGGGCAGCTGATTAATAGTCCGTCGTAATGAACCTAATGATACCAAGTCTGCCAGTACGAGATCCTCGTTTAATGAAATAAGGGAAAGAAGTGTATACCTAAGGGCTCGTTTTTCCGTGTTTTAACACAATAGTTATGAGATCTAACAGACAGTATTGCCAAGGAATGTACAGGGGAAGTCATTAGAACCAATGGATTGTAAAAAGAAGAAAGAAAAGTGGACGAAAAAATAACCAGCTGTGAGCAGCAATCAAACCTACGACCTTCGAATAACACGTTCGATGCTCTAACCACCCAGCTACCACAGCGGTCTTCCCTCCATCCACTTTTCTGGGTTTATAAGTGAATTTAGAAGTAGGAGTGACAGTCAGCGCCATCTATAAGGCAAGCGACGAGTGTGAAAACACTTATGCGCATGTTTGGCGTCACCTAGCACGTGACCTTATTATGAGCGGGCAGCTGATTAATAGTCCGTCGTATACAACCTAATGGCACCAAGTCTGCCAGTACGAGACCCTCGTTTAATGAAATAAGGGAAAAAAGTGTATACCTAAGGGCTCGTTTTTCCGTGTTTTAACACAATAATAATGAGATCTAACGGACAGTAATGCCAAGGAATGTACGGGGGAAGTTATTAGAACTAATGGAATGTAAATGGAAAAAGAGAAAAGTGGACTAAAAATAACCAGCCGTGAGCAGGAATCGAACCAATGACCTTCGAATAACGTGTTCATTGCTCTAACCACTGAGCTACCACGGCGGTCTTCCCTCCATCCACTTTTTGGGGTTTATATGTGAATTTAGAAGTGGGAGTGACAGTCAGCGCCATCTATAGGCCAAGCAGCGAGTGTGAAAACAATCTTTTATGCGCATGTTTGGCGTCACATAGCACGTGATCTTATTATGAGTGGGCATCTGATTATTAGTCTCTCGTATACAACCTAATGACACCAAGTCTGCAAGTACGAACCCTCGTTTGATGAAACAAGGGAAAGAAGTGTATACCTAAGGGCTCGTTTTTCCGTGTTTTAACACAATAATAATGAGATCTAACAGACAGTAATGCCAAGGAATGTACAGGGGAAGTTATTAGAACCAATGGAATGTAAATAAGAAGAAAGAAAAGTGGATGAAGAAATAACCAGCCATGAGCAGGAATCGAACCTACGACCTTCAAATAACGCGTTCGATGCTCTAGCCACTGAGCTACCACAGCGGCCTTCCTCCCATCCACTTTTTTGGGTTCATATGTGAATTTAGAAGTAGGAGTGACAGTCAGCGCCATCTATTAGCCAAGCGACGAGTGTGAAAACACTCTTTTATGCGCATATTTGGCGTCAAGTTATCTTTTCACCCTCTTTTCTTTCTTCTCATTTACATTACAAAAGGCCTAATAACTTCCCCTACACCTTCCTTGGCATTATTGTCTGTTATATCTCATATATATATATATATATATATATATATATATATATATATATATATATATTGACACGTGCGGTTCTTTTGGTTTACGAAGGAAGACGCTATCACTTTCTGTTAAGCGCAACGCAGGCCGCGTTTATCTTGTATGCCACTCTGGAACGAGTTACGACGCGTGTATAAAAAACTGACACGTGCGGTTCTTTTCGTTTGCGAAGGAAGACGCTAGCACAACGCAGGCCGCGTTTATCTTGTATGCCACTTTGGAACGCGTTACGACGCGTGTATAAAAAGCCGGCGCAGTGCGCCACTGGGGGTCTTTTTTTTTTCCGTCGGCCCACGACTGTTCACGCCGCTTGTTGCTGTGAGTTGTGTTTGGCCCTGTTTTGCTGGGCACAAGTTCGCCCAATAAACAGTTCGCCTGACACCGCCCTGACTCCTGCGTGCTTCCTCTCAAGTGCTGCGTGTATCACAACCTCGTGACAATATATATATATTTATTTAATTATTTATTTATTTATATATATGTATATATATATATTTATATATATATATATATATAAATACACGCAGGGCAAGACAGTGAAGGCATAAATTCGTCGAGTGCTTTCAATAAGGTGTACTCTGATAGCCAAATAGTTCCTACGCTTGCGTTTTTTTGACCGTGAGTACTCGGGTTCGAATTTCTCTTCACTATGAAATTTTAGGACGATAGCCTTTCTGGAAGACTTCAACGCAGAAATTTTTCTGTGTCTGCCCCTCGGTCTTACGATTCAGCCACCCGGAGAAAGTTTAAGCTCGTACTCAACGCCCACCTATTTAAATTTGGTATCTCTTTTTGTACTGGTGAAATATCACTGAAAGAGCAAATATTACGCATACTTGAGGCGCAGCATCAATACGTCTTTATGGTTAAAAGCAGCATCAATTGCTTTTAAACCATAATCTCGGTAGGATGGTCAATCTTGTTGGATTGATCGACAAGCTGGCGTAGCCATGCTCGCAGAATGCCGAGGCGCAGTGTTAAGTTTGCTTAACGCTAAAACGGGCTCTTCGTTGTCCAAGTAACACAGAATGCGTTACATCGGGTTTAACATGGCGTAGCTGCTAAAGTGCGCCACTTCTGTTTATCGAATCGATTCTGTATAAATTACAGCAAGAACTTGCTTACTGATAATAAAACATCGAGGCAGTTTCTACTGGCTTTGTTGTTCTCTTGTTATGCTTTTTCGCCCATAGCTGTAACAGTATTGCAGCTATTTCTTTGAAAATTGCCTTAAATAATGACAATTTGACGTTTTGAAATGAATGCTGAGTTATACGGCGGGAAAGACGTCGAAAGACAAGTAAAGCACTTAGGTTTTCTGGCGAATTGAGTAAACAGGCTGTTAAGGTAATAAATTATAGACCAGTGCACGTTAAAAACTACAGGTGGTCGAGATTTTTGTTGTCCGTCACCCCAGGGTGTCTCGTAATTACTTGGTGGTCTTGAATCGCCAAAAAGCAAGGATATCAAACACAGGGAGCTGAACCACTAGAACACTCAGATTCCTAAGTAAAAGACTTATAATTATTGTGAAGAGCTGGTTCATGTACGTACGTGACTATGCCTATCGAAGTGCAGTGCGTATAAAATGCTCCCCATAACCCTCATGCTGGTCTGTTCTAACTTTTGTTGCGCGAAACCTATGAATGCATGTGCCAAGACCATGTTTTTTCGGAGCATGCAAAAATAGACAATGGGCATGCCATCTTCTGCTGACGTTGAACCGGAGCACGCCTGAGTGCGGACATTGTCTTGCGGTTGTAGATCTCAGCGTTGTGTCGGCCTGAAGTTTCATATCAAATACTTCTTGCTCTGGGTCCTTAATAATAATAATAATAATTATTATTATTATTATAATAGGTTGTTTAACTATAGCAGTTAGATAATGCTTAGAATGAAAGGTGTTACTGCAACAATAAGGTGGTCATATTTTCAATTTCCTGTGGACGCATAAATTGGTGACGTTGCAGCCAAGCCAGGCCGGGAATAGTGTGATAAAGTAAAGGCTGGTTAGGCTTGAACGTGAAGACTAAAATAAGCCGTAAATCTTCAGTAGCTGAGGATTCTTGGCCACGTGATTGCTGCACTTCTCAAGCAGACAATTTCAGTTTCGAAGAAAAAATTCAGCCAGCTTCGCTTGGTGGGCACTTACAAAACAATGAAGCTGATGACGAGCAGTGGTGTTGAATGAAGCGGGTTGAATCAAGTGGGAATAGTGTGGCCTAATGTGGTTGATAGAAGTGTGAGGAGTGGCAGGAAATTTAGTGGGCGTAGTTGTGAGATGTGAGGGTAGACGGAGTGGTTGTAAGAGTAGCGCATAAGATTTACCCGCTCTCTGCAGGTAAATGCCACTACGAGCTACGACGTCAGCCAGAGCCCAAGTTTTGAACAAGACGAGCTCCGCTGCTAGAGGTGAGCAACTTTCGCATGTCGTGGGGCATAAGAGAGGCACTTTCCGGGCCTTAAAAAACTGATATGAAAGCCTGTGCTTGGCAAGTACAAACGCTTAATTGCGAGCAGCCGCGTGAATGTGCCAATTAGGTGGATCCAATATATCACGTGCTCTCGATATATCGTATTGATAGAGCATCGACCAGAAGTGGGGCTCTGCTGCGTGGAGTACGGACATACGGGCTGTTACGACGCGCGCCTCCGACAACATTACGAAGGCCGCCTCGAAATCTCACCGCTGCAACCACTGTTTCGAAAGACGGCGACGCCAACACGGTCCCGAAGGCGCCACTCTTGGAACTCCGCCGGAAAGGTCACCAGCCGTTTGGTAGCGTAGGTATCTCAGCTCGCGTCTGCATCTGCACAGAGCTGACAGACGAGCGGACGAGACGACGGTGAGTTAATGAAGGTTTCTGGACAGCATATATACAGAGGCGTTACAAATTTCGCACTGGGGCCGACAGCTTAGGGACCCGAAGAGGCGAGCTCTCCTCTCTAACACATAGGTCTGCTCTCAAATGGGTCGGCTGACACATAGCTCAACTCTCTATCACATAGCTCTTCTCTCTGACACGCAGCTCAACTCTCTATCACATAGCTCTCTTCTCTGACACACATGTCTGCTCTCACATAGGACTGCTAACACACAGCTCAACTCTCTGTCTTATAGCTCTCTTCTCTGACACACAGCTCCACTCTCTATCACATAGCTCTCTTCTTTGACACACATGTCTGCTCTCACATAGGACTGCCTTCCAACAGGTCTGCTGCTCGCGACGCGCCGCAGTGCTTGTTTTATATGCACCGGGTGGATTCTTTGAATAACAAAATGTCCAACCAGAAGCGCCGCTGGTCATGAGGGCAGACTCCTCCAATTGGGTCGCCGCTGGGCCGCGTCATTCTTTTTCATCGAATCTGGAGAGGATGCGCTGTAGGTGGCTGCACCCAAGGACAAGTGACGTTGCCAGGCATTGCGTCATACCCGCCAGACAGGAAGGCGCCGGTTGTTTACCCGACGGGTTCGCGGGATGAGGTGACTCACAGCACGTGCGCGCCAGAAAGGCGCCGTCGTGTGATGACGCCGTTGAGTTGTTGATCGCGTCAGGCGGGCTAGCGTGCTGGCCATGACACAGATTGCCTTTTTCCGATGCATGGACATTCGCTGCGGACTTGAAGGCATAACAGCACCCCCGCCGCCAGACAATGCGCCGGAAAGACGAGCTGCTTCCACGTGGCTCGGATGTCAGGCGCGCCCGTTCGCCAGGTCCCTCCAGGTTCGCCTCTAGGGCCATGGGGAGAATGCAGCTTCAGACTCTCTTCCGGGAACTCATTCCATTGCTGAGGACGGATCCCAGCTCCACTGGCTTGTCCCCACAACTTGTCGACCAGCTTCGCTCGTCTCTTCTGACCATCCTTGGTTTCAGCACTTGACGATGGTTCTGCAACTTGTCAAGAACGGTTCGACAACAGACAACACACGACACAAGCAAGTGCCCTCGGTCACCCGACAGAACACCAGACAAAGTATAGTACAACATATACCTAGCTACGTGTCTATTGGAATTTCGTTCCCTCTACATCAAGAGGCACATGTGGGACACAAGACTCTTAAAATGAGAGCTCAACTTTTTTACACGTACAACAACGTAACAAATTAGAATACAACATAAAGTTGGCTCCTTGAGCTCACTCTGGACGAGAGTGCTCAGCTCAGGTCGTGATGTGGTCAAAATTGTGCCCGAAATTGCCAGCGAGAAACCGAAAGGTGGAAAAAGTACTAACGAAACGCACGGCTCAATGCGTCTGCATTAGCGTTTAGCTTTCCTTTTTTTTAGCGAACATCAAAGTTGCACTGTTGGAGCATCATGCTCAATCTCAGTAACCGGCCACATTTAGGCGACGATACCTATGCGGTACTAAGGGCTGCTCGTACTTGCGACGTTGCACAGGGGAACAACGATACGGCTTAGTACGGATTCGCTCATCACCAGCCAGCTCGATATCGTGTTCAATCACCGTCGGGTTTCCGGGACGGTCCGAAAATACGTCTTCAAACTCGGAAACAATCGTTTTCAGGTCCTTCTTTTGGACTTCACTTGACCTAGGCTCTAGGTTCAACTCCTTCAAGGTTACCTCCGATCCCCTTTCGATTACATCATTGGAACTCAAAATTTCTGCTCCCTCTTCCTCTGAAGCATTCAAC
Organism: Rhipicephalus microplus; assembly: GCF_043290135.1. Lineage (NCBI taxonomy): Eukaryota > Metazoa > Arthropoda > Arachnida > Ixodida > Ixodidae > Rhipicephalus > Rhipicephalus microplus. Next base: position 436,817,079 of record NC_134710.1, on the reverse strand, counting down.
AGCAGATTTACGACTGCTTGACGTTGAACGTATGGTTTCATCAAGTTGTAAATTTTGTCCTGCCGCCTTCCTAATTTCAATTCATAAATGATATCAGAAAGCTTCGATATAACTTTAGTGGGCCCTTCCCAATGAACCTCAAGCTTGTTCCTTTTGGGCGGCCGCAGCAGCATTACCTGACTTCCTACTTCAAAAGTACGTTTCTTCGCCGATTTGTCGTAGTACTCCTTCGACAACACTCGTGCAGTTTTCACGTGACTTCCCACTAGCGCTTTAATCGAGAGGTCTTCACGCTGCTCTCCAATGAGCGTCTCCCGATCAACCCTTGACAGCTCGCTCCAACTTTCCGCTACAGGCGAGAGCGCTGCACCCCTCTCGCGCTGACTCACTCAATAGCGCCATGTCGTCTCTCCTTGCTACGCATACCGCGCCGGTCGCTTCGGCGACGGGCCGCTCGAGTGACCGCTCAAACGACGCACACAGAGAATTTCGTGTCTAAGGTTCCGTCGACTCGCCACCAAGGTCACACAGATCAGCTGCTTTTGAACTTGTTTGACCACATAGAACAAGATCAAGTTCCCGCGAAAGCTTCCACGCTTGCGATCGCGTGAAGGCCTTGTCCTCGCCTACTACGAACGGTGGCAGTTGGTCGCGAATTCTCTGACCGCTGACATGAATCGTCGGAGAAGCTACGCTAGGCGCCTGCGAACACTGTAGGATTGCCAATTCTATTCGCTTCAACTCGAGGCGCTCGTGTTTCTCGACCTCCTCGCGGCGTTCTCGCCTTTCAGCTTCTTCACGAACTTCTCGCCTTTCAGCTTCACGTTCGCGAGCTTCTCGCCTTTCAGCTTCTTCACGTTCGCGAACCTCTCGGCTTTCAGCCTCCTCGCGGCGTGTTTTGATATCCAACCAGGCCTCATCGACTTCCTCAGCCGACACTCCTTCATTCTTCATGATCTCAAGGATCGCTTGCTTTCGTTTCGCACGGCCCAAAGTAATGCCGAGTTTCTCACAAATTTCGATGAGTTCCTTCACTTTAAGGTTCTCCATCGTTCACGCTAGCCTCTTGCTGTTTGCCCCTGTTAACAATTTACTTGCCGTACCCACTATAAGTCAACTAGCAAGACGCGCAAGCAATTTTTCACACTCCCGTGTTTACCCCTCCGCATTAACTTTGGTTTCAAAGCACTTCGACTTGGCTTGAAACAATCAAAGCTCACTCTAGTGCTTCACACAGCCCTTCTTTAAACTACTATAACCTTAGCTAGAGTAGTCTGGTGAACTGAGGGGAAAGCATCAGGCACTCACCGCATCGATGTCGCTGACGCCGGCCGATCCCACCGCTGCCACCACTGTTACGACGCGCGCCTCCGACGACGTTACAAAAGGCGCCTTGAAATCTCACCGCTGCAACCACTGTTTCGAAAAACCGCGACGCCAACACGGTCCCGGAGGCGCCACTCTTCGAACTCCGCCGGAAAGGTCACCAGCCGTTTGGTAGCGTAGGTTTCTCAGCTCGCGTCTGCTTCTGCGCAGAGCTGATAGACGAGCGGACGAGACGACGGTGAGTTGAACAAGGTTGATGGACACCATATATACAGAGGCGTTAAAAATTTGGTACTGAGGCCGACAGCTTAGAGACCCGAAGAGCCGAGCTCTTCTCTCTAACACATAGATCTGCTCTCAAATGGGTCTGCTAACACATAGCTCAACTCTCTATCACATAGCTCTCTACTCTGACACCCAGCTCCACTCTCTATCACATAGCTCTCCTCTCTTACACACATGTCTGCTCTCACATAGGACTGCTAACACACAGCTCAACTCTCTATCATATAGCTCTCTTCTCTGACACACAGCTCAACTCTCTATCACATAGCTCTCTTCTCTGACACACATGTCTGCTCTCACATAGGACTGCTCTCCAACAGGTCTGCTGCTCGCGACGCGCCGCAGGGCTTCTTTTATATGCACCAGGTGGATTTTTTGAATAACAAAACGTCCTACCAGAAGCGCCCCTGGTCATTAGGTCAGACTCCTCCACTGGGGTCGTCGCTGGGCCGCGTCATTCTTTCTCATCGAATCTGGAGAAGATGCGCTGCAGGTGGCTGCACCCAAGGACGAATGACGTCGCCAGGCATTGCGTCAGACCCGCCAGACAGAAAGGCGCCGGTTGTTTACTCGACGGGCTCGTGGGCTGAGGTGACTCACTGCGCGTGCGCGCCAGAAAGGCGCCGTCGCGTGATGACGCCGTTGAGTTGTTGATCGCGTAAGGCGGGCTCGCGTGCTGGCCTTGACACAGATTTCCTTTTTCCGAGGCATGGACGCTCGCTGCGGACTTGTAGGCATAACAGGGCCCAGCTGTGGGCCTTCCAGAGGGATTTCCATCCAGCGGAGGTCTTGCCCGGACAGTCCCGTCGGGGGAGCGGTCTTCTGTGTGCTACGGTACACGCCTTCGAACTTCTATCAGTGCAGTTTTACTAAGCCATACGAAATCATTCGCTAGTGAGATCGCTTCAAAATTCCAAAGCACAACGTGTTTTCCGACGTCCCCAGCCAACTACTAACTATTTTTTTCAATATATATATATACATATATATATGTGTGTAGTTGAACTTTGATGCAATATATATGTATATATACATATATATATATATATATATATATATATATATATATATATATATATATATATATATATATATTTATTTATTTATTTAGATATGAATATAAACTTTGGTGCAGTGAACTTGACCTTTTTATTTTATTTGAAATAAAATACAAGTCATACTTTGCATGTGTTGATTAGAAATACAGATGGAAGTCTTAAAGTTGCTAAACTGTGAGTGAGACCTCCTAAAAAATCACTCATTAGCGTTAAAACGCAATAGTGAACAATGGTGGGAATACAAAAATAAAGCGAATAAATGTAAAGATAAGTACAATATAGCGAGAAAAGATGCACGAAATGCGCAGATAAGCACAAAAAAACAAATAAAAATGCAATAACAATCACTCAATGTAAAAGCAAGCATTATGAAGTTAAGGAAAATAAATTGAGATATATAACATACAAATAAGCACGATGCATACAAAAATACAGATAAGCATAAAAGATCAAAAAAGTCTAACAACATACTTTGTATATTATTAAGCATTATGAGTTTAGTAAGAGCGAATGCAAAATGTTTTGAAACGTTACAAGAGATCTGCTTTTTATCTACAAAGGTAAAGTTTTCAACAAGAATACAGACAAATGTTTTACGGTAAATTTGCCATAATTAGATTTGGGCTTGGGTAAAAGGAAGTAGTTAGCTTTTGCAAAACAAGTATATCACACCTGAGGAGATTTATTTGAGTGTAGTAAGGAATGGGTATTTTTCATTGACCTATTTGTAGATAAGAATGCCGAGAAAATACTTGGCCAGCTTCTGAACTGATAAAATGTTATGTGAACAAGCAAAGATGATGCATTGTACATTAAGCCACTGAACGTTATTATTCTCAATGCTTGGTTTTGAAGATGTTAGATGGGTGATAAAGGAGTGGCATACGTGCTTGTTCTTGTTGAAACCCAATAGATTATGTCGCTTTGAAAGAAAGCGTCTTACATAGACAACACTATTTCAAAACCAAAAAAGTGAACTTTTAGCAAGATTTGAATGGCATATGCGGCTTTCCGCGTAAGTTGTAGCACATGGGAATTAAATTTTCAATGCTCGTCAAGTTTGACCCCGAGAAACATTGTACTAAATGTAGAGCGGATATGGTAGTCGCTTACGCATACAGAGAGGTTTCTAGGTATAGTTCGATTTGGTGACAACAATACCACAAATTTTGACTTTTGAGCATTTATTTTTAGTTTATTCTTATTGAATCATTCAACGATGTTTTTTAGGTCAGTATTTAATTTAAACAGGAATGAGTCTACCTTTTCATGTGCCGTTAACAAAGAGGTGTCGCCCGCATAGAGAATGCAGGACGAATAAGCGAGGCAATGTGGAAGATCATTGATGTAAATTAAAAATAAAAGTGGGCCCAAAATTGAACCCTGCGGAACACCGATGTTGAAGAACTTAGGGCTGGAGAAGGTACCGAGCATATATACCAGCTGTTGAAGATCACGCAGATAGCTACGAATCAGTTCTAGTGGGATGACTGATACACCAATAGACTGTAATTTCTGAAATGAAATGACGTGAGAAATAGAGTCAAATACTTTTAAAGGTCATGAAAAACATCAGCAACACAACCTTTGTCAATAGCAGATTTAATTTTGGTCGGTTAGGGGTATCATGGCAAGTTCAGTTGGCTAATCAGGACTAAAACCAAACTCCTTATTAGAAAGATTGTGAAACTTGTCTAAATAATTCCATAAATGCTTTTCGATGACTTCATTGAAAAACGAGATAATTGATATGGGTCGGTATTTCGAGAATAAACGCTTGTCGCCTATTTTAAAGACGGGAATAATTTTTGCTTTTTCAGGGCTGTTGGGAAAACCACAGTCAGAAATACAAGATTTATATTGTAATATAATATATCACAGATCAAATGAGCTATAAGTTTTATGTCAGCAGCAGAAAACTTATCGCGACCAGCGCTTTTTTTTCAATACTATTGATAGCGCTGAACACTTCTTCAGACGACATTGGATAGAGAAAAAATGAATTTAGTAATCGTGAGGAAGTATATTAGAAGGATGCTTTCGACTGAGGAATATCAATGCCGAATGAAAGAGTTCATAATATTAGATGGGTTTTCGATCACGCGATTTTTTGTGTGAATTAAAGTTATGTCTGAATGTACCATGGTCCTGGCAAGCACAAATTTTACAGCTTTTCACTGCTTTTTAACGTAATTTACGGCTCGCTTTATTGTATCTTCGTAGTATTTTACTTTAGTGAACTGGAGTAACATAGGTAATGTGCTTGAGTATTCTTTATAAAGCTTTTGAAGATTGACAACGAAAGGGGACTTTTTGTCTTTTTGTATAAATTAACCTTTTTCCGCAGACTTTCTATTAGGTGTCATGTCAACCATGAATTAATTCAGACAAGGTACTTTTTTCTGCTTATTACTACTGTATCAGCGGCCTTGACTGCATTTGAAATGATAGAGGAAAAATGTCGATAGGATACGTCGGCATTTTCGCACTTTTTAACTGACAACCAATCACGCTGCTCAATGATGTAATGAATGAAGCAGTAATCAGTTTATTCCTGAAGCTTCGATTTGTTTTAATATTACTGGAAATTCCTATGCTTGCATAAATAGGATAATGGTCTGTGCATGGCACCTCGATGACGGATGCTTCAGGTGGACTAGTGAAGTTACACAAAATGTGATCTATATTAAAGTCTTTACCATGAAGTGGAACACGAGTGGGTGCAGGTATGGCGAACTCATAGTCATTCCACCGAAGCAGGAAGTGTATTCTGGAACCTTTGCGTTGGTGTTATCAAGGAGATTGATGTTCATATCTCCCAAAAAATCCCACGCTTCCCTTCCATTGACACAATATTCAACACCTCTCCTAAAGATAGGCAGATCTCCACGACAGGTGACGACGGCAAGCGATAGATGCAGGAAACAACAAAATTCTTACTAACTTCGAACTAAGAACGACGAGTCATGGCAAAAAATCAAAGAAGAGTTGATTACCCGTTTTAATGACTTTGACCAAGACATACTCATTGCCAACCATCTAGAGACCACTGCACACTATCGTCAATTTCCTAAGCAGTCTTCAAGCATTCGAAAGTCCAGCGCGAATCGACAAGTGCCTCAAGACGAAGTGGCACATGCGTTTACTTACAGAAGGCCATACGTTTATTGGGAAAAACCCAACCGTCAAGCGCAGCTCCTTTGTGCACGAAAGTCGGCATTTACAAAGTCGTGGCACCAACATACGACACGAGACGTCACTCGCCCTACTGATGCCTTGCATGCTTCGTCTCGTATACATGGTCCACCTCCTGGTTTTCTACGATGCAGCTCTTCAAAGGCTCCTAACGGTCACTATTCGTGTCATAAGGACGCCTTGTTTATGGTAGACCAGCCGACACATGGGGAAAATACCAAACAACACCAAGATGACGCTAAGAGTGAAAATCAGTCTCCACGCATTGAAGCAGCTTACTCCCCATCTCGCAGACTTGGCCCGCATTCTGGTTTTACATCACTTCGCTGTTTCATTGCTCACAACGCTCACCTCACGCCTCACTCGCCCACTACGGTTGGGATAGAGCTGCGGAACTCCGAACATACTCAACGAAGCCTAGGGCCAACCGTCCTCATTCATGCATCAGAACAGCTTATCTCCCAAGGTGCGGACACATCAAATTAGCCCCAAGTAAAATCTGACCAAACCAATCCTTTCGCAGTGTCACAGTCGAGTTACCAACCACCTGAGAGCCCCATGGTTACAGGAGGCTCGGAAGGATCAACTTTCAAGCACTTCCCTGTGCCAGGAACGTCCAATAAGAATGTCGTTGCAAGAGCCTCAGCAGATTTTTATGTCAATTCTGGCACACTATCTGCATTGCCTGACACGAATCGTGACACCCTAACAAGTATCGACTATTTACTGATCAAATCACCATGCAAAGAAAAGCAGACAAATGTTCCTGAAAGACGCCCATCTGAACAACGTTCACAAAAAGACGAGCAATTTCAGCAAATGCAACTCCACAAACTCCAGGAACTACAACGGACACACCAACAAGGACGACGATGCAAAGCAAGCGCCTTAAAACAAATTCAAGAAGCGAGGCAGCTTCGCATAAGGGATCGGCGCCAGAAACGCATTTGGCACAAAAGATCAAGACCGCGCCTAATATTACAGCTCCTAAACCTCAGGTAACAAGGAACAAGACAAGAAGTCACCAGTTCCACCACGCAAGGATTCAGACATCATCCCATTAGTTTACGACAAGTAGCACGCACGCAGCAAAGACAGCGACGCCGAAGACCGATCTACTGCAACGCTTTCAAACAGCGTCCACTCTTCGCAATAATGCCAGCTAATTCATCAGTCTCCACGTCCAAAGCATTCTTGTGTTATCCAGGACGCAACCATCAGACTCGCCCGCCAGATCTCTTATTGATATCACCGGACTGCCACACTCTCCCTTCAAGTCTTAGCTACGAGGAAGACAACACGTGCATTTCAAAATTTGTGAGATTACCTCTTTATTTTGACATTGGTGACTTCTAAGCCACTCCTTGTTTACTTTTTCTTGTTTGTAAGTTGTAAGTCAAGCCTTATTTTGGGGGAAGGGGGAATCATGTGACTTATGAAGGTAGCGAGGGTTGGTAGAAGCCGAGGAGGAAGAAGTGCTTTTAGAATAAACATGGCGTATGAGCCAGGCCACGTCTCTCATTCATTATAGCGTCATATATATATATATCTATATATATATATATATATATATATATATATATATATATATATATATATATAGCGCCAAGTATTTGCATGCATTTGCAAGTGTTCGGAATCTTCTGTCGCAGGAGAGCTTGTAGCTTGTAGCAATTCCTCCGTTCAGTGCCTGTTTTCTTATCAAACTAGTACCGGCGACGCTCAAAGAGCGCGTCACGCCATTTTGCAGCTCGTCGTACCACAACAAAGGCTAGTCGACTGCACCATTGTGATTTCAGCATAACGAATATTGAACGCGGTTAGTTCAGAATCTGACTACAAGCGAGCACTACTTGTGTCGTTTTGTTGACTGACGCAGGTCTCAATGGGAACCCTGCCTCATGGGCAACCCTGTCAAGAGCAGGCCTGCCAATAATGGCAGGGCTGAATGGCTTCCACCCCACCATGGCTCAATATGGAGGACTGGACGCGAGACCCTTGTTTTCAGCTTATAAGGCCATGTCCGACGACACGTGCCATATCGTCGACCACTTTACGGCATTGAACGAGGTCCTCTTCCACGCCGAATTGGACCTGCGGGAACTGCCGACGCTTAGCGGGCATGCATCACTGACGAGCTTGGCAGAAGAGGGCATGTGCAAAGCGCACGACATTGGAGATGACGTTCAAACAAGCGGTCGCCGTTGTTCATCAGCTGCTCGAGGTTGCCTAAAAAACGAGTTAGCTAAAAAGGATGTGCCTTCTAAGGAATGAAAAAAATGAGAATGTATTTTCGCAATGTTAACAAAAACTAAAATTTACCTACGAATTCCCGCGACTGTTTGAGTTTCGAAACAAATGAAGCAAAGAATTTTTTGCAATGCCGCCCCACCACGGTGGTCTAGTGGATAAGGTACTCGGCTGTGGACCCGCAGGTCGCGGGATCAAATCCCGGCTGTGGTGGCTGCATTTCCGATGGAGGTGGAAATGTTGTAGAACCGCGTACTCAGATTTGTGCGCACGTTTAAGAACCCCAGATGTTCGAAATTTCCGGAGCCTTCCAATACAGCGTCTCTCATTATCATAGGGTGGTTTTGGGACGTTAAACTCCAGAAATCAGTCATTTTTGCAACGCTAATGACAAAATTATCAGCTAAGCACGATCTTTTTTTAACGCGGTAGCAGGCAGGCGCTTTCGTTATGTAACTTCCACAGCGTGTTACCTTCCGCCAGGGAGGAGTGTTCTGGCGGAGAGTTTGTCGGCCACTCAGTATCCGCCAATAGAATTCACCAGGAGGCACGGCGAGGGATCACTGGTTTGATTCCGAGTACAGGTGTGTCGCGGCATTTTTTTCTTGTGATATATATATATATATATATATATTTATATATATATATATATATATATATATATATATATATATATATAAGGGAAAGAATGGTATACCTAAGGGCTAGTTTTTCCGTGTTTTAACACTATATAATGAGATCTAACAGACAGTAATGCCGAGGAATGTACAGGGGAAGTTATTAGAACCAACGGAATGTAAATAAAAAGAAAGAAATGTGGATGAAAAAATAACCAGCCGTGAGCAGCAATCGAACCTACGACCTTCGAATAACGCGTTCGATGCTCTAACCACTGAGGTATCACAGCGCAAAAGAGTGTTTTCACACTCGTCGTTTGGCTTATAGATGGCGCTGACTGTCACTCCTACTTCTAAATTCACATATAAACCCAAAAAAGTGGATGGGGGGAAGGCCGCTGTGATAGCTCAGTGATTAGAGCATCGAACGCGTTATTCGAAGGTCGTAGGTGCGATTCCTGCTCACGGCTGGTTATTTTTTATCCACTTTTCTTTCTTCCTATTTACATTCCATTGGTTCTAATAACTTCCCCTGTACATTCCTCGGCATTACTGTCTGCTAGATCTCAAGATCTCATTATATATATATATATATATATATATATATATATATATATATATATATATATATATATATATATATATATATATATATATATACACGCAGGGCATGATTGTGAAGGCATAAATTCGTCGAGAGTGTTTTCAATAAAGTGTAGTCTGATAGCCAAGTAGTTCCTACGCTTGCGTTTCTTTGACCGTGAGTACTCGGGTTCGAATTCCCCTTCACTACGAAATTTTAGGACGATAGTCTTTCTGGAATACTTCAACACAGAAATTTTTGTGTGTCTGCCCCTCTGTCTAACGATTCAGCCACCCGGAGAAAGTTTAAGCTCGTACTCAACACCCACCTATGTAAATTTGGTATCTGCTTTTGTACTGGTGAAATATCACTGAAACAGCAAAGATAACGCATTCTTGAGGCGCAGCATCAATACGTCGGTACTAGGTAGCTTGTATCTTTAAATTAAAATGCATAGATACGCACTTATAAAGACGGCACTCTTTATTACGCTACGCTGACCATGCGATGCTATCAACAATATAGCAGTTTTTCTCTATATGCTTCGCTGAAACGGCACGATGCTGTCACCTACCAGTAGCTCTCGGTTCTAAAAAAAATTTATTTCTTCACATTACTGCCAGATAACGCCAAATCTTGCGCTGCACTCAGAAATTACGCAACACCAAAGACTTGAAACACAGAAATTTCCGCCCCCTGAACCAGAGCTCAGTAAGGAATCACAGGTAGCGCGGCGTCACCTACAGTTCCTGTCCTAGGATTCATGATCTATACATACCCAGGCAGCACGCCGCCGTTGGACCAATCTTGGACCAACATCGGCTAACATCGGCACCGACGTCGGGCCGACGTCGGAAGTGCAACTTCTTCCAATGTCGGGCCGACGTTCAAGCCAATGATGGGCCGACGTTTTGCCGATGTTTTAGCCAGTATGCAACCAACATTGGGCCGACGAAGGCCCATCGTATTGCCGACAAAGCTGCCAATGTTCGGCCAACATTGGGCCATATTTCAGCCAATCACATGCCATTGTTACGCCGATGTTTGCTGCACGACGAATATTGGCTACGGATGTACGACCGACATTGGACCAATCCAGGGCCATATTGGAGCCAATCAAATGCCGTTATTACACCGATGTTTCCTGCACGACGAATATTGGCTACTGATTGGCTTGCCATTATGTAACCATTATTAGTAGGGAATTTTTCTTACCGGAAGATTCAAACAATATGCCTCGATGACCCGCTCTTGTAGCTTTGCAGCCCTGTATACTTGGGGCAACAGAAAATTGAATGCTGAGAACTGAAAGCAGTTACTCGATCTATTTCATCTTTTATACCTCATTCCCTTTGCTAACACTAGAAGTGTAGTTTATTTTTTTACCAATTTATCTTTTGCAATAGCGAGTGCTTTATTTGGTACTGGTATTTGGTACAGCAGATCGAAAAAAGTCGTTAGGAAGGAAATGCTGAAAGCGTATGTCCCCCACTTGCAATCCCCACATATGTCCCCCACATGGTAATCGAGAATATTCATAGTTTAGAGCATTTTTTTTTGTAACTAAAACATGGTGATGGTGCTTCCGAATCAGCATAAGCTAGCCGAACAGTGCACCACCGACAGCCTGCAGACTATTTATTCTTTGTTTTTTTTATTTATTTGGTACAACAAAAAATGTATACATTGAAAAACATATATACACAACTAAAAAAGGCCCGCTCTACTGCAGGTCAGGTTGCGTTGGGGGCACAGTGACAGTGGTGCTGTCAAGGCCCTGGCTGCTGTGGCTGGGCAGGAAGCCAGCTGCCGCGAGCAGCCGATAATCTGCACTCTGAGAGTGGGGATCATCGGGCTGCTCCACAACAAATGCTTCTCTGAAGCGCCGCTTCCTGCCCCCACAGCGATCACCAGACCCTGGCAGCAACCTCTTAATAAAGTTGAGGGCCTCCGCCTGGTCGCACCCTGCTTTTTGGCAGATGACATCTGCATACAAGAACAGAAATACCATAGTACACATGAAGCACTGCAGTACAGAGAATACACAAGGGTACACACACATAAAACAATGAACAAGTCTAACCTGTCACTAATCTACAGAGCCTCAGGTTCACAAAGGCCCTTTTCCCTTTTCTGCCATGAAGGCTGTACAGCACTTGCACGTCATGTGCCAATACAGCCTTCATGGCATTCACACCAATTTCTCGGAGGCCACGTCCCCCAATCTGCAGGAGGTGCTTGCGCTGTAAAAAAATGCAAGAAGCATAGATGGGGTAAACGCAACAGCAAATTGAAATGTTTTCATGATAAAAATCTGCAAGAAGAGGACACTGAAAAGAACAACTTGAATTTTTGGGCATCACAACATTTCATTGTTTTTTTATGCTAACTTCAACTCACTTGACCTAAAATGGTTTCCACATCAGCCCTCTCACACTCAGTGTGAGAACCTTTCAGAGTCCTTCTCTGAATGCAGTTTCGCTGGTATGAAATCAAATACAACACTGTTATAACCCTTAATAAATATTGATTCTAGCTATGAAATAGTATAATTACTTTGTACAGTGCTCAAATTCCAATACATGTTTCTTCGAGGTTACAATGTCTTTGCCTGAATGTTGACCAGGAGTAGCTTCTACAGGTGAAAAAGGATAAAATATGTGGAATTCAAAAAGAAGCTTGGACATGTTTTTAATCAATGCATTGTAAGCAGAGCACAACAAGATAAATGAACATGATCAAGGCGTACTAAGAGGCAACCTTAGAGCGACCAAATCTTGGTCATAGATGAAACTGATAGAAAAATAAAGGTGGCACTCGATGGTCGCACCATTTGCTGTTTATATTTTTCTGTGATAGCCAACAAAGAGGCATGTTGCTATAGAAATCTCATCACAATAAACAAAGGTGCATTTTTCTTCACACTGCGAAATTGGGTGCATGTTATATTTTTTTAAAAAGTAAGAAATCGGCTAACACAAGGCAGGGTGAACTGTAGCTCAAAGTAGAGAGAGCCGCAGCGGACACGAAATAGGGTGATAAATGAACAAAATTACTGAATGTCTCTTTTAAGCAGGCTATTGCTAGTCACTGCCCATCAAACACACGATGCCGCCTACATCGTCTGCTAGCTTAGGACAGTTCACTCGGATTTCACAGACTATAGTAAATACAGTCGAATCTCATTAATTCCAACACACTTAATTCGAACTGACGCTGTGGTCCTATCAAAGCTATACTGCGCTCCGAAAATGCTCTCAGCACCCCGCCCAATCCTGCGGTGGCACTTCAGACACCTCATTGCTGTGCTTGAAGAAGAAAATGAAGAAAAGGAAAGAAAAGACTGCGGTGGAATGTTTGCCAAATGCCAATCTGCGACATTCCTGTGCCACGCTTTGGCTTTTTCCGTCCCTGCCACGTAGAGGCCCTTCTCCTCAAAACACTGCGCATGAAGAGAAAGAGGGGAAAAAAAGCTGTCGCAGAGTTGGCTCTCTCATGCCGATCTGCAAGGCGCCGGTGTCACGCTTCCCTGTTTTTCGTTCCTGCTATCTAGAGACTCTTCTCCTTTCAACACCGCGCATGAAGAGAGAAAAAAAAAAGTTGCCGCGGAGTGTTTCTCTCTCGAATGCCGATCTGCTTTTCTCCAGGTGGAGACGCTCCTCCATTCTCATCATGTGCTGGCCACGCTCCGGCTGCAGCGCAGATGGTAACAGTGGAAACACAGTTGTCTTCGAAGAGTGTCAGCACTGGACATTGCCGCGTGCAACTTCTTTTGCCAGGAGAATACTGAAGCCGAAGTACAAATGCTTTGCAAACTGCACGCAAAACTTGTTGACTCGTTGCAAGGCTAACGTGTACAGGCATGTATTGACTACTTTAATTAATGACGGATGTCCTGTAATTTGTGAATAAAACTTCTCCATGCACATGCATCACTGCATGGTGAGCCCTCCGCTCGTTTACCGTATTTAGTCTATTCTACCGCGCCCTCGATTGTAACGCGCGCCCGATTTCCACCAAAAAAAAAAAAAAAACTAAGACATCGGTTGCAACGCGACCCTTTTTTCTCGTTGGCCCGCTTGATCACACCACTCGCGAAAACGACTCTTTTTGAGAGCGTCTTCCGTTTAAATACGAAGTACGGGGAAGCTTATGCCTATCTGACGTGCAACAGAGCATTGCTGTCACTCTAGTTTTACCGTGGCCCGATGTCAGTACACAAACTTACTTCGCCCCCTTCTCCTAGACGGTTGTGGTGCCAGGCATGACGAAGTAAAGAGGCGTGTGATCGGCATTCCCGATTTGCCCAAGCAGGTAGCCGTTGTTGTGCCGCAAGTTTAGGAGGAACCTCTGAAGACTCTGAAGCTTTTCTTCGTACTCCTCCGGCAACTTCCGGCATATGCCCGTTCGCCTTCGGAGGGAAAAGCCTTTTCTCTTCATAAAGTTCGTTAGCCAGCACCTGCTCGCTTTAAAATGGCTCTGCATTAGCCCTTTTTCTAAGGCTAACTGCATAGCCTGCACTTGGAGCAGTTCTGTCGTCACGGGCCGCTGTGCCGCTCACTGCTTAATCACATACCCGCCGAGCAGCTCTTCAATTTGTGAAAACCGACCCTGCTGTGGTCCACTGAAGCCTTTGCGTGAATCTTTGCTGTCGACAATATTCTGCTTTTGTTTCCGCCAGTCCCGCACGCACGTTTCGGGAACTCCGAATGACCGCGATGCAGCCCGATTTCTGTCCGTTCCGGCACACGCGACAACTTTTCTTTTAGAAGCAGCATTGTGGTGCACTCGTCGAGTTTTTGGAGTCGGCCCTACCATGCCGTCGATGCTAATGTACTACGAGATGACGAACTCCTCAGCACACGTATGAAGTGCCGCACATGGGAAACACATAGGCAGGAATGACCGACGCGCCATGCCGATGCACGTAGGGGGCGGCCATTTTGTAAGTGGCGATGGCAATAGAATGACCATATTCATATTTTTTTTCGTACTCGATTCTAACGCACATGCGATTTATGAACTCTCTTAACCGGAAAAAAGGTGCGTGTTAGATTCAAGTAATTACGGTAACTTTCATTATTTTGAACTTCTTTTAATTTGAACAAATTTTCTGGCCTCTTTGAGTACGAATTATTCATATTCGACTGTAGTACAGTGGCTCATGAGATAACCTGACTAGTTTGTTTCCCGAAACACAGTATCTTAAAGCAGTACTAAATTTCTGCATGTTACATAGGCATATTAAAAATCAAGAAATATACACCAAAGCCGCAACCACAGCTTTACTCTGCACAGCTGCCTCTGCTGCCTCCACTTCTCCAATTGTACCAGCAGGCAGCCGGGGAAGGTCAGAGGGGCGCTGCGCTGGCTGGGCGTGCTGAGGCACGGACAAGAGCCGTAACTCGTGCTTCAGCTGTCGCACCTCCTGCAGAACCTCTCTTTGTTGCTGCCGGATGCCAAGTTGGATCCGCAGGGTCCGTAGCAATAGAGCTGAAACATACAAGAGTACATACCATATTTACTCGCACAATTTGCATCCTCACATAATTTGCTCACCAGTATAATTAGCCAGCCTGCTTTACTACAAGAAACTTTTTGCTCGCATACTTTGCCCTCTCCAACTGCCCGAGCCACCTTGCCAGCACACACACAGACACATTTGACTTCATGATGCTCTGGTCAGGCACATCTCTTGTCGAGCAGGCGAGTGCAGTCTTACACAAAATGAACTGAGTGCAAGGTCCCTTCTTCCATGAACTTTTATGCTTTCCCTAGAATATCGAACTTGAAAACCGAAACCTGTTTATGTGTAGTCCGAAATGCCTAAAGGTTTGCCTCCTATCTTCCCACCTCTTCCACGGCAAGAATGTATTCCCGAGACACAGCACAGATGTTGAACGCGTGCAAGGACCTGTCACATCAACTAGATGAGACAGGTTTTCGCACTAATTTTTTTTTCCGGTTTCGCCATCTGGCCATTGCGTTTTTACCGTTCCTTGTGATAGGCTACAATAATTATATACGAGGCAGATTGCTGTTATAAAGCTTACCGAAGAAAACTGAAACCGTGCTACCGCTAAGCACATCACCGTGGAGTTCTTCGACATGCAATATTCAGTATGGGAGCCAGCAGAAGAGTGCGTTGAATAAGACTTAGCATAGAAGCTTGGGTGTGTTAGTTAGATATCGGAGGGAACACAACGCAATAGAAGACTGGGACAAGGAATGGACACACACACACATGAAGGGGGACACACACAGCACTGTGTTGGCATCGCGCTTCCTTGTCTGCATCTTACTTTACGGTGGGTTCCCGACAATTATTGGAGAGTACTTATGTTCTCTGGTATAACCCTGTCGTGGGAACTGGTTTTTGTGAGCACTGTTCGGAAGAACTTCAAGAAAATGGGGGCATTTGAACAGGCTTAGCAAACAAATGACAATCCGCTTTGAGACAGCTGTGACAGCGCCTGCAACATATATTCCCAGTTGAGCTTTTAGGCCAGCGATTCCTACTAGCTTCGCACATGACCGGATTGACAAAAAAAGTACACATAATACGCGAGTATATACCGCATTTGACTCTGTAGCTTTGATGAACCAGGCAGATACACAAATTTATCCAAAACTCCATTGATTATGTTGCAAAATTATTCAACAAACAAATTGCGATGTTATCCATGTTACTATACGATTGTGGCACTTTACCATTGCAGCTTTCCAGGAGGCACACATAGTGCAGCGTTAGTTCCCCACTCGCAGTTATTGTATGCAGTAGGTTGCTCACAGCAACTGACTGCATGCAATGGTGAACATCTTGCATGCTTGCACCGCTGTTTCAGCATGCTGGATGCTTCCTATACGGCTATCAGTTGATGTTCACAAAATTGGGAAGATGAAGAAAGACTACACAGTGCCCTCTGGCCACCCTATACTCCAAACCTCCAGCCAACAAACAAACAAAAGAAACAGAAGTATGCAAATGAATATTATTCCTAATGCAGCTGGAATGGAGTACAGTTTTCACCAATTCTGTGTGTTAAGTCAATATGGAGTGAGTTAACTCCATAAAGTAGCTTTTCTCATAACAGTGTTCACTCTATTGTAACACAAGGAGTGACTTCATAGCATCTAGAAGGAAAAATAGAATCTTCAGTATTTGATAGAAATGTGAGGCTCTACCTTAAAACAACAATAATCTGGAAAAAGAACTCATTACATTCGAAAAAAAAAAGGTAGCACAGTTGATCCCCTTTACAAGAGACACTGATGTAACAGACAAACGGGGATAAGAGGCACCAGTGTGCAGGCTGACATTTGGCCCATCATGCATCAGGCAATCCGTAGATGCACCTGTGCAGCCGGGAGCCCTGCAGTCAAGCATGCTGAGCAAGACTGTTGACCACTGTACAATGACACATTGCCACAAAATTTTAAAACTTCATTTCACAGACTTCTGCAAAAGCTTCTTACACTCTTGCATAATTTTTGCACAAGCTTCTCTCATTCTTGCGTGATTTTCGTCAGAACATATAAGTGTTAGAAGTTGTATGTCCCCAAAAACTTGCACAATACAAATAGCGTACATTAAAGTCCATCACTTAATACGTGCATAGTGTACAATGAAAGGAAACTCACGCATGGTTTGCTCCGAGCCTTCCCCGTGCGGTGCCTCCTTGAGCCTTGGAGAGCACTGTACAGCTAGAGCAAAGTAGCATCAATCCAGTGTTAATGGCAGGTTAACAAGACAACAAAACTAACCCCCATATTCATAAACGCTCCCCGACTCGACTTTCACCCTTCACTTGACAGAGTTGAGCACTGTGCCGCTGCTCGTTTGAAAGCGACGCTGCGCTACTCGAGAATCACAGCAGATTATTACTGACATGCAGCAATTTTCTCTGCTTAGAGACGGCGCTCCCATCAGCCATCTCAAGTGAAGGTGAAGCGTTGAGTGGAGGGACGTTCTAGAATACGGGGGTAAGATTGGTTGCAAGAACACTACAATAGACACACTTAATTTTTACACTTCATCTATATTGTACAGCTACACACATTCTGCATCCTTATAATGCAACATATACATACAGGCTTATAAAGTAAACACTGTAGGCTGCTCAAATAACACCTACACAAAAAAATTACCCAAAAGTGGCCATGCGCAAAGTACTTTTATTTGAAACTCACAAAACTTTTGCGGTGATGGAGAATAAATAAGACAGGTTACGCTTGGAGGCACAGGAGACCTTCGCAGCTTTCATGAAGTACAAAAAACAATATGGTATGTGTGTGTGTATGTACGCATGAAGCTTCAGCCTTTACATACGGTTTCTTGAAAGAATCGACTATGAATTTTATGGCACCTGTGTCCTTCAGCGCAATTGAAAGCCTGCTGATCAGTGTGTGCAATTGTGGAATAGTTACATGGAAAATGGCGTGAAACACCTAAAATCAAATTTTTCTAGCTAGGAAATATACAGCTGTGTATACACAACACATGCTGCAAACACTGGGAGGTGACCACAAGAGTGATTTGAGTGTAAGCGGCAGTATTCCGCATTCATGCACCCCGCCATTTTCTACTGTTGCCCAAAAGCAGCACCACTTCAGCGTGCTACTTTTTTTTTTTACATCATAAACAGCACGGAATACAGCGAGGATGAAAACAACATATGCAATGAAATTTTGAGCACTATTTATGGTGCGCATGATTGATTGATTGATATGTGGGGTTTAACGTCCCAAAACCACTATATGATTATGATAGACGCCGTAGTGGAGGGCTCCGGAAAGTTAGACCACCTGGGGTTCTTCAACGTGCACCTAAATCTGAGCACACGGGCCTACAACATTCCCGCCTCCATCGGAAATGCAGCCGCTGCAGCCGGGATTCGAACCCGCGCCCTGCGGGTTAGCAGCCAGTACCTTAGCCACTAGACCACCGCGGCGGGGATGGTGCGCATGGAAAAAAAAAAAAGGCCTTTGTACAACGACGAATTCATAATTTGCCTTCACGGACCTTCTGTTAGGACGAATTGATAATTTGCCTTCACGGACCTTCTGTTAGGCTGCACCACATACAGATTTTTTGTGGCTTTCAAAAGAGATTTTCAAAAGAGATTTGAAAACAAAAATAATAACCGTGTTTACTCTCGTCATGAGCGCACTCACTAAGTCACCCTCATTTCAGTCGCCAAAATTTTGAATTTTTTTTTTCTTCCACATATTAAACACACACCTTACGTTCATCCGCTGAAGTCCCACGGGCTCCCCCCCCCTTGCCGCCTTCGCTCGCTGCCACGTGCCATTTTATTTTTGTTTCTATTTGTTCACGGAACGTCCCCTGTCTTTTTTAATTATCTCTTGTAACATATGTGGCATTATCTTGTTCCCGAGGTGCCACAGGTGCTCTGCTACGTAGATGCACCATTAAACTAGTATTTTTGATCAACTGTGCATTTCTGATGTTTACCTTGCAAGTACGTAAAACTGGCATGCTTCTTGATCTACGATACACATGTGGCTTGTCTCACTTTGAAGGAAAAGTTAGCATACAATGGTGTAAATGCTTAGAATTTGAAATATTGAGGCAGCAGCACACCGGAGATGATCATATGGTAAAGAAACAAGTGCTGCCTTATTACTGGCAAGTTGTCACTTATATGTACAAATATATTTTGCGAGCTAAAAAAAGTACAAAAGCACAGCGAGGCTATGATGTGGTTCAACCTGTGGATTCGCTTCATTTATCACGCCATATGATGAAGCTTCCTTTGGTAAAACTGCTCAGATAAGAAAAAAAGTTTGCTGTCCAATACAGCATCTATACAAAGTGTGCACGTGCATCGCGTAGCGCCTTTTCGTCACTTCCGAAATGCGCCACCAACATGCCCAGGCACCAACCGAATCTATCGCCTTCAACTGCCATGTTGTCTCCTCGTGCTTGCACCCGTTTAGTTTTGCCTCACGATGCAAGTTTGAGAAATTATGAGCTGCTAGTGAGGCAAGTTGATTTAGTAGTCCACGCAGAGGGAGCAGAGCTTAGGGTGTTTCTTCGCTGAAAGTTATAACCTAAAATTGAGAACGCACATTCTGATTTTCCTAAAAGTACCAGCGTATTTGGCTGGTGCAGATTAACAAAAGCTACTTGAAGAAACTTTGCAATATTTGCATCTTCAGGTGCAACTTCATTACGGGTAAGTGCCATAGCCAAGTATTTACCTGCAAACAGATATAGCTTACCAAGATACTGTACATACAAACTTGTCCGCAGTTAAAATCATGATGGCGAGGAAGGCGGTTAAAATCGTGATGGCGATCGCGGAGATTTGGAATTGCATTGAAACAAACTATAAAGAATGGGAAACAATATTAGTTCACTTTGAAGTATAGCCGATCGATTCAAGTTGGGTGTCGGGATTTTTTTTAATCAGTCAATTAATTCTATACACGGTCTCTATCATGTTCAGTGACTCCACAGTACATTAGCGTACAACAAAAGCAAAATACAAAGTGAAAAGTGTGTTAAAGCATACGCGAAAAATAAAGTGATGACTGGCATTACCGCGGCACACACCACGCAAAGGCGCTATCTGCCTTGTATAATATTTTCCTCGACTATTTCCACAAATTGCAATCAAAGAGGCTCAAGCTCAACATCAGCACAGTTTAAAACAATTGGGGGGGGGGGGGGGGGGCATTGCTACTTTGGTGGCGTAGGCCGTGACAATATATTCATAATATTATATCTCTTGTAAACTTGCCTAGCTCTGCACGACTAGTTTTCGATGGGAGCAGCTGCGCTTCGCACATCCACTCTTAAAATTGCGGCTCGAGAGATTTTGAGCTTTCACTTGTTTTTGGGCCAGGCAATTTGTAGTGAAAGCAAGATAATAGGCCCTCATAGGTTGTGGCGGGCAGCCGGTGTACGCCGTGGCTGGTGTATGTGTCGCACATCTTGATTATCTGGTCTTGTATCGAGTGAACGAGCGAGGCCTTCCTAATCCAATGAGCTCGTTAAAGTAAGACAACAAAAAACCACAATGCTTCCACATCGTTCACAGCAACAGATGACGAGCCCCCAACAAACCGCACTGCAGCACGTGAGCTGCCGTAGGTACCCAGGGAGTTACCCGGGCATGGCGGGAGAGGGCGACAACGGCAGAAGTGACATCACAAGAACACTATGTATAAAGGGGACATTTAAAGACTTTTTTCCCATTTTTAAACTTCGTGCACTGTTCTGTCACAATTTATAGCTCAGAATAGTTGTATTTTGAAAAGGGCACTAATTCATAAGCCCAATGGTTCAAGGATGGGTGCATTTAGGGGGCCCATTCTACGTTTTACTTATGCCCTTCAAGAACTTGCTTACAGGGCCAAAGTCCTGTTTCAGAAAGAACACGCTAGTGCGTGGCCAGCAGTCCGTCAAGCATTAGTGCTGGTGAGATTTGGAAATGCAGCGCATGAGCATCCTCATCTGCTACTTCTCTGCTCATGCTCTCGGGGCTAACTTGCAAGGCACGGTCCTTCGCACTTTTCATTTTCACACTGTAAATAAACTGATACCAACTCTGCCTTCCATTATTTAATAAACCAATATTTCATGGTCACAAGGACGAGCTTAAAATGTGTGCTACATCAGACCTGAACAGCATTTTGAGTCATCGAAACTTGCTAGTTGCAGCGAGCATTATGCGAAAAATATGATGTGCTTTACGGTGACAACTTGCAAAACACTGCAGCAACGATTAAAATCATGCATTTTTTGTGCTCACAGGAAATCCCTGAAGCAGGAGGCACTGGGCTAGATAAATTGCGCAGCTAAAATACGGATGCGCTTTCCGATGCTGCCATGCGTACAGGCGGAGAAATGGCAGACAAAACTGGGCGCACCCCGATTCTATGCGCATGCGTCCCATTCACAAGCCTCACTGCCAGTTAGCACCACACGGCTCACTGTCCATGAGCTCGCTTGTTTCCTGTAACAGTGGACCATACGGTACACCTATTTAAAAACGAGGATAGAATGTATATAATGCAGCATCTGATGAAGCCATGACGATGTGTTGCTGATGAAATCTGCAACTCTAGTTAGTACCCTTATTGTTAACCAGCCGACCGACTAGCAAAAAGATTTGCGACTGAAATGATGGCATCTACACCTGCCCTTAAAGGACACCGAACAAAGTTTTTGCCGCCGAGATTTTCAGCCAAAGCAAAAGATTGGGCCATTAAATTCATAGACAATAATAATTTCAAGCAGAAACTACGAAAAAATACTGAATTTAATGAGCCTTTTACAAAATGCCGCGTCTAGCTCTTAGACACGGCGTTTTCTAAAAGGTCGCGACATTTATTTTTCAAGTTTTTTTTGTTATTCAAGACAAATCTACGGTGCATTGTTCACAGAAAACAAAATTGCCTCGGTAAGATTTCTTTGCGAGCAGCTTACTAATTTTAAGGCAGGCGCGTTGATTCGTGAACTGAAGGATGCGAGTGATCGATCTTGCCTGCTAGTGGCTAGGCGACAAAGGCTTTACCTCATGTCCTGGTGTAGCTAAGTCACGCAAATGGAGCAGAAAATGTGCATTATCATTTATTTCACCTAAATATCACACGTCTGTGACTTATTGCCGGTGACAGGTGATCAGGATGAACTCGACAAGTTGCAAATCTGAACAAGAATTCACTCGAATGAAAAACCAACCTATACTCACGTGCACGGTGAAGTCGAACACGTCGTCCATCAATGTTGTCGCTGATGCCCGAAGGAAAAGAGAAGAGGACAAGCGATGGGGTCGTCTCTTTCTATAAAGTCGGCGGAACTGCCAGAACGGCCAACACAAAAGGCATCGGGTTGACATTCCTAAATCTGGGCATCAGTCGCTCCACCCGGGTATGCAGCTGCTACTGGTTCTACTACTATCCTCTTCCCGACATTGCAGTGTTGCTGCCATACTCGCGAACCTTTTTAAATTAAGAGTAATGCTGCACGCACGACGTCGTGAGCGCAGACCGGAAAAGGCTGCACGCACGACGCGGCATAGTAGCGACATCTAGCGGGTGACGACGCTACTAGTACATGACTAGCACGTGGCGGCCCGATACGCCACCGACGCCACGCCGGCCACGCTCACGCGTAGTCAACACAGCTGTGTCAGTAGTGGTTGTGCGCAAACCGCGCAGACCCCCTCGGCGGCGTTTATCACTCGTCTTTCACGCGCGTGCCTGCGGTCTCTGTGGCGGTGCGCGTTAAGGAGCAGGCAGCGTGCGAGTTTCGAAGACATGGACGAAGGCGCGAAGTTCGACAGCTTCATCGAGTTTGACCGAGCATTCAGAGATTGCGTGCGCTGTTGGAAGCAGTTAACCGTGGCTATCAATCGGAGCCTGTTGTCGAGGGGCGTTTCATCTCCACCTTTGTAGCCAGGGCCGGGGGGTCGTTGACCCCCCCTGCCCCTGGCTACGCACCTGCTTGAGAGATGATGACTGGCACGGCCGCCTCGATCGGGCGCGCGCGGCGAGACCGCCGCGCGCCCCCGATCCAGGCGGCCGTGTGACTGGGATCTAATTTGTTTTTCGCGCCGCTTGGGGACATATTCACACAGTTCAAGTGCCGAGAGAACTTAGCTCCAGTCGTACACGAAATGCATGGATACGTGCTGAGGTTGGGCGCGAAAAAAAAAAAAAAAGCCGTGGCGCCGTGTCAAGAGAACTTTGCGTGTGCTTTTGTAGCGAGTGCTGAGGTGCAGGCGATGCTAACTCCTCGGTCTAATCGCTCAGTGGTCTGGTGCATGCGCCCGCTTTTCGTTTTAACGCGTTTTCTTTTCTCGATTTTTTTTTTCATCGTCAAAGTTGTAAAACTCGTCCAAGGCACAACGTGGCCATAAACGACGTCACTTACTCGGCCTGCCAGAGCGGATAACCGGGCGAGTCCTCGCTGCGAATTTCTATCCTTTCGCGCAGCGCTGTGCGCATCTCGACGGCCAGGACCATACGACAATATTCTAGTACACTCTAAACCGCCATGAGCTAGATGTCGAGAATTTGCCGCGTCCATGACTGTGCCGCACCGCGCTTTGCGGATCTCAAAGGCCACATTAATGCCACGCTGATCACACGGATCAAACTAACTCGCGTCGTCACCCGCTAGATGTCGCTACTATGCCGCGTCGTGCGTGCAGCCTTTTCCGGTCTGCGCTCACGACGTCGTGCGTGCAGCATTACTCTTAAATTAAAGCACGCAATCAAGTATTATCGTGCGCCATACTAAACTTAAAAACAGTGCGCCGGTACATGAGATCACGAAGCGCGGTCCACGCCATTACAAGAGCAATTAGAGAAATGAAACAAAGAAAACAAGAATGTATAAAATATTTTGTCTCAATACGATGCGCAATCCAGTTTCCTGCAGCGGCTTTTGGCTCTGTATGAACGGCCAAGCCAGTGCTAAGCCAAGCTTGCGTCCCTGATCAGCTGTTTGTTTCCATCGAGAATTCAAAAGTGAACTGGCAATTTGTTTAGATGATATTGCTAAAGGGCTTGAAATTGAATATTTCTCTACGTACTACTGCTGTACTTCTCCTCTCTGTTTCCTGATCACAGTGATGAGGTTGAGGAGGTTACAATTTAGAAAACAGCAAGTGCAACTCAAGCATTGCTAGTATCGCTGTTTCGGTAATAAAATGTTACAAAGATTTTCCCCGCGACCTGCTTGCCGTGTTCGAGCACCCAGTAGAAATTTACGGTGCCGCGTTTGAAAGAGTTGAATAAAATTGCAATATTACGAAAGGAAGGCTCTGAAGCAACATCGCATTTTATCAGGCCTACACCTCCCACACCTAGACGAGTAAAACTCGTCGATATTATCTTGCAAAGCTGTGTATAATATTTAAAACACATTCTTTAGCCCACGATGAATTGTTCTCTCGTGTGGATTCTCCATTTGGTACTGTCATGTTAACTTACAAAGGCAACTTTCCATATTTAGTCTCTTTAGATGTTGCAAAAGCTTGACACGTGGTGTGTATGCCATACTGATAATTCTCCTCGTAACCTGGGTCCGCCTCTTTAAACAGCGTCGCAATTTATTGTTCGCAATTGTGTTTGTTTTATACTGTAAGCCAGCTGTGTGATTTCATCAATATTCACGAGTGTTCCCTGACTATACAAACACGTGCGTCTTATTTGGTGCGGTGCACGTTTGTATGTAGCAAAAAATGTCATTTCGTCAGCGTGTGTCTGCATACACTTGCATGCCCTGCAGTACGTGTACATAATTAATGCAGTAAGGACTGCAATGCATAGCCTTGCATGGGACATATATTCCATGCACCCTCAGAAAAATGTTGTTTGTTATGAGCCTACTGTTTATCATTTGATTTTTTTTCGTTAAAGTTTCATCTCCATATAAAGCAGCTGTATACAGGCACGAGCTTCAGCAGCTTCCTCGTTGTTCCATTTTAAATAAGAACACCAAGCCTACCCGAATCAATGATCTGTTTGCTATCATTACTGTTATGTGTTCTACGATGTACACAAGGACAGTAGTATACAAAAAATAGGGAGGGAATTGAATGCCCTGCCTGCATGGCTGCGCCGTTTCACAAGATCAGGCGCTGCGCTGTGAAGCTTCCTACCGGCCTGCAGAAATTCAAGGGAGCGTACGATAGCGTGGTTCAAGAGGACTAGTGGGGAATACTAGACACACTGGGTGTAAAAGATGGAGTCACTAATCGTTTAAAGGAAATCTGTAAAACTAACAAGGTAGTTAAAAAGTGCGAAAAACAGGTATCCAAGCCCACAGTGGTGAAACGTGGACTTAGGCAGGCGTGCCCACTGTCACCCTTCTTATTCATGATGTACCTACAAGGATTAGAGGCCAAATTAGAGGCAAGGGGACTTGGCTTCAACCTCTCTTTAGTCAAACAAGGAAAACTCATTGGTCAGGCACTACCAGCATTAATCTACGCAGATGATATAGTGCTAATGGCCGACAACAAGGAAGATTTGCAGAGGTTGATGGACATCTGCGGTAATGAGGGAGATGGGTTAGATTTTAGATTCAGTTAGGAAAAATCAGTAGTCATAATTTTTAATGATAACAAAGGTAGTGAGCTTAGAATACAGGAAGTCACGCTAGAGATAACAGATAAATACAAATAACTGGGCGTATGGATAAGCAATGGGACCGAGTACCTGAGGGAACACGAAATATGCGTGACGACTAAAGATAACAGGAATGCAGCAGTGATGAAAAATAGGGCACTGTGGAATTACAATAGGTATAATGTTGTGAGAGGAATATGGAAAGGGGTCATGGTTCCTGGGCTGACGTTCGGCAATGCGGTCTTGTGCATGAGATCAGAATTTCAAGCAAGATTAGAAATTAAGCAACGTGGAATAGGTAGGCTTGCTTTAGGAGCTCACGGGAATACGCCAAATCAGGGAGTACAAGCTGATATGGGATAGACATCATTTGAGGGCAGGGAAGCTAGCAGCAAGATAAAATTTGAGAAGCGATTGAGAGAAATGGGGGAGGACCGTTGGGCTATGAAGGTTTTCAGCTACTTGTACATGAAGAATGTCAATACAAAATGGAGGAAGTGAACCAGGAAATTGACTGGTAAATACTTAGAAAACAGCAGGTGGCCAAACCAGAAAGAACTATCGGTTAAAAAGGAACTGCAGGAAACGGAGACTGACATGTGGAGAATGGCATCATTAAGAAGTCCGCACTAGAGATCTATCGAACTTTTAAGCAGGAAATTGCCAAAGAAAGAATCTATGATAATACTCAGGGTAGTTCTCTACTGTTTGAGGCCAGGACGGGAGTATTGCGAACCAAGACATATCGGGCCAAATATGAAGAGGTAGACACAATATGCAGTGCGTGCGAAGAGAAAGAAAAAACTGCCGAACACTTGACAATGCTCTGTAAAGGGCTTCACTTTATAGTTCAAGATGATGGCGCAGAGTATTTCAAAGCACTGGTGTTTAGGGACAGGGAGGGCAAAATAGACTTTAAGAGGGTAGACTTAACTTGAAGGAGGTTATCTGATTGGTGGCTAAAGTCAAGGCACGATTGAAAATTAAACCTTTCACTTCAAAGTACCCGTCCAACTTTACTATTGAAAGGGGAAAAAAAATCTAGTGGTTAGTTCACTAAGCATTACGGCTAGGTGACGTTAGCCGCCGCCCGATCTAAAGGGTACAGCCACATCCATCCATCTATCCAGCCAAGAATATGCTCTCTGGCTTGTTGCTCCAGGCCTAATCAGGTAGATTTTCTGGCCTCACCGTTGAATTGTTTGCTCGGGTTGTGGCTTGCAAACATTGCGGTTTTGGGCTTCGTATCATCTTGTTCCGTCATCATGTCCTCCAAGTGGAGGACATGTCGCAGTGTGAGGAGGGAGTACGACAAGGCGCTGATAGAATGAGCTGTCAGTCTTACCAGGCAGGCGGTTGAGAGCGCACCGAGGCAGCTGACGCACACCAGCACTATCCGTTTCCTGTATAATACAGGCTAGGGAATTATAGAAACACAGAGCAGAAATCAACTCTTGTGCCTCTCTCATGCACTCACAAGGCGGAACCTGCTTCGAACACTGAGGACCGAGCTAAGCAACACCATGCGTGACGATAAATCATGGTCTCCTATTGCAGTAATGGTTAAGGCACGCATGCAACTTAAACCATTGTCACGCAAGATGAATTCACAACACCATCGAAGTGAACCCAAGGCACGTGCTGATTATTATGTACGGTACTAGCACTAAATTCATGCAGACGTTTAGTTGGCGCTGCAGTAGGCTTGGTTGAAGGAATGGCCACAGCTACTGCTGTGATGGAGAACGGGCTCATTAACATCTTTATGTAGATTAAAACGGCTTACCACGAAATGGCTGGGAGTGTCACGCTATCCCTAGCAGTGGCACATGCAGTTGCATATTTAACGATTACAGAAATGGCGTACCGATTTCCAAAGCACCTATATACTTCCGTCAAGGCATAGCACCAAACACTTTATCGCACATTTCGGGAAACATTCCTTTTTCTCCCAATCTGGTGGCTAGGCATGACTAAGCCCAAGAATAAGCATGTTATTATGTATGTCGGAGGTATTTTCATCTGATCCCTGAAAAATTATTTCCCTAAACCCATGCAAAAAAAAGAAAATGGAATTCGCACCTGTCATCACATTGCACCCCATCACAGGAGTGGGATCAGATTGGCCTGGCGCTCAATACTCCCTTACGCTTAATCAGAGCTCGGTCTGGCACCAGCTCCAGACAAAACCATTTATAATCTCCTGTCTGGCACATCTGTTTTACTCTGCTCTCTCTCAACCAGAGTGCACCATGTACCTGTGGTTCACCCCTGGTGGATCTTTTTCACTGTTTGTGAATTGCACACAAAGCCCTTACTGGTAGATCCTATTCCCAATTCTTCACTATTCTCACGGGAGGCCACTCTTTGGGCAGCTTACATCACGACATGTGCGTGTCATGATGTCAGTGCCGTCTTTTTCAGAGTCGGCGCCGTCTTTTCTTTCTCTTTTGCTCCTTCCCTGTCCTGTGTTTCTGGTGTTGCGCTGCAAACAAGTGAAGATGTTAAAGAACACGAGATGTTAAAAATTTGCTTCTCATTAATATATCGTGGTTTTGGAAATTAAAACCCCAGATATATTGAAAGAAGATGCATGAAAAGGGAAGGATGATATTGGAAACTGGCAAAAAAGGAATGACAGACTTCTTAAGCTATGCTGCCATTGAGATTTTCAGCTGTTCACGCAATTCTCACACGTGGCTTTGATGCAGCTATGCACATATCACACAAGCATGCTGACTGTACAGTTAGTATAACTGCAACCTTCATGTACCCAGCCTTCATGTACCCTCTATGACATTTCAGAACATATGAGTCAGTGTTAGCATCAAGTTATGTTCTTCATGCTGGGGAACCAGTGTGATGAGTTACCATTTCTACAGAATGAAGCCCTGTCTACCTGGAACAAGCTGCAAGATATATAACTAAACGGCCCTTTTCAGGGCCAGTCAATCTCTGTCCGGCTTAGATGCACCAACTGATTCCCTTTATCATCAACCCTCAATAAAACTAGCAAATGTTTGTACATGTGCAAGCAGTGTCATTCAATATCTTAGGAAATGCTTGTGAAGCAATTTCAAGGAGAATCGTTTTTCTGATCTCATAGTGAGGCATTAGGAACACCTTAGTCACACCAAATGCCATTATTCAATGAGAGGAACAAGAGAAATATTTCACTGGGAACTATGAAGTAAACAAAAAAAACAAATGTTTTCAGATACTGCGAGATCATTTCATAAAAAAGTTCAGAAGTTGCTATGTGTGGCCACATTTAATCTGTGCAAGCATCGTGTGGTTACAAAATTCTGTACCAAACATAGGTTCAGCTTTCTGGAATAGACCGCGCTGCACAAGCTAGCTCAGTGCATGCACTTCTGTACCCTGCCAGAGAATATTTTTACCACCAGTATGTTGTAACGTGAAGTGAAATGGTGATTGCAT
Organism: Rhipicephalus microplus; assembly: GCF_043290135.1. Lineage (NCBI taxonomy): Eukaryota > Metazoa > Arthropoda > Arachnida > Ixodida > Ixodidae > Rhipicephalus > Rhipicephalus microplus. The sequence continues at coordinate 436,788,214 of NC_134710.1, read as the reverse complement.
ACTAGGGCGCGTCCTGCAGGACCCCAATAAAGTTGTTTCACTTGATCGGTTGGTGTGCTGTAAGCAGAACATTTCCAAGAAAAATCGCATAGTTTGGAGGAGGACTTAAGCAAGGAAAGGTGTAGATAAAACACTGGATTCACTGGCACTATTCTCACCAAGTATAACACTGTTTTTCTGGTGAAGCTTTGTGTCTGAACAGCGAGCAGGATAAGCTGGTAAAAACATGCAAAATGGGAAGTCTAGCACAGCAATCTGTGCAGTACTGCTCATTTCATGGAGCATTAATTTCACAGGCTTTGCTCAATGTTAGCGTTAAGCCTATATTATGTCCACTGCAGGGTGGAAGCCCAATCAATGTTCCCTGTCCTGTATGAGCCAATTTCATATTATGGCTGATAATTTTTCGATCTCATTGGAACTAATCACCTGCCACCCTCTGCTACATTTCATGTGTCCTAATATAAATTAATTGACATTACTGACCTGTCATCCATCTTTTTTTCTCATTCCCAACTAATGCATTCATTTTTGATAAACTCTGCTTTCTTCCCATGTCTTAATATTATGCTAGCCTTTTTTCATTTTTCTGAAACATTATCTTTGCTCAGAAGCTAGAAGTTATCAGAAAGAACATAACGACATTCTACCTCCTGAGCATATGGCATCATCAATACAAAAATGTAATAAAAGTGAGAAAACATCCTATCTATATAAGAGGCCCTAAAATACTGCAGGGGGCAACAAATAAACTGGTATTTGTATAAAGGCAGTGACAAAAACTTTGACTACTGTCACTTATTCTGATTCTTGGGACATCTTTTTTAGTACATCATAACACATAATTACACATTTACACAATTTACACAGAGGAATTGCCACCACGTGCATTGAGGCCACCCTTCAGAAGTCATGTGAGCACAAGGATGAGGTAAGCCTTAAAAACCAGATTAAAAGACTAAAGGATGCTGGATATCCCAACAGCACCATCACACCCGTGTGCTAAACCCTCCTGCAGAAAGTCAAGTTAAACAAAACAGGACCAAAATAAAAACAGAATGACCAAAGATCTTTGCATGCTATACCGTACATACATAATGTGTTTCACAATATAAAGAAAATAGCGAGCCGATATGATTTTATCTTGTTATTTTCCATCCCTTGCAAGTTTTCAAAAGTGTGTGTACTAAAAAGCAACAGGAATAGCCATTATTTCACCATTCGTCACGAGAATAGGTATACTGAATGCCAATATAATGTTGTGTATGAGATACTATTGACACGTGGAAACGTAAACATAAGACAAACTGGGCAATGCCCCAATGTTTGAGCAAGACAGCATGCTTAAAATGTTAAGAATGGCTATGGTAGTCGCATGGCCATACACTGTAAAGAATGTAAGTGCAGTTCTATGTTTCATAAAACACTGTTTTTGAAAAAAGCAAGAACAAGAAATGAAAGAGAGACTGTGAAAGCATTTTCTTGTCAGGAAGGCCATGGATCAGTGCATCAGTATACCTTCACTCATCCTTTCGGAGAGAGAGTATTCTTTTCTCAGTTAAGATTATATTATCATGGTCTCACATGTGTCGTTGTGCATGAGCACTGTTCTTGTACTCTGTAAAAAAGTGGGCGTAGTACCTTCAATAAAATTTAGTTGGCAGTCAGCGCTCTTTCCTGTCCTTTTTGTCTCTTCCTGAGCTTCTCTCACTGTTACTAGAACACAACCACGATGAACAAACTTGCCCAGATTAAGCTATTGTTGACGAAAAGTCAGAGCATGAAAATACTTCAGGGGCTCAGAACCTCCTCACTACCCGTCTAGTTACGGCCCTGGTCTATGTGTTCCGAGAGTGAAGCACTAGTGGAGCTATCTAACTACCTAACGGTGAGGAGGGTTTGTGTATACTCGAGCTTGTTTCATGACATGGTGAGAGGTGGCAGGTTGTTGAAATAATATGCTGTGTGGGAGGTCAAGATTTTGATTGAGAACGCTGAGTATGAGCCAGTGACACTAGGCGTTCAAGACTTTTTGCGATATTCACTCTAGCATAGGACTTTGGTTGGTGGTTGACGTGTGCATTTGATCACATTGTAGTCTTCCATCATAATTTTTTTGCCACTTGGCGTCGACGCTCTTGAGTTGTACCAAAGTAATTAAGCATTCAGGTACAAGTATCTTCTGTCAGTGTTTCAATGAAGAGCTGAATATGAGTAATAGCTTCCATCGATACTTCTGGCATTGGTGTATGCACATTTCTTTTGAAGTTCTCTTGCGAAAAAGGCATTAAAGGTATGTTTTTGTGGCTTTTTAGTGTTGGCCAGAACTGCTGGTGTGTCCGAACGGCTCTTCGATTGGTTGTGGTGTTGTCTTGTTCAGGGCCACAGAGCTTTCAGTCTTTTTTTTATATTTGCCTTCACAGAAATGCTCTTTGCATGCTTCTTCAGTACTTTGTATTATTCCTAAAGCAATGACTTACAAATGTTGATTGTGGTGCTTTAATCTAGTGTTCAACTTCACGCTAGCTTCATTTGCACACAAAGCAAGAACTCAGGAGTATGGTAACTTTTGCTATGGGTTTTCCCTTCTTCAGTCTACTGTATTTTTGCCTGTGTTGTCTAAGCGCTGACAGCCTGTGCGACAGCTTTTTTTTTGTGCACTTATTGTGTGCCAATGACTTATTTGCCTCCTCAGCTAAAGACTTTTTGTATTATAAGAGAAAGCTCTGTCTGTATTGCTTTTGTCATTTGCTGATGGTGTATCTTCAGTATCTTTTCTCAGTGTACACTATACTTGAATGGAAGCTTGAATGACTACCTTCAGCTGTTAGCAGGCTTTTAGCTGCTGTAATACTGATTGATGCTCCTTTCTCGGGCGTTCCATTGTGGATGGTTGGCATGTCATTGCTTCTTTTAAACTTTAAAACTGCAGGTGCGCCTTTTTCTGGTTACACCTGGTATATTTTTCCAGTGGTTATATATATATATATATATATATATATATATATATATATATATATATATATATATATATTGCTAACTTGAGAAACAAGGCCTCTTTACGTTAGGTGCACATCAGGTGGGAAGAGTACTTCTATTACTTGCCAAGATTGTGGCCCCTTATGGGGTGGGAATCATAATGCACTGTTGATGTGTCAAATTCACATAGCATAATTCCAAGGCACTCGATCAATATCCAAGGAAGAAAATTATGTTCTTTTGCGTGAGTTTCAGCAACTCATAGTAATTTGTATGTAAATGAATACTTCATCATTCTTGGCTGTCATGGTTTATGGAAGCACATGTGCTTCGTTAATAACAAAAAACACGCACGCTCACGCCACTGCAGTGGCGTGAGCGTGCGTGTTTTTTTTTTGTTATTAACGATTTGCCCTATGCATTCACGTTTCTTCTTTTTTGTGTGTCGTACTTCTCGTATCGCGCAGCCTACCGTTTTGGGCACACGTAAAAAAAAGTACATAAAAAAGAAGCGTTCCACGCCGAAATTCGCGTTCGCAACGAGCTGGGCACCGACAGGGTGCCCTACGACGCCCACACACTCCGCAACACCTTACCAACCGTTCGCTGCGATGTTGTTGGGAATTCGTGTGGTCGTTGCATGAATATAGCGCGTGCGTGCGTGCGCACGCGCGTCTGTGTGTTAGATCACGGCAACTGCATATGTTGTATGATTCAGTCACCATAACGCAACTGACGATCCCCGCTCTTCCCACACGTCAAGCAGCAGCAAGTGCCGTTAACAGTACTGTGCTGTGAACGCAAAACAGATTCGAATAGGTCGCGTAGATAGCTAGCCCGACACATGATACGATAAGATTTGCGTCAGATATTCGACGTCTACATGCACACGTAAGACATCGGTATCCGCAGCAGCTTCGTCATACGCACCGCATCGGACGTCACGTCTGACAGAGAAACTTGATCGGTAATTTTTTCTCACTTAAAAAGTCTACCTTGCACAACTTCAACCAACGATTATGCATTTCAACGAGCTGTGCATGGTTTAATGATTGATTGATTGAAATGTGGGGTCCAACGTCCCAAAACCACCATACGATTATGAGAGACGCCGTAGTGGAGGGCTCCGGAAATTTCGACCACCTGGGGTTCTTTAACGTGCACCCAAATCTGAGCACACGGGCCTACAACATTTCCGCCTCCATCGGAAATGCAGCCGCCGCAGCCGGGATTCGAACCCGCGACCTGCAGGTCAGCAGCCGAGTACCTTAGCCACTAGACCGCCGCGGCGGGGCATGATTTAATGACGAAAAGATAGTTCTAATATTGTGCCCGGCACATATATTACTCTCTGTCTAACTTGAAAAATCGGCGCGTGAATTGGGGCCAGAACAGCGCCAAAAAGCAGCACACGCAGAAATTGGCTCATATTCTGATATTATGACATCGTGATGTTGACTTTTCAGCTGACGCTGGCAATAACGTTCAAACGGCGGGCCAATAATGCCGGTCTTATTGGATGGCTCCGCCCATATTGCCTGCTACTTGTACAACCTGGCCCGATGTGTCCGTTCTAAAAGGCCGGCACAGCCTATATGGGCGGAAAGCTCTGAAAACTGGCCCAATATAACCAATCTAATAGACTGGCACAGCCATCATTGGCGAAATGTTGTTAATGCTGGTCCAACATAGCCGTTCTATTCGGCTTGCAGAACCAATATTGGGGGTACGTTGTCAACGCTGGTCCAACGTCGCCGTTCTATTTGGCTGGCATAGCCAATCTTGGCGGTACGTTGTGAAAACTGGGCCGTTCATGGGCCAGGCAATGCCGATCTATCCCCAATATTGGGCCAACCTTCTGTGCTGCCTGGGTACTGTCTAAGATAGATCCCGAAACACACGCGCCACAGTGCAGGTTCTGCGCCAATTAAACAGCCACCCTTTACCAGATGATTTGGGAATGTCCACACAATCTCCCTCTGCAACCCAGGACACAACAAAACATGCAGGAGTCTGAAGGATCCCAAGGCCCAAGGGTCCAGCTCGGATTCGAAGACCCAAGAGGCGCTCATGAAACGTGTGAGGACGGCAGCCCGAGCTAATGGGATACTGGACTGAGGATCCCACTCACCGATCTGCTGTAATAAACGGGGTTTTTTTTAGATCTCTCCAGACAAGGGACTAGCGTATTTCGACGTCCTTTGCAGGTAAGCATGCAAATACGCCACAAATATTTCGTTTTATTATTCTCTGCTGTTCCTCCAACCCACTTCTAATTTCCTCTCTTACTTTGATTCCTCCAAAGCGTTGCTAGGCAACGAGAGATGTCATATAGGATAGAGGCCGTTCATTGTGATGACAGTTGTTTTATTAACGCCACAAGAGGGTTTCGGTGATCTCCACTGTTAAAAAATCAAGAACTGAGCCGGGTTCGCTACGCTTTCGCCTTCCGAAAGGAGAATTCGAGTTGTTGAATAGAACGGGGCATTTTGATTCAATGAATACGTTCAAGTTCGTTTATTTGAGACCATAGTGATGAATCTGCCGGAGTATTTAGTGAATTGTTGCCCCCCCCCCTCACTTTAAAAGAAATAATCAAACGCAGAGTGTTAATTGTGTTGAAACGACAAAGACGACGAGGACGATTGAAATCCACCGATGTGTCATGTTCGCTGCTTCGATATATTAATTTTTCGATTTTGTGCTTATTCGCAAGGTGGTCAAACGAGCCCTTGGCCTCCCTATCAACACTCCAACGTACAAACTCCTCGAGCTTGGCGTACATAACACGCTAGAAGAGATCGCCGAAGCTCAGAAACGTGTGCAATTGACCCGACTCACTACAACAAAGGCGGGCCGCCATATTCTGCACGAGCTCGGCTTCTTCTCCTCGAGGGCCAGGGACCCCCCAAAGTTGACTCTGATTCCCCGTGAAATCCGCGACCTTATTACGATCGCTCTCATACCACGAAATGTACACCCCGAATACAACAGAGGCAGGCGCCTTGCGCGGGCGACCGCCATTCTCAAGCGCATAGACATGGAAGCGGACAACGTCTCGTTCGTGGACGCCGCAGCCTTTCGCAACAACCAAGCCTTCGCCGCGGTCGCGGTATCATCCGCGCAGCAGACTCTTAACTCAGCCACAATCCTCACCGGAAACCCCGAAGTAGCGGAGCAAGTAGCTATAGCTATAGCTAGGCTCGACAGCAAACGAGAATTCATCTACAGCGACTCCAGGCCGGCCATCAAAGCCTTCGAACGCGGAGTCATCTCCGACCAGGCGTTACGTATCCTGCGCAATGCGGACCCGAGTGCCCTGAAGCACCACACTGTCATCTGGTTCCCCGCCCATCTCGGCCAGGTGCCGGGTGCCCTATCCAACCTCAACGAGATCGCCCATGATGCAGCGCGCGCACTTACCGACCGCACTGCCACAGGTAACCTCATCTTCCTGGGTTGGATACCAATCGGGATGCACCAATTACGTACAATGAAATTACAAAGCACTTTTACTTGGAACGCCGCAATTTTCCACCCCCACATCCGAAACTTAACCGACCGCAGGCATTAACCCTACGCCTATTACAGACACACACGTACCCAAACCATGCCACGCTTCACGTTTATTATCCCGATGCATACCCCAGCGACACATGCCCATCATGTGGACACATAGCGACACTCGAACATATGCTCTGGGAGTGTAGAACAACTCCTCCCGACTCTACCTCAAGCACGTGGGAGAGGTCCCTCAGGAGCTCACTTTTCGCCGACCAGCGATGGGCCGTCCAGCAGGCCCACGAAGCGGTCGCCAGGTACTGCCTGTCGGTCCCTACGTGGGAGACGCCCGCTACGCGCTAAGCGCGTCCTGTAGGACCGAAATAAAGTTTTTTCATTCCATTCCATTGGCTTTACTTTCTATATAATAATTTTTCAGTCCAAAATTACTTTGTGTTTCTAAAACAATAGGCCATTTAATTAAAGACCCTGCTACCCGGTTCTTGGCCAATCCCCTCTTTTTGAGTGTGGGCCAGAAAAACAAGGATCATCATCATCATCATCATAAGCTGAGATTCTTCTCACGAGGCACCAGACTAAGTAGAAGAAGAAGAAGAAGAAGAAGAAAAAGAGGCCATCGGTCGAGAACGGCGACTCTCCGCTTCTGGTAGGTGAGCGGAAATTTTGCTCTGTATGCAATTTGGCGGGCTCTCAACGTCACTGTACGCTTGTGTGTGCATTGTTTTTGATTGCTTTTAAACCATAATACCGGTAGGATGGTCAATCTTGTTGGATATATCGACAAGCTGGCGTAGCCATACTCGCAGAATGCCGAGGCGCAGTGATAAGTTTGCTTAACGATAAAGTGGGCTCTTGGTTGTCCATGTTACACAGAATGCGTTACGTCGGGTTTAACATGGCGTAGCTGCTAAAGTGCGCCACTTCCGTTTATCGGATCTACTCTGGATAATTTACAGCAAGAACTTGGTTACTGATAATAAAACATCGAGGCAGCTTCTACTGGCTTTATTGTTCTCTTGTTATTCTTTTTCGCCCATCGCTGTAACAGTATTGCAGCTATTTCTTTGAAGATTGTCTTCAATAATGAAAATTTGACGTTTTGAAATAAATAAGTTATACAGCGGGAAAGACGTCAAAAGACAAGTAAAGCGCTTAGGTTTTCCGGTGAACTGAGTAAACAGGGTGTTAAGGTAATAAATTAGAGACCAGTGCACGTTAAAAACTACAGGTGGTCGAGATTTCTGTTGTCCGTCACCCCGGGGTGTCTCGTAAATATTTGGTGGTATTGAATCGCTAAAAAGCAAAGATATCAAACAAAGGGAGTTGAACCACTACAACACTCGGTTCTAACTAAAAGACTTTTTATTACTGTAAAGGGCTAGTTCATGCACGTACACGACAGTGAATATCGAAGTACATTGCGTATAAAATGCCCCCATAGCCCTCATTCTGGTCTGTTCTTATTTTGGTTGCGCGAAACTCTGTGAATGCATGTGACAAGACTGTCTTTTCTCAGAGCATGCAAAAAATAGGCAATGGGCATGCCATCTTCTGCTGACGTCGAACCGGAGCACGCCTGACTGCGGACATTGTCTTGCGGTTGTAGATCTCAGCGTTGTGTCGGCCTTAAGTTTCATATCAAATACTGTTTCCTCTGGGCCTATGATAATGATAATAATAATAATAATAATAATATTAGTAACAATAATATTAATAGTAGTAATAATAATAATAATAATAATGTTAATAATAATAATATTAATAATAATAATAATAATAATAATAATAGGTTCAACTATAGCAGTTAGATAATGCTGTAAGGGAAGGTGTTACTGCAACGATGAGGTGGCCATATTTTCAATTTCCTGAGGACGCATAAAGTGCTGACGTTGCAACCAAGCCAGGCCGGAAATAGTGTGATTAAAAAAGGCTGGTTAGGCTTGAACGTGAAGACTAAAATAAGCCGTAAATCTTCAGTAGCGGAGGATTCTTGACCACGTGAATTGCAGCGCTTCTCAAGCAGACAATTTCAGTTTCGAAGAAAAAATTCAGCCAGCTTCGCTTGGCGGGCACTAACAAAACAACGAAGCTGATGACGAGCAGTGGCGTTGAATGAAGCGGGTTGAATCAAGTGGGAAAAATGTGGCATGAAGTGGTTGGTAAAAGTTTGAGGAGTGGTTGATAGAAGTGTGAGGAGTGGCAGGAAATTTAGTGGGCGTAGTTCTGAGTTGTGAGAATAGACGGAGTGGTTGCAAGAGTGGCGCATAAGATTTACCCGCTCTCCGCAGGTAAATGCCACTACGAGCTACGACGTCAGCCGGACCCGGAGTTGAAAACAAGACGAGCTCCGCTGCTAGAGGTGAGCAACTTTCGCATGTCGCGTGGCATAAGGGAGGCACTTTCCGTGCCACTTTAAAAACTGATATGAAGGCCCATGTTTGGCAAGTACAAACGCTTAATTGCGAGCAGCCGCATGAATGTGCCAATTAGGTGGATCCAATATATCATGTGCTCTCGATATATCGTATTGATATAGCATCGACCAGCAAGTGGGGTTCTGCTCCATTGAGTACCGGACATACGGGAGCAGCTTTTGGCTGTCCTGAGGGATTTCCATGCAGCGGAGGTCTCGCTCGGACAGTCCCGTCGTGCGAGCGGCCTCCCGTGTGCTACGGTACATGCCTTCAGACTTCTATCAGTGCAGTTTTACCAAGCCATAAAAAATCATTCGCTAGTGAGATCGCTTCAAAATTTTAAATCACAACGTGTTCTGGAATCGTGTCGTCAAGAGCCAAGAGTTTGAATGCATTTACAAGTATTCGGATTCTTCTGTCGAAGCATAGCTTGTAGCAATTCCTCCATTCAGTGCCTGTTTTGTTATCAAACTAGTACCGGCTACACTCAAAGAGCGCGCCACGCCATTTGGCAGCCCGTCGTACCACAACAAAGGCTAGTCGACTGCACCCTTGTGATTTCAGCATAACGAATATTCAACGCGGTTAGTTCAGATTCCAACTACAAGCGAGCACTACATGTGTCGTTTTGTTGCCTGACGCAGGTCTCAAGGGCAACCCTGCCTCACGGGCAACCCTGTCAAGAGCAGCTCTGCCAATAATAACAGGGCTGAATGGCTTCCACTTCACCTTGGCTCAATATGGAGGATTGGACGCGAGGGACTTGTTTCCACCTTATAAGGCCATGTCCGACCCTGTGCGCCAGATTGTAGACTACCTTTCGGCATTGAACGACTTCCGATTAGAACTGCTTGAACTGCCGATGCTTAGCGGGCATGTATCACTGACGAGCTTGGCAGAAGAAGGCTTGTGTATACCGCACGACGCGGAGATGACGTTCAAACAAGCGGTCGCCGTCGTTCATCGGCTGCTCTAGGTGCACTCGTGCATTCACCACGTCCACAATCACCGCGGCCTTTTCGCCACGCATGCACCGCTCATTCGCGATGCCCTCAAGTGCAACCTGTTGACTAAGGTATTAAATGTCAGTTTCAGAGAGACCATCTTCAACCGCGGCCTCGACGCCGGCTTCGTAGCCGTAGAACTTCTCTATGAATCAGAACGTTCGGAACAGCAGTGTTACTGCGAACGGTCGATAATTCTCCACGACTGCTCGTCGCTGACTACCATGGATGTGACCAAGTGGCAAATGAAGTGCAGAATGGGCACTGCGTTCTTGGCAGCCCTGAAAGAAAAGGTCACGATCAAGGGGCTGTCGATATATGGTTCTGCGATATGCGAAGCCGAGCTTTTGGCACAGTACCTCAGCGAGAGCTTGTCTATGACCACGCTCAGCGTAACGGAAGATGACGCCAGCAAGCGGAACTGCTTCAGCTGGAGGGCCGAAGATCTCCTAGGCAGCAATACGATTAAAAACGGTCGCACCAACAACGTTCATTTCCACCAAGATAACGCCGTGCTGGTAGCACGGCTCTTTGCTGAAAACGAAACAGTACGGCTCTTCAACGTGGCGTTTTTACCACAAGCTTTGTCTCTTACACCGAGCGCAAGCTACTGCTTCTGGCTCACGTCCTTGTCCAACGATGAGACGCTGGAGAAACTGGGCCTTCCATTCGCTATCTGGAGCTGGCTGCAGTGGTTACACTTATTTTCGGCCTTTGCGAAGAAACAGAGCCTGAAGAAGATGATGGTTGCCTTTCATGCGACTGATCATTGCTTCCTGCCAGCGTTGTGCGTGTCTCTCCAAGAAAGCGGAGCGGAAGACAAGGTTTCATTTGGAACTGACTTCGTCTGCAAAAACATGAATTCGATTCACTCAAGGATATTATCGGACGTGGACTTGTTCTGCTTGAGCAACATTGTGGGACTGCTTTCACACGTGTTGCTGGCTTGCACTCATCTCACGTTCATTCACTTCTGTCTCCGGATGGGACACGTGTACCTCGCTCTGGTCAATGCCACTTACGTGAGAGCCACCTCGTCGCTTCGGAGACTGCGACTCTCTCTGTACACAGACAAAGACGATCCGCTGCAAGGTATGAACACCACTTGGGCGATGACAGTTAAGTCGTTCACTCGCAACATGAGCGTGAGAGAGCTGGGACTACACGTAGACTTTGACTGCAACCTCAGCGATGACGAAGATGATGTGACAAGCGCGGCCATGCAGGACCACAATGACTGCCTTGCCCACGCTATCGGGATAAGTCAGAACATGCGAAGGTTGCACTTCCAGGAAGAACATTTGTCCAAGACGGCCGCCTTGTTTCCACGCTTGCCTGAGGACGTCGCAGATAACTTCAACCTCGTACAGATCGTCAGTGGAGTACTGGACCAAAACCGGCCTTGGAATATCGCGTCGTCCGGGACAAAGCGAGCAGAAACAGCGGCCTGGTGACGGTTGTCGTGCAGTCGCCCATAGGACGTTTGGTGGACAGGTGAGCTTACTTCCCGATCTTACGGGTGTAGTTCAAGGCATGAACACTAAATGAATAAGCGCTGAAAATCAGCGAGCACACATAAAAGAGAGCATACGAGGGACTAGTGCTACTAACACTTGTTTATTTTCGTCACACTCATTGAATTGATATACACTGTCATTGCGTTTCGCATGCTCTACGTGTAAATTCAAACGCAAAGCAAGAAGAGACAGAAAATCCGTATATGATAACGCCTGCCATAAAGCACCAACCGTGCGCCTAAACTTGGAATGTCTGACGAAAGTAAACAGAACTCTTTTTTTGTGATGGTTTATTTTCTGCCCTTGTTCTATTTCTAAAGCCCCCACGGGCTCCTTTTGGAGTAATGTGTGAAGGGGGGATTACAGAGTGCATAATCACATTCGTTGAAGCATCAAAACATAATTATACGTGTTAGAGTAGAGAAAACAGTAAATAACGTTATTTAATTGTTAGCGAGAGCTATCGAGACATGAAGCTAATAAACAAAATTTTGAAATTCTCCTTTGTAGGCGTACATCACATATTACATTACCAAACTACAATAGCTAGTGAAGAGGATTATACATGATTTATTTGAAGGTTGAAGCCACTAGTGATGAAAAAATTGTAGTATTTTCGTAATGAAAAAATACAGGATCATCAATGTCGACAACATTGTGGGGAAGGCCATTCCATATTTGAATTGCTACCAGCAACTGGCCTGCGCTTCAAGTTTCGGTTTCACTGGCACTAATTTTGAATATGCGTGCGCAGCTGAAGTTTGGCTAAAGCGAAAGTTATTATTTTAGACTACTTGTCTGCGCCTAACTTACAAGGCTATTGTTTGTCACTTTGATTAAGCGATTCTTTATTTGGCCTAGCTCAAAACTGTTCGTGCGAATTGAGGTCATGGCATTATTTTTTTTTCGACTAAGTTATGATACAAAGAGATGCAGTTAGTCATAATACACTACGCTTCGATTCAACGCGCTGGTTTTTTTACAAGTGGTCAATCTGTACATCAATCAAAAAGACAGGAGACAGTGTCCGCAATGTTTTATCTTAACGCAATTAAGGTATAGGCTGAGAATATTTAAAAAATGCGAAATGAGAAAAGCATCACACAAAAATGCTCTGCTCTATACTGTGTACATTGCACAATGTTAACGTCTTACTGTCGCATCCAGCCACAAGATCTTTTTTAGTGAAAGTCGCCGTCGTCATAAGCTTCAGAAAAAGATTACGACTGCGTCAGTAAAGACACCGCGTAAGAAACATAAAAACACGCCCCACACCAAGCGTAACGTTTGCAGGCATGTTTGTTTCTTACATTGAGTCTTATTGGCACAGTTATATTCTTTTTCTGAGTCAATGATCCAACTAGCCCGACAACATGTAAGTCCACAAGCATCACTTACCCCACTGCGGTGGTCTAGTGGCTAAGGTACTTGGCTGCTGATCCGCAGGTCGCGGGGTCGAATCACGGTAGCGGCTGCTCAGTTTTTCAATGAGGGGAAAATACTGTAAGCACGCGTGCTCAGATTTGGGTGCACGTTAAAGAACTCCAGGTGGTCTAAATTTCCGGAGCCCTCCACTACGGCGTCTCTCATAATCATATGGTGGTTTTGGGACGTTAAACCCCACAAAACGTTCAATAACAAGCTTCACTTGAAAACATTCCTCACCTGCTCTCTCACAAACGAAAACACCGAAGCAGCCGCCGCCGACGAAACCTTCCCGCTTTCATGCCTGGGCTTGTCGCATGCTCGTAAGGCGGGTACACGAATCGGCGGGAATCGTAGACGCTGTTTATAGTGGTGTGGCTAACAAAAATAACCACGTATGGTATATGAAATTGTTTTTATGTAAAAATAACGTGCCAAATTTAGACATATAGTTCTTATTTTGTTAAAAAAACATTGCTTTGAATTGATAAAAACATTGTTTTTTGCACTTGCGTCCTCTGGCGTTTGGTGAGAGCACTACTTTTTTACGCATTAGTGACGTACTTCCTGTGGCCAGTCTTGACCGAGTGTCCACTCTTAACTTTTCTTTCTCTATAGTAATGCCGATGAGTTGCGTTAGTGCGTCTAAAAGTGCGCCTGAAATAACGGTTATTGTGCAAACGGCCAGAAGTACGTATCTTCTGAATAAGAGTTGTTTCGTGCTTACCTGATACTATTCAATGAAACAGGCAAAACAAGGCGATCTCTCTGTAGAAATTTAAGCAATACAACGTAGCTATGATTTATTGTGAGTGATAGTAGAATGTCGGCTGTAATCGTCAGCAACGAAACGCTAGGCGCGGCTTTGTACACGTTCTAAGGCGTCGCTGAGTTAGGCCTGAATAGTTGACCAAACTGATGAGGTAAACTGAGTTGAGGACGAACGAAGGTTAGATATGCGAGTGATTTGGTCGATGTTACAGCATCATGAAGGTTACGCTCGAGGTAGCCAAGAGTGCGGAATGGCTGCGCTGAAATTTTGTCAATATGCATGGACCATGATAGTGAGAGTGAAAGATGCGCGCTAAGGTATTTTTTATAAGATGATGCAAGTTTCACATGACAGTTATTAGAAGTACAATTAAAGAGAGAATATTCTTTTTATGTGGAAGTGAAGGTCATTACCTTGCAATTATCTGTATCAAGCGTCATTTGACAGCGTGAGCCCCAATTAAATATGTGATCTAGGTCTTCCTGAAGAGCGAGGTGATCTTATGATGAAGTTGTGCGTTAAATAATGCAATCATCTGAACAAGTCGTATGTTAGAAGAGATAAGCGACGGCAGGTCATTGATGTAAATTAAAAACAATAACATTGGACCCCAAACACTACCCTGAGGGACATCAGAGGTTTCTTCGGTTAGAGAAGACGAAAAGAAATTTGTACAGTACACTACTCTTGGAATGAAAGTTTCGGAACCAGGATAAAGTCAAGGAGTCTAGATTTATTGACGACAGTTTAGACTTTATGCGACAATGGGGGACACGATCAAAAGGTTTGGAGAAGTCAATGAATGTCCAATGTATGTCAAGGTGAATGAATTATTGGCGAACTAAATTGTTTGTTTCCCATGAAAACCCTCTTCTGAATTCATCTTGGTTACGATTAAAAAATTCTTAGCTTCAAAGTGCTGACCGAGGTTGGATGCAATGACATCTACGAGCACATTACACGGGACACTAGTTATAGATATAGGGCGATAATACTAACATCATATTTGTTGCTGGATTTAAATACAGGTATGATTTTGGCAATTTTCCATTCATGTGGTATCTCGACCGTATACTGATTAATTGAAGATGTGGGTAAGTATTACACTAGAATATGAAAAGGTCCGTTTAAGAATTTTAGTATTAATAACATCGACTCTTGCGTGCGTTGGTATTTTCATGTTGTTAATGAGTGCTGAACTTCCAGCGGTAGGGACGACTATGGTGTTCATGAAGTACGTGTAATCAAGTTCTTCTGCAGGTGGAATGTTGGAATGGTCTTCCTTAGCATACATACCCAGGAATTCGGGACACCGCTTTTAGTTCGCCGGTTTTCAGACCACGTGACGAACAGACCTACAACTTTCAAAACTGGCGCGATAACGTATGACGCGCGGCAGACCAAGTGGCCAAACATTAAAAAAAACAGTTTGATGTCGATTATCGCGACAAAGAGCGAACCATGATCACTAACTGATAAGCGCACGTTGTACGGCTAGCGGTCGGTTGGTTGCTCGATTGTGAATGAAGTTGATTTTTAATGAATTTGTGCGCAAAATTAACTTTGGTGTGCTTGAAAGAGTCTTATTTTGAATGGGAGTGCTGTCCTTGTCATTGGTTTCAATATATTTCGTCTGGCTGTATAGTTGGTGGCCCAGGTTCCTGGAAGAAAGTAAGAACGTCCTTTTGTCGCTGTTCCTTTTATAATCTACAAACAATTTCAAGAAAATATCAGCCTATTCGATGGCGATGACTCTTTAGGAATATGCAGGAACACGCCCCAGGTTTGTAATTTTGTTAGCGTCACATAAGAAGTGATTTTTTTGTGTGTGCTATAGCGGGAAGGCAACTTGCCATGCCGTGTTCTCTGCCAGAGACAATCTCTTTGAGAGCTCGAAAAAAAGCAGAAGATGAACAAAATAATTAAAAAGTGAAATCGCTTTATGATCTTTCAAATGTGAGCATTTGAAATAGGACGCTTTCATTTAATTGCGTTTTTTTATGTTTCTAGAGCACATAACAAAAGTCATCTGAGATAGTGTATTTCATTACGTGTGTGATGTGCTTTACAGCTCGTCTTCCCCCTTTTTGCCAACTGTTCGTGGAAGTTTAATGAAATTAATTAAATTCGTTTCAACATGACCGCAATGACAACCGTCCGCTGCTACCAAATATGCGACTGTCGGCGGCGGTGATTGAGTGGTCACAATCATCGGGTACTGACCCAAAAGCCGTGTGTTTGATCCCGGCAGCGGAGGTCACTTTTCGATAGAGACAAAAGGGTGGAAGCGCATATATATACTGTGCGATGTCAGTGCATGCTAAAGAGCACCAGATAACAGAAATTTACGAAGCCCTCCATGATGGCGACCCTCATAATTGTGTCATGGGTTCGGGGTGTAAAACCTCGGATGAGATTTGGATGTAAACAACCGCAAAACACATCTCTTTCTTTCAATGGCTATGCAGTCTGCACATTGATTGATATGTGGGGTTTAACTTCTCAAAACCATCATATGATTATGAGAGACGCTGTAATAAAAGGCTCTGGGAATTTCGATGTGGTCTTCACAGCGGCATTAGGTCCTGGTTCAAGACTCGGGTATTTCGGCCAGTTTTACTAAGAACGAAGAATGGGCATAAGCAAGTATGAAGATATATGCTCGTCGGGATTACATGCTGCTACTGGTGTAATTGTTTCTTTGAGTGCCTTGCTCAAAAATAGCGTCGTGAGATTTTTTTACGCGTAATGTTTCTTAAAAGGTATTTTAACCTATTGACAATATAGTGTTAAAGATCTCGTTTCGCAGATGTCGGCGTCGTTGATACTGAGCGAAAAATCTTGTACACGACGGAAAATTTCAGAAAAATGGAAATAAAACATAGAAACTTTGAACATTCGAGGGAAGATTGAGCCCACATCGTTTGCGTTGTGAGTAAGTGTTCTACCACACTGTCTCGCGTCCGCTTCCTAACATAGTGAGAATAACTTCCTCTGCTTGGAAACCTGCGCTTCGCAATGAAATAGAAAATATAGCACTGATAATTCGTGGTAAAGGCATACATTGCTTTCGGGTGTCAGAAAACACACCTGGCTAATCCAAAGATCTATTCACGTGTTTTGCTGGACCAACTGATAGTTTTTTTTTCATTTATTCACTCGCTCTGAACATGGTGATTATCATATAGGCTTCATGGTTTAAGGGACTTTCCATGCGATTTCCTCACAGCTGCAACGCACGTGCCGGGACCTCTATCACATGCAAGCGGGGGACAAATAAGACCACGGCGACGCTCTTTCACCCTCAGCAGCGTCGCTTATTGGCTTATTTGTTCCCCGCTTGCGTGCGATATGGGGTCTCGGCACGTGCGTTTTGGCTGTGCTGAAAGCACGTTGAACGACCCTAAAGCCTGTAACCCACTCCAAAAGACACACATGTTACCACGCTTATTCAATTAAGGCCACGTAGTGGGTGCATAGCTTGTTTGAAAAAATTACGTACACTAAGTGTTTGAAACACGCACTAGGAACAAGATATCGCTGTCGCGTTATACTTTTAAGACGAGGCTTAAGGATTCCCTAATTTCTCGTTATTGCTTGCTTGACACGCTTATCGGTGAGTTTTCAAAGCAGCTACTAATCATGCAATTCATTGTCTTACGCTGGTGCCATTCTATGCTTTTGCGACGCAACATTACACACCTTAAGAGGCCTCCTCACAGTATATTACAATATCATAGTTTTTTTTTTCAAACAGTTGCAAACAGTGGCATGGCTGTGCTGTAGAAAAGACGCCTGTCTTTCGTGCAGAAGTAGGGGCTTAATTCATGCACCAGCTAAATAAAAATAATATACATTAATTTGCATCTATCTCGACATACCCCGACATCAGCTCCTGCACCGCATTTTCATAACAGATCACTGTTTTTTCAGTACATTTAGCCACCAATAAATTATCACGTGCTGCTCTAAAAACCCGAAGTTGGTGTAAAAACTAAGTACTGCAACGCATCTTTACCGTTAGTAACACCTCTAATAACACTATACTCACTTTGTCAAAAAAATGTGTGGCCTACATAGTAATAACATGAGTAATATCAAAGTAATTATTATTATTATTATTATTATTATTATTATTATTATTATTAACAGTAATACTTTTTAATATTAACAAATTATTTGTTCTCATATAAATATTGTATTGCTGCTGTTGTTGCTGTTCAAAAGTTTATCGATGTCTGGCGTAGGGTTTGGCCGGTAGCTTGCGCAACGACTCTAATAAACGGATCTTTCAAGCGAACGAGCAGCCTCCCTGCAATTCGCGGTATATAGATCGACCTGTCATGCCACAGTAGATGATGACCCTCTATAGTGTTCGTTCCTCCTTACTTCATTATTATTAATATTCGCCAAATCTGAAAGTGACGCAATTGAGCGAGTTCTGAAAAAAATCATCAACATTTACAACCATCGCTTTGCTACAAATGCATGCCTCTGGATCTCGTTCTAACACGGCTAGATTATTATCATTGCCACCACTATACTGCCGACAAAATAGCGCTGACCTCTTATTTTTTTACAAACTAGTTCACGGTATGATATCCTGCCTTTCGCTTTTCCGGTAAATTTTCCCATTCCGCGTAAGTTAACCAGAAAAATCGACCATTTGATGTACCTGCCAACTTCTTTGAACACTATACTGCTCACAGAATGCTAAGTCTATATTATGTTAATTTTCATGACTTTGATGGTTTCCACAGTCCACTGTCATTGTTTTATTTCAGCTTTGCACAATCATGAGATAAGTAGATTGTTCCCCTACCCGTTTTTCAGGAAGTCTTCCACATAGTTGTGTATATTCCTCTTCATTTTTCACTGCCATTCTATGATTCTCGTCTTGTCTCTAATTCTCCACATTTCGCACTGATTTCTTTTTGTCTGTGCGCGTTCGCACTCTCTATTTGATTTTTTGTTTACTGTATTTTATTGTTTATTATTTTATTTTTGCGTGCACCCCCATAAGGATCTGAAGGCTGTTCGTGGGCACGTTAAATAGGTTATTAATACTAATATTGTTGTTTATTAGTTTTATTATTGCAAATAGGACTCATTATAAACAGTTTTATTGCTCTTCTATTATTGCTGCTGGATCTCTTGGTTAAGTATATGATAGGTTTTGCACAAAAATACGTAGTCTGCAACACTCTTGTACTTGTATTAGAAGGGCTAAGCAGAGACGTAGTCACAGCTGGCTGTCTCGAGATATTTTTGAAGAAATTTGCGACAGAGATTTGCTTTGGAAATGGCCTAAACGCTATCCAGGTAATACAGACCTCGGTAGCAACTACAGAATCGCAAGGAATGAAGTGGTTTCCTTCACCCGATCGGCAAAACGAGGATATTTTCACTATTAGCTTCAGTTATCTGCCGAAAATACGGCGTGGATGTGGCTACCGATAAACCACCTTCGTGCTCAATGAAGTAGCGATGGTAAACCTACTGATGCGTTCACTGGTGATCCTACACATACAGCCGAAATATTTATACACCACTTTGCAAAAGTGTCTGGTGGGATATTATCAGCGTCAGCAGGCCACTCTGGTTTAAATAAATTATTACCTGCCTGTGCCCTCCTCCCTACTTTATGAAAAGGCGAAGTTGTTTGAGTAGTTTCTGGTTTTAAACGACAGAAACCAACAGGTACTGATGATATCTCTGTATATTTGCTGCAGCGGAATTCGGACGCATTTGCTTTTCATTTTTCGTGGATTCTTGGAGACAGCTTCTCTGCCACCAGATTTAGAAACAGCAATTGTAAAGCCTGTTTATAAAGGCGGACCCAAAGGTAGTGTTCACAGTTATCTACCTTTATCAGTTTTGCCTATCTTATTCCAAATAGTCGAAAAATTCTTATTGAAATGCATGTCTTCGTTTCTAGAAAAAATTTCGCTTATTTTAAATCACCAGTTTGTTTTTGTCGCATGTTGAGGTACCATTGATCTACTTGAAGAATTTTTCTATGAACTGCATGATGCTTTAGAATATAATATGTTTTCCTATGCTTTTTGGGATATCTCGAAAGTATTTGACACCGAAAACCATTTTACCTTGCTTGAAAAATACACTTTCTTGGCTTCAGAGGTTCTTTCTATGACTTTCTTGAAGATTATCTTTCTGACCGCTTCCAGGTAGTTCGAATAGACAATTGGCTGCCATTCAGCAATATGCTTGCCTTGAAAGCTGGTGCACCACAGGGATTCATTTTACCATCTCTGTTATTTTATTCATAAACGATTGTACTACTGCTGTTACAAATTGTCTCGTATTTCAGTATGCAGACGACACTCTTTTAACCAAACACGTCTGCTACAATGAAGCGAGTCACTACTGCAAGGCAGTGTACATAAGGCTGCGTCATGATTCGCTAATAATTGCTTAGTGATCATTCAGAAAAAAAAACTAATTTGCCTTAAAAATTTTTTTTATTGGGCTCTACGATAGTGACTGTCTTGGTATGATTATTTGGCTTACATATGTGGCAGAGTACGGAAAACCTTTTGATTACTTTTAATTATTAGATCAATTGTGGCCGCAAATAGTAAAGTGATCTTTGTGCTTGCTCTTGCGTACAGTGTCCTTCATTATGGAATAACATTGTTTGCTTTTTGTTCTTCTCAATGGCAGTGTATGGCTGGTAACAATTTGAATAAAACATGTTCAAATATATTGTTTACAATCGTACTTTAACAGACAATGAAAGTTTATTTTCTTTACTACGCCTGCCATCTTTCTAAGCGTCAATTATTCAAACCGTGGTATTACGGCATTTCTGGAAATCTGAGTTCAAAGTAAAGTGCATTGCCCTTCGTATATTGAGAAAACCTTTCCGCTTTTCTGTACCATTCGTCAAAACACGATATGAAAAATCTATTAGAAAGGTCTGCGTTTATTCCGTTTTTAATGACCTTCCCGACATTGTTTTTCCTGTAAGAACTAAACGCAATTTACGAAATGCCTTAAAATCACTTTATTGCTAAACAATTATCGCGTGAATTTTTTCCTACCCTTTTTCATGCCAGGTATAATTTGTTGAAATATTGTTCAATCCTCGTCTCAACATTCTGCTGTTTAGGTTGTATTGCTTCCGATGATTCATTTGTATTATATTGTGTTTAAGTGTAGTTTGAAAGAGTTACATGTATTCTTTCCCTGATCATTTTACGTAACAAGCTCTTCAATAGGTATGTCATCTCTCGTTTGCCAATATGCCATAACTAGTCATTCAAGTCACCGTCTGGCTTCGCCAGGCCTTTTATCTGTGTCTTACTTCAGAGGATAATAATAATAATAATAATAATAATAATAATAATAATAATAATAATAATAATAATAATAATAATAATAATAATAATAATATTATTATTATTATTATTATTATTATTATTATTATTATTATTATTATTATTATTATTATTATGATTATTATTATTATTATTATTATTATTATTATTATTATTATTATTATTATTATTATTATTATACGAAACACAAACAATTAGTAGTCTTAGCAAAGGCGTCACTAATGTGAACGAGGAATGTTACTATAGGTATTTTACACTAGCCCCACATTTTGGAGCAGCACATGCATTCATCGGTGGCAGAGTACTAGCGAAAATAAGCCTCTCCCAGGGACCAGAGATTGACATACATACAAATAAATAAACAATATGAATATTTCGCTTGAACGGAGTTATAACCTTGGACTTCGCACTGAAAACACGTGTTCTACACTGTTTCGATAAAAATAACTATAATAATGTTTTTTCGTACGAGGAGCCTTCATCACACATGTAATATTGCGCTGCGCCGCGGTAGTCTAGTGGCTAATGTACTAGGCTGCTGAACCGCACGTCGAGGGATCGAATGCCCGCCGTGGCGGCTGCATTTCCGATGGAGGCGGAAATGCTGTAGGCCCGTGTGCTCAAATTTAGGTGCACGAAATTTCTGGAGCCCTCCACTACGGCATTCTCATAATCATATAATGGTTTTGGGACGTTAAACCCCACATATCTATCTCTGTAATATTGCGTGGCAGACGTGTAAAATCGCACAATCGCCATACATTCAAATTACATGATTAGGTGCTTTGAAGGCCTACCGATTCCCAAGTGGGCAAAAATAAGTAATCATCATTTTCTGCAACACCATCAACAAAGTGTGCTGCTACGCATTTACGCGTGTAACCTTCAGGGTCTCAGAAAAAATTATGCCCTAGCGAGCCTTTTGCAAGGTGTTCTTACAAAATGCGTTGTCGGAGAGTTTAAAACAGTAAATGTTACGCGCAAAGGCGTACTTTTCCATGCGGCAGGATGGATGTGTACGCCGAGAAAATAAGCGAATCTGGCGACGGAGAAGGCGAGGCGAACAAAGCGTGATTGCGCTAACGTGTTCTCTTCGTGAAGGCGAAGCTCAGGCACGTTTAAAGTTGTTTACTTGGTTTATGGCGTGCTAAATAGGAGCCCATCTATCGTTGTACTCCTGCGTCAAGAAATTTCACCTTCAATAGGAAGCTCTCGTTTACATCTCGTTGCTGACGTGATGTGCCCAATACGTGTGTTGTCCTGTAAAAATTCCACAAATGAACATGCTATATTTATACAGGATTTAGCGGAACAAGGCACCATCTCGGCTGTATTTCTTCACGATGGGAACAAGTGCCTTAAATATTTTCAGTATGACTGAGGGCTAATACAAAATGATGTCAGGAAAACTATAAGGAATGTGTGTATGGTAATTCTAATGTAAATGTGTAGAAAGAAAAGTTCACGAAAGGTAACTTGCCGCCGGCAAAGAGCGAACCAGAGACCTTCGCATTACGCCTCCGGTCCTCTACCAACTGAGCTATACAGCGGCGGTGATCACCCGTCTGTTTTATGCAACATATATATGCATTTGAACCGGGGACCGTTAGTCAGTGCCGACTAACGCTCCTGGGTTTAACCCAGAGATAAGCACCAACTTGAGCACTGCGTCCCTGAGTTGATGTCTGCGGTCGACGCGTTCGCAGACTCCATTGCGACATCGATGGCAAAAAAGCACCAGACCACCCAGGCTAAGAAACTTTCCTACCTGTTGGACCGGAGTTATCTCCAAAGCATCGAAAATTCTAGGTTTGTCACCAATCTTTCATCTCTTCTAATCACTGATCGGAAAACTTCTGGTCTGGCAAGGAGACACGGCTATAACATATCAATGACGCCCCGTCTACCGAAACTTGTCGCGGTTGTAAAGGAAGCCGTCCGGAGCATGATGCCGGGCGCCAGAGAAGAAATTCGAATCCTTTCGAAATTACCATTACAAAGGAAAAGGAACGTGACCGCAGAGGCAAACCAGGCAGTTCGGGAACTCCGACGGGCACGGAGCATTGTCGTCATGCCCACTGACAAGGGCAATTCGACGGTGGTGTTGGACAGCGGACACTACGATCGGAAGATTTTAGCTCTTAGAAGGGGACGCATACACGCCGCTAAGAAAGGACACAACAAAGCAAACCCAGACACAGCTAAACAAGCTACTTGCGGAAACTTTCAAGCATCACCCGCATCTCAGAACACTTTACCTACGACTAATCTGCCGTAACGGAACCGCACCGAGTTTCTATGGACTAACGAAAATTCACAAGCCTGACATCCCCCTCCGACCAATTCTAGACTTCACTTCCTCTCCATGCTGAGCCCTTTCAAATTTTCTACACCGAATCTTCGCCCCCTAACTCGGAAGACATCAACTCATGTCCATGACTCCAGTCTCTCCGTGCAGCTAGCGTCAGATGTGAGCATCGACGATGTCGAGAGCCTGGTCTCAGTTGACGTCATTTCATTGGTCACCAATGTGCCAGTGCCCTTAGCTGTCTCCTCTGACCGTGCTGCGCTTGCAGGTGATGCAAGTCTGAGTGAAGAGACTCCTTTGGCACTTGAAGAACTCTGTCGTCTACTGAAATTCTGCCCATTTAGTACGTACATCTCCCACAAAAGAACTATATTCAGGCAGAACAGTGGAACCGTGATGGGAGCTTCCATCTCCGTCAGGATGGCAAACCTGACCAAGGAGTACATAGAAGAAAAAACACTCAGCTCCTTCTCGCCACGACCCAAGCTTTTTCTTCGCTATATGAACGATTGCTTTTGCGCCACGAAGACGTCTGAAATTAAAAACTTCAGGCAGCCTTTCGATTCTGTGCACCCAGCCTTACAATTCTGGGCCGAGTGGGAAAGCTACTGCTTCATACCCTTTCTCGACGTCCAGTTGGCAAGAAAGCGCCACGGCCTGAAGTTCTCCGTTCACAAGGAGCCAACGCACACCAGCCGCTACCTTCATTTTGATTCTTCCCACCACGCCAGACACGAGGCCTAGGTTTTCACCACGCTACTCCATAGAGCTAAAAAATTACTCTCCAACGACACAGAAAGAGAGAAAGAAGAGGCCCTCGTAAATTTGAACCACAGAACAAAGGGATACCCTAAAAACTTCATTTGAGCCGCCACCCGCCACGCAGAGCAGTAGAGGATACGAAAACCCCAATCAGCAATAATTAGCAGCCCTCCGAAACGCGTATCAGTCCCATACGTTCTGGGAACCAGCGAGATGTTGGCGCGGATCTTCAAAAAAGTGGTGGTGGTAGTAGTTAGAAGATGAGAAAAGGCACCTAATTTCTGCAACCCGGTCTGGAGCACGGTGCAGTGCCTACCAAAAAAAAGGAAAGGGTTCGCATTGCGTACGTGCCTCCGTGTACGCTAGGCTGCTTCCTCCTCCGCTCGAAAGACCGGCCGACAATGAACAGGACCCCCGGTGTCGTTTACAATATCCTCTGTGCCGACTGCCCTTTTTCGTTAATCGGCGAGACGAAAAGCTGACGGGAACAACTCAAGCAACAAATTTTGAAGCAACGACCATCCTTGAAAGCGAGGTGAACTAGAGGAGAAGGTTATTACTTGAGTCAAGGGATATACAGCAGACAGCCCAAAGCATCAACCGCTCTCTCGGATCCCTTCCGCCAGAGTATGCACATGGACTGCGCCCTACGGCAAAACGAGAGAAAGAGAGAGAGTCATAGTCCACCCCGCGAGTGCTTTGAAGATGCTTCTGCTACGTTGTCCGGCAATTTCCCCTGAGGAATCAACCAAGTCGGTTTCGAAACGTCGAGTTTCTTCAAAAACTTTTGCTTGGAGATTAAATCGTCTCGCAGCTTTCATAACCAACCAGACAGACTTCTGTCGAATGTTAACATTCGAAATCTAGTATGTTCTCTTGACATGTGGCTTGATTAGCGAGCTGCGTAAGTGCGACGTCAAAGTCAGGTCAATGAAATCGTGAGTGCTACTTTACCATGACGTTGGGGACCATCCCGTCAGAGTAGAGATAATTAAAATCACCAAAGATCAGAGACAAAGGAATCGTACTTGCCCGGTAGCATGTAGCATACCCCGAAGAGCGACCTATATGAATGGGAGGTAATTCAGATCCACAGAAATACTAATGGACTGCTGATACCAACACGAAAACTAGAAGTATGCTTTTCGATCACGATGAGCACGCCTCCGCCTCCCATTAAGCCGCGGTATTTCCGGTATATGACATATATATACTCGTCGGTGTCATTGAGCACTTCTCTGTTAATACCGCCGCTATGAATCAAGGTTTCAGGTAAGAGTAGAAGCTCGCAGTCACTTTATCAAGTCGGGAACTGCGATATCTAATGTGAAAGCGCTTGCAAACGTCGTTAGGTTAGGTTTATCTAAATAGGAGCTCAATCACACGCGTTTTGGAATCAAGCTTCGTGTGTTTGTAAGTCATACTGATAGTTTAAATGCTACGGCCCGTGACACAATATGATGGTTAGGTGATGGTAAATTTGAGCTTCGTGATAGCCATTGCGGTAGTGATCTTACAGTATCTGACTCTGCGTACACCGTTTGGTCAATTAACAATTTGTCTGCAGTGAGCTTGCAAGTTGTATTTTTCGATTTAGCAAATACTAGGAGCTTTATTCTAGCGACGCGTGTTTAAAGCGAAAAGTCTTCCCGTATGGTGAATGCACTGCCTCTTAGCTTAAAACCTTTTTTCAATCACAAGATGTTTGTCTAGTGATCATGGATAGCCAACTATAACCCAACAATTTGTTCTAATAAAGTTCAAGGCATGATTTGACAAAATATATGTAATGCTGGTGCCTCAATACAGACTGATTTGAACCTAATCGTTCGAGACAGAATGACAGCGCGTCCTGTGCACCCTTTGCTTCGGCGAATGTCTTCATTTTGCTGTGATCAGGTGCAGTGGCGTAGCCAGGGGGTGGTACACCTTGTCCATGCCTCACCCTTCAGAATTTTAAATTTCACCGTGGTGCAGAAAGCGCAAAAGGGCAATTTGCTTTCTCGGCCTCAACTTTGCAGTTCAGAAGGTGCTACTCAGGGCTGGGCAGATACATTAAAATTATATTGCATATTGATACAAGATATTCAAGCCAAAATAATTGGGGATATACAAGATACTAACGTGCAAAAAAAGACTCCGATACGATACTTCGTCATTGTATCTCAACATATTTCGATACATTCGCAAATGTGTTGTTATATAGACCCCTATTGTGTAATATCGTACGCCTATGCACAAAACAAGTATGTTTTGAAGTTTCCTAAATGCGGCCAATTTTTTTTCAGTGTTTCATCGTATGCCAGAAAATGAATTTTCTAGATCAACCTTAAATTGGCTTACTTCCGATTGATTGATTGATTGATTGATTGATTTCATTTGTGGAGTTTAACGTCCCAAAACCACCATATGATTATGAAAAACGCCGTATTGCAGGGCTCCGGAAATTTAAACCACCTGGGGTTCTTTAACGTGCACCCAAATCTGAGCACACTGGCGTACAACAAGCTTACTTCCGATGAATAGGGCAGCTCTGCAGACACTTCGTTGACGCCGGTTTCTGATGGGAGATGCTGGTGAGCATGCCCGGTACGCTGCCGTCTAACCACACAGGCTTCGATAAGAGGCCTTCCCACGATGGCGCGAATACCGGTGTGCGGTGTTACTTTGTCCATAAACAACCATTTTGTAACACCCAATCACCGGTGCACACTCTCTTCTCTCTCTACTTTATATATATATATATATATATATATATATATATATATATATATATATATATATATATATATATATATATATATATATATATATGTATATATATGTATATATATATATATATATATATATATATATATATATATATATATATATATATATATATATTGCGGAATGCGTACATCTATTCCATTCACTTCAATGCCTTCGAATGAAGGAAGCAATCCCATTCCCACTCCGGGAATGGCCAGCCAGGTCAATTTCATTCCTGCAACTGAAATTCATCCACGTAGGAAAGGCACATTTGATAACTTTATTGGGCTAAGAGTGATTTTAAGAGCATCAATCTCGTGTCGTCAGATGCACAAGAACTGCAAAACTGAGCTAAACACTTTACTACGACCTTGGGATAGAAGCTTGGTGACTTATCTAATGCCATACAATGACTACTAGTTCCCATGCTCCATGGTATTTGCATGGTGGTCAGCACAATCTTTAAAAAATTAGTAAACAGTTGGCCACGCATGCATTTACTAGTTTCGAGCGCATTCGACTACCTTCGTGGCATTCATTTATTATAGCAAGCAGCTAGTAAAAGTTGAAACTTCTGCCATAACAAACAGGGAATGCCTTCTTGGTCTCTTTAACTAGGTAACTACTAAGCCACATACGTTGCCAGATCTCTAGCAAGCACCACCGTATATCTTACCGGAATCGCGACACTCTTAGGAAAACTTAAACCAATCTTAATTTTGTGGACTATTTGGAATAAAAATGCCGTGCTAAGTGATGACACACTCATATAAAAGGACAGACAATGATGTGTGGAAAACGTCCATTATTTTCCTAAATTCTATGACTTCTAACCAGTGCACAGAGTGCTGTTTAAAAGTAGGAGCATGGATAGCTTTCAAACGGTTGCTGCAGTATACGATACCGGCTAAGTCTTGATATTCTATGTGCGCTGTCGCGTATATGTCCTCGTCTGTTATTCGTTCATGCATCTATGTATGTTGCTGTGATGCGTACTTGTCATGGTAGTTACATGAAGTAATCAGTGGCCCCTAATTATACTACGTGGACAATTACACTTCGCTCATTCTCTTATATATACTTCAGTAATTGAATTATCTTTATGTGGCAACGCACATGCACATAATAATACCCAATAACAAAAAAATTTGGTAATGAAGTAAATATTCAAGTCAGCACTATTTCCGAACTATTTTGCAAACCAGCAAGTTTCACTATTCAGCATAATAATACCTTCAATTACTAGGAGGTCAGTGCTTCTTGTGACAAGTAAACGGTTAGTATTTACTTGGATGTAAAACAGCAAATATATACAGACAAAGACAGAAGAAGAGACGACGAGGCGCTGAACTTACAACTAAATTTTATTATAAGGAGCACACACTGATATAAGGCTGAGGACCTAGTCACATAGCACACCATAGTGACTGCGCAGCTGAGCAAACAGGGTACAAAGAAGAATATAATCACGAGAAAATTGAAACATGCGTCAACGCCCAAGAAAAAAACAGAAGTACTGATCACACCAACTTGCAAAAACACTCGTGACAGTGGAAAATAATAACAATCACTTTAACCTAACAGCACTGAACTCAGGTATCCAACATCCTTTTCACCAAGTGCCAAGGGCGGTTTGCTCACGCGTCTCCCCCCCCCCTTTTTCTGCAAAAAAAAAGCCTCCATCACCTCTCTTGTACATTTGTCCTGGTGGTCGAACGAACAAGTGCTTTTGTCTACCAACGGCTGACAGCCACACTACCTGCGATGTGCTGGCAAGTGCAGACCACCAAAAGTAAAGAGGCGAAGTGCTCTCTTAGTCTAACATTAACGCACCGCCCCGTTTGTCCTATAAAAACCCTCCCGCATGCCAAAGCAGCATATACACAACACATCACTTACATTCAACACATCTATTCTGTCTCTTTTCCGGACAGAACAAGCAGGTGTTGTGAGAAACTGAATTTTCATGCACACGGGAGCAAGTAGAGGACAACTCTTTGGGAGCTGACATCACAACACATACCTCATATCGATAGGCCGCGTTCTTCAAGCTATGAGAAAACATGCATGTAGAGGACCACAACCGGTCTCTTTTCGTTGCGCATGTGCCCTGTTTCCCTACGCGATTCATTTACGCCTTTGACCCGCTTGGTTAGTTTTTGACAGCCCCTTAAAATTTCCGTATCAGGGTAGCCCGCCGACTTAAAACTTTCAACTTGGCTCGGGAAACTTTCTTTTAACCCATGCGTGCAAGTTCTTTAGAGTTCAGCTCGTAGCGTGGCATAAACAAGGCTGAACTTGACTATCTTAGAGTAGTCTCAGGTAAATGGCAAGGTATACCCTATACGGATAGGGGCTTGTACAGCCAATACAAATGTTTCTTTTGAAAGTGCAGTCCACTGTCTAGAAACTGAAGCTCTCCTCCCGTAAACTCGTAGGTGAACGTAAGCCCATGGTCAAGCATGAACCACCAACTTGTCCAACTTTTGCTTCTAGTCATTAGCATTTAGTTAGTTAGGATCGGGAGGGTGAGTAAACAGGCCCGTTTTGTTAGAGGGCATGTTTAAACGAATGTATTATATTGTTCAAGCTTGCATGCACTAATGCTAAGATGATGACTCAGCGAATCGTCGCGTAGGCATTCGAGGAGGCGCCGCCTTTGTTACGTGGGATCGCCTGCTTTGGCTGGCTACCCAAACCAATGGTTTAAAAAGTGTAATACATCTACCTGTACGCTTAATATTGTAGAGCAGATCATCGCACACACAGTTCACACAGCACACAGTTGATTGTGTACAAATGTGTGCTGCGCTCATCTACAGACCTTTGCGAATGAGTTTCAGGCAAAGGTGCCCTTGTGGGGGTAGAGGAAACAGTATTTCTGAAGAAGGGGAGGGCGTAATATGCAGCGAGACTGCGCGCAAGCTGGTATACGAAAGGTTGCAGTATTCAATTGCATCGTGTCGGTTCAATAAGGACGCAACTTAAAGGAGCACGTTTTCTAACATGCATTAGATTCACCGGCGGGGGCAGGGAAAAAAAACACATCGTGTAATGTGGGTATGCCACCACCGTATAATTCCGCAAGACGGATGCCATATCATAAAGGCATGGTTGGGCTAAAAAGTAAAGGAAAACTTCACAGCAACACAGTCTCTGTAAGAACAGAGTTATATAGTAGGTGCGTTGCTTATACATGTGTCATGCCTGTAATTAGCCAAGCCTTTTTAAGCTACCATTTTATAAGTGAATGCAAGGGTCTGACTTAATAATGCTTTAAGTTGGAATAGCAGCACGTCGACGAAAATATGCTATATTTTGGAAATATACGTAATTCCATTCCCCTTTAATTCCGGGGTCTTCAAAATGTGGAATAATTCTGGATTTCATTGGTATATATATATATATATTTATATATATATATATATATATATATATATATAGAGAGAGAGAGAGAGAGAGAGAGAGAGAGATGCCGGGGTCGCGGAGGGTGATTCACAACCCCCCGAACTGCTTCAAAAACAGTGTATAGACATGGACTTGACCATACTACAAACGCACGCACGAAAACTTCCATCACCACATGGCTCGACTAGATTGGTACCGAAGGCGAAGAAGAACAAGGTCTACTGGTTGTGCGAGCGTTCTAAATGCTCGGTCTTTCGTGGTTAAGAATAACAGTCTGCTACTACTATGGCATAAAGTATAATTGAACATTCCCCCCCTCTCCCAGAAGAAAATGCGCGAGAGAGCGCGCATGATTTCTCTCGTACTGCTCTCCCCTACCGAAAGGAATGCTCATGCCTCATCACCTGACCTCTCGAGCAAAGTCGGGCGGAAAAACAACATTATGTCACTTCCCTTAGTTTTAGTGAGGTGGCTTAGTGGCACTAATGCCAGTCCGAGAAGAGGAGTTCAATCATTGATTAATGTTGTGAATTTTAGATACAGGATTCATTATCGACTGTAATGAAAATACAGATACACATACTCGTCTTGCGAGATGTATCGCAACACACATGTACACACACGCACGCACGCACGCACGCACACGCACACACACACACACACACACACAGTAGATTGTACCAGAGCGCGTGCGCGAATGGTACATACAGGTATTTATCTCCAGCAAGAGTCGCATGGCCTCTAAGGCACACGCCACGCGCTCGCCATCTCGGAGGCCATAAAGAGTATCACAATGCCTCACAGACAGCGGCACATTATCTAGCGTTTGATGTTTGCTGGATCAACGCCTCTGGAAAGGCATAATGTGCTCTCCACTTAGAGCTGTTGGAAAGTTCCTTTGTGTTTTTAGCGGCGGTGACAGCACTATACCGTCGTTTTTCGACGCAGTTAAAGGCCTCCTAAAAGTGCCTACAAATCGCCGAATGGGCTCGTTTTCGTCGTGACACCTGTCGAACAAAATGCGTTAAATGGCACGGAAACACTTTTTCAACTACCCATGGAATGAACCCACTAGAAGAGCGTATTACCTCACGAATTCAACGCGGAAAAAAGTTTAAGAATCCTTCTAGTGCGAGCGGAGTTACAAAGGTTCGTCGCAAGCGGCAATTGCGTTATCTCGACGAAAGCGATGGAAGCTGAGCAGAGGGGGGTGGCAGGAAGTTACTCGAGCCTCGTGACCTTGAGCGCTTTTTTTTCGAATGCGCTGTCTTGCGTGCACGCGTAGACAAGTAACAGCCTTCAGCGGCGATCTCTGTAACTTGCTTTTTCGCTCACGGACGATTTTTTGCTCACAACCAACGGGGCCGACGCTGACGGCGGTACTTCTGCAACACAAGCTCTCTAATGATATTGCGTTAAAAGAACCGTATTAGGCATCCGCGGGTTCATGTGGTGAGCAGGTGGGTAATAGAGGGTGACTGGATGTCTTCGCCCAATCTTCTCAGCTCGGCTTTATAAATATGAGACTTTACGTAAGCTGGCAACGAAAATGCGCTCTGACTACTGTTCAAGCCATCGATTACCGACGTGTGACCGCAGAACAGCCGTGCTTCACCAGTGCACTTTTCCTTGCGTCGCGTACTCGGCAAACGATTGCGTTGTACTAGCGACTACCCAAGGCAACGTGGGCTTTGCCTATATCGTGCAGTTAGTGGTTTCCGTACCCAACACCCTTTATTTACTTTACACTGCTACTCCAAGCATAAGCGCAGACACGTCTGATTCCACCGCTGGCATGAACGGTAGACTTGCAGGAAGTGTTAAGGACGAAGACAGTACGGTGACCTATAGATGATGACATAAACTATGTTTCGCTCTTGCAGCCACTACGCCTAGCCTTGGAAATCGTTTGGCGTCATGCTAGAGTGCTCCAAGAGTTCGCACAGCAGCTATTCCAGAGTGCGACAGACGCTTTCGTAATTCGAAGGGGTCTGAGGAGCACGCAAGGCCTCCACGACTTCATGCGTCTCGCTCGTGTAGTGCAGGCAAGCGTCGTGTGAAATCCATGCCGCGATAGTCGCCATCAGCAGGACAACATCAACGAGAACTGCTGGAGGCTGGTCTGCAGCTAAGTAATGCTTGACGACGTCAGAGAGTCCACGTTCATCTTTCAGCGATATGCTGTGAGGAGCCATCGATGTTCCCATATAGGACGTTTATTTATTCGGCAGTGTTCTTTTTTCCACGGTCGCGTGGTCTCCTCAGATGAATGCCTTGCCTTTTTGCGACGTTTTTACAAATAATAGCTTGATAGTGTCGCCGCGGAGGTGCTCATTACTACATTTACCTATTGCTGCCCAGAGGTCCTTTTGGTATCACTGAGGTGAGACGTTATCTCTGTCAATGTCAACTTGGAATGGATTGATTGATATATGGGGTTTAACGTCCCAAAACCACTATATGATTATGAGAGACGCCAACTTGGAATGGAAACAGACAATTCGTTATAAATTATGTCGTATGCGAAAGAGTCATGTTAGTCACGTATGTGTAATGTGACAGAATAAAGAATAAAATGCAGTAACACACAGCAGTATTACGAGCGCAAGACCTAGCACATCAGAATTAACGCAAGCGCAATGCATAAAATAATGCTAAAACAATTCATCAATTAATGAGCGATGGTATCGGTTAACAAAGAAGGCGCCGGTTGGAGTTATATTCCTCCCTCGCACTGAACCACATTGTTGACATTCAAACTTCGATCTCAATGATGACTTAAAAAATTTGGCAGATGCCACACATTGTGTAAATTTGTTTCAAGTGAAAGAGAAAGTGGGTAGCTATGCGGCACTCTTTTAGGCTTTGAGTGAAGTGTCACGAGTTGAATGTACCTGTTATTTTTAATGAAATAAATAGTTTCATAAACATCGTGCGCTTACCAGGCATGCTGACTACACTGACATATAATGTCAAACTTATGGCCTCACGTATTGTCTGCACTCATGTCAATGTCAGTTTTTTATTCAATAATAGGCTACAATATGGGCTAGACTATACTGTAGCTCTATAAGAGTGGTTTATAGAACTCCCACATGCCACCAAACCGCAGGTAAGAAGTTTAGTCTCGCAAAGAGCTAGGACAGTGACAAGTTTATGGCGGCAGCAAATGTTGCCATTGAAATAAAGGCCCTTTTTATATGCCATATATGCATCACTGCTCGAAGGAATTCGTCGTATTTGAAAAACATATTGACACCTATTTCAATCGACTAAAATCTGCACTGAACAGTTTTTGTTATGCAGTTGTTTAAAGCACAAGATGACTGCATGCGGTGCCTCCAGAAAAAAAAAGAACCAGGCAGGTCTGCTGTAACGGGTGACAGAGCGGGGCCAGTAACAGACGCAGAACAGCTTTATTTTGCAGAT
This sequence comes from Rhipicephalus microplus, assembly GCF_043290135.1. Lineage (NCBI taxonomy): Eukaryota > Metazoa > Arthropoda > Arachnida > Ixodida > Ixodidae > Rhipicephalus > Rhipicephalus microplus. The sequence goes on along the minus strand of NC_134710.1, from coordinate 436,754,562 downwards.
AACGAAGTATATTGTAACGAACTTTATTGTAACGAAGTATATCGTACTCCGTAAGAAGCCTGTAGTTAACAGCACACAAGAACGTCAGACTAGACCGACCACTGGAAATGCGACTTTATCATCTCCTGAAGTTTGTCTTCGTCCTTTTTTTAAAAACAGCACATACAAGCCTGCAAGCATCAACAGAAACAATACTAGCAGAACTCTTACTAGTGGCATTACCCCACTTCCCAGAGGGCGTCATCCCGATGGCACACGATAATTACGAGGAAGGAAAAATACACATATAATAACAAATGCACACGGCTTCCGCAAAAAAAAGGAGTCATCCTGGCGACTTAATTATCATTAAGGGCTGTGAAACTGTAATACAGCTTGAGCCTTTGAACGTGGACGACCTTGAAGTTACGACGTCAAATATCAAAAGGTGTTGTGAGAGGCTCAATGATGTAGTTGACCGGGGAAGTCTTTTCGAGAACCTGGCGTGTGATGCGGCACCGACAGCCACACGAGGGTACTGGGCAGAAAAGCGAAAGTCGAGTTACATGCGTCGTAGATTGCTTTCCGGTGGTTCTGTTCGGCTCTTTGCCTATGACGTAACACGAGACGGTGAATGACGTTTGACAGGTGTAGGCACCGCACTTCTTTCACGTCTCACTCAATTTTGAGCTAGTGTCTTTGCATGGGTCTTTGTAGTCGGGTAGACTGTCGTAGGACCGCAGGAGTTAGGTCAACCCCCTCCGCTGGAAGAGCTGTGAACGGCGTTTAAATAACGAGGACGGTTTCATTACATGATGGAGTCACCAGGTGTTACCGCTCCGGTCGTGCCTGCTGCTCAACGATGTGAGAACTGGGTGGCACTGAATCGAGTGTCTACCTTTGAAGTCCGGGCTGACATATGCATCCGCGGCCAAATATGGTACAAGTAGCGTCGGGTTGGCCCATCCGGTGTGTCACCTTTTACGATTCTTACACCTTCGGTGCCTTTGAGGATGCCTGAACATCCCCTCCTACAGTGTCCAAAGTTGCACACCCACATCGGGTCCCTGGAGTGGAATCTGGAAAGATGCGAACGCCTCCAAGATATAGATGGTACACAAGTATCGAAGCGTGAACGAACTTGGTAATTAGGCAGCAGTTCCGAAGGTCACTTGCCCTATGGTAAGGGAGTGCGTCAATAGCCTAGTGAGACGTCCCCCGCTACGCCATCGATTACCAAAAAGAGGGAAGACCACTCAACTTCTTGTCTATCCGGTTCCCTCTTGGCTACGTGTCTCAATCACTTTCCACATACAGGAATTCGTGCTGGGGCCGGGGAGTAAGAGACGCTACAACCTGTTTCTGTTTACTGATTCATTAAATTTATTACTAACTGCAAACATCGTATACCCGCGTACATCAACAACTACATCAAATTATAACACCAGATTCACAGACTCGTGACGTGCGACGCAGGATACATAAGAGAAATAACTTTGACAATACAAAGGTGCGACGATACAAAGTAAACACAGGCCGACACAAATGATAAATTCATTAAATAATAAAACCGCGCAATGTCTCAATATGCCGCATCCTTTCCCGCAAAGCTCGTCTAAGTAAAGGAGGTGAAATTTGTCTCACGAATGGTCCATGTGTTCATTCTTCACCGTCTTCGTCGTCTTCGTTGTCTCTCTCGGCGATTTCCATCTTAATCTTCTTTCATAACGTCCCGCAATCACTCGTTTCCTCGTTTCCCATCTCTAACTTTCATTCCTCGTCGTATATTCTCTGCCTCAGTCATCACCCCATCGACTCTCATTGCTATCTCTTCACACCGTTATCTTCCTTTTCCATTCCATCTCTCTACCATCTCGAGCTCATCGCATCGTATCTCCGACTCCCTTCGCATCGTATCTCTGACTCCCTTCGCATCGTCTCGTAGTTCCTTTTTGTAGGACCCGACTCCGCCCTACCGGGCACCAAACCAGTCGCCACTCCACGCGGCATATCTTTTCTTCTCATTCCGAGTGTATCATCCTCGGCGGCCGCCCCCGTGGCCTACACCAGTAGAAAACCCTCTCCCAAACAAAGCCGAGCAAGTAACATTGTACAAACTCAAGCCTCAGGGAGAGTGATGCGCGAGCCGTCCGAAGACACTTTACTTACGGGCGAACAATGATCCTGATGCTTCCGGTACTTGGTGAGCCGATGTCCAGACCAAGTCTCAACGTTTCCATGCAGCTCGGTGTCTCCCGCGAAATTCTCCGTAGCCGCCGCTTCTTCGTCGTTCACCGCCGCGGGCGGCCATCCGCGCAGAACGCAGTAAGGAGCCCTGGAGCCACGGAGGCTGACGGAAAGGCATACTGGACCCGGCACGCACGCTTCCGCAAATGTCGCATTCCCTGAACCAACAAAAGGTGCTCTGCTGCTCCCCCATGCCACAGATCTGAAGGGTGCACGCCCATTATCTCCATCGTACACTGTCTCACGGTCTGTAGACGACAAGGCGCCGCCCAGTCATCGTGTTTGCGCGGGGGAGCCCGTGAGAATAGTAGAAATAATCCTTCTGGTACTTAACTCCGGAATGCCCATTCGTTACACCGAAGGTTTTCTTTTCCTGTTTTTTATGCGTGGGTTTGAGAAACGAGCGTACACATCTATAAAGGAGCGGGGTTCAGTCCGTGTTTGCGCGGACGTCGCAATCCCTTCAACTTGCAGAAAAATTTTCCCAGCGGGGAAATTCAAACGCGAGAAATGCAGGCGCATAACGCCTTCGGGTTGCGCAGGGAAATCGAGACATTGCGGCAGTCTTAGGAATACGATATGCGAACACAGCACACTAGTGATTCAGCCGTGGCGGTGGCGCGTCGCTAAGAGCAACCAATCTATAATTGTCGCTGAATCATCACCCACCACGAAGGTTTGATTCCGTATTTCTACCGCGCACAACACACTTGAAACCTACAGAATCACTGCAGAAATTCGTGGATGACGCGGGGACAAAACGCACACTGGTCACAGCTGCTCGTCGGATGGTTTGGCACGCCGCGTTCAGTCATGAGTGCGGAAGGTTCACTACCATGCGAGCACAACACACACTTCGCCTGCACTGTCCACTCTCGGCACAACCAAACAGAGTATACACACATTTCATTACGCTTTCATTCCACACATGCACAAAATTTTAAGATCTTATCAAACATTTCAAACCAAACGAAAAGCGGGATGGCGGGAGAACATAGGTCATACAGGCAGCAACACTGAATTACGCTCGCGTACCATCTCCTGCCCGGCCTCTGCTGCATCTGTCGGTGAGGGAAAGGGACCTTCAACGCGAATTGCGTGTTCGGGTTGGCTGAGGACGTAGCGTATATGCAGTCCTGTGCAACTGTCACATTGGGCGTGTTACATCAATACCGATCACAACGCTCCCTGCCTCCTAACGAGGTGTGGCACTTCCGTGCGGGGTGACGCCATGAACCAATTTCAATTTGTACTTTCTAAACTTTCTCGTTTCTTAAAATAGTCCCTTTTTTACCTTCCTTTCCGACAAGTGGCGAGATTTCGGTTACCTCACATTCACTGACTCCATGTTCTTCCCCCATCATTAGATGTTAATTGACCCCAGGTGGTACCACTCACTCACTGATCAACATCAGATACCGCGAGCAACACAAAACTACAATAACCGAGTGAACTGCCTGCGTCATTTCAAAACACAATCAACAAAATAAAATAAGTGTTCAACCCAAAACAAAATAAAAACAGAAACTTTGACACAAGGTCTCCACTGAAGTAACACGCACAATGACTGAGCAGAAATCATAGAACATAAAATGACATACAATATTGTGGACTCTTATGACCCTAGCCGATCCCCGAGCGCTCAGCGTCTACCCGTATGCAGACCTCTTCCCCGACTCCGAGTCCCGGACCCTCATTAGATGGTCCGAACTTCAACCTACTCAACTCAGTCGCAGACTAGGGCATGTGCGAAGCTATCCTATAAGACCACTGCTGCGTATGCCCGGGTTTGGTGTGGTGTACATCGAGTGTGCTGCAGTTCCCCTTTGACCCCACGAAAACCACCCCGTTGCAATCTAGGTATTCCTCACTCTCACTTACTTTCTCTAACGTTCGGTCTACCGACGTGTCGACCAAGACTCCGACAACTGCATCCTCAGAGAACCCATCCTCCTTATACTCCATATCTGCTACTCCTACTGGTAATGCCTCATCGTCTCGTGGGACCTTCGAGGTAGAAACCGCAGCTAAACCGTCTGTATCCGCTCCAGCAACCTCGCCATCTACAGCATTTAATTCACCCAGTGGCACCGGCGTGCCAGCGTTCCTCTCAAACACACACTCGCTCAATGGCGGAACATCCTCCTCGATCACGAAAATTACATTAACCACTTCCGCGCACGCTGAACCATGACTCATTTTTAAGGAGCTTGTTTCCTCGCAGATATTTACGACTGCGATTTACCTCTGTGCATCAATGTCATGAGGAGGGGTCACGTCTAGGTTTCCAGATTCAAATTTTGTAACCATCTCCTTGTCTTTGTGAATGCGGCTGTCGCCCATCGGATTCCAATTTCGTCGCCGGTACCAGTGGCATTCTCGCCGAATGTGACCAAACCTGCCACAGTTATAGTACCCGTCGGAATAAGGGAGCTTCTTAGGGAAATCATGCGAATTTTGTTTCACCTTATTGCGTACTGCCAAACTCTCCACAAGTTTTTCGAGGCGGTCAAGGCGGCTATGCATCTCATGAACATCCGTGTCCTCTTCCACGTATCGAATGGGTAACGAATGGCTGCTCGACACTTTCTATTCTGTTCCTCCTTGACCGCTTTGGCAATGGCCTCGTCAAACGTTTTTGAGTTTCGAGAGAGAGCAAATCTGCGGACCGGATGCCTCAGGCCTAATAAAAATTGCGAGAGCAATTGTTCGTCTAGAATTTCGCGGCGCAGTGAAGCTTTCACCGGATCCTGACCATCGGAGCTCGCCAGGGTGGCGATCCCGAGGATGCGCAAGCGACTCGCAAATGACCGCACCTCCTCATCTGCCTTCTGCCTCGCGTTTAAAAACCTTTCCATTTTGAAGATAAGGGGCTCCGTATCGAACCTCTTGAGGGCCAAATATTTGAATTCAGAAAAAGTTGAAGCCGCACCGACGCCATCATCCCACCATGCAAATACGTGCGCCGCGCCTACCATCTTGCATCGTGCTATGCAGACCAGCCCATTATCGCGCCATCCACCCAAGAGACCAACCTGCTCCAAAATGTTCAAGAACAACCCAATATCCGGACCCGTATCACCTCCCGTAATAGACGGAACCATGTCCGCTGACATTGACGCGCTCATTTCTAGTTGGTCGTCTCTGTTGGTCATCTTGGTAGCCTGCACGTTCATTTTGTTTGCCGCCTCTCCTTTCCTAGTACGAGGGTGAAATCTCGGACCGTTGCCCCAGCAGTAATCCCACCGCTGCCACCACTTGAGACGTCTCCCGCTACGCCACCAATTACCAAAGAGAGGGAAGACCACTCAACCCCTTGTCTATCCGGTTCCCTCTTGGCTACGTGTCTCAATCACTTTCCACATACAGGGATTCGTGCTGGGGCCGAGAAGTAAGAGACGCTACGACCTGTTTCTGTTTACTGATTCATTAAATTTAATACTAACTGCAAACATGGTATACCCGCGTACATTAACCACTACAATAAATTATAACACAAGATTCACACACTCGCGACGTGCGACGCAGGATACATAATGGAAATAACTTTGACAATACAATGGTGCGACGATACAAAGTAAACACAGGGCGACACAAATGATAAAGTCAAAAATTAATAAAACCGCGCAATGTCTCAATATGCCGCATCCCTTCCCGCAAAGCTCGTTGAAGTAAAGGAGGTGAAATTCGTCTTACGAATGGTCCATGGGGTAAATCTTCACCGTCTTCGTCGTCTTCGTTGTCTCTCACGGTGATTTCCATCTTAATATTCCTTCATAACGTCCCGCAATCACTAGTTTCCTCGTTTCCCATCTCTAACTTTCATTCCTCGTCATATCATCTCTGCCTCAGTCATCACCCCATCGACTCTCATTGCTATCTCTTCACACCGTTATCTTCCTTTTCTATTCTGTCTCTCTACCATCTCGAGCTCATCGCATCGTATCTCCGACTCTCTTCACATCGTATCTCTGACTCCCTTCGCATCGTCTCGTAGTCCCTTTTTGTAGGACCCGACTCCGCCCTACCGGGGCACCAAACCAGTCGCCACTCCACGCGGCATATCTTTTCTTCTCATTCCGAGTGTATCATCCTCGGCGGCCGCCCCCGTGGCCTACACCAGTAGAAAACCCTCTCCCAAACAAAGCCGAGCAAGTAACAATGTACAAATTCAAGCCTCAGGGAGAGTGATGGGCGAGCCGTCCGAAGACTTTATAATTACGGGCGAACAATGGTCCTGATGCTTCCGGTACTTGGTGAACCGTTGTCCAGACCGAGTCTCAACGTTTCCATGCAGCTCGGTGTCTCCCGCGAAATTGTCCGTAGCCGCCGCTTCTTCGTCGTTCACCGCCGCGGGCGGCCATCCGCGCAGAACGCAGTAATGAGCCCTGGAGCCACGGAGGCTGACGGAAAGGCATACTGTACCCGGCACGGGCGCTTGCCGCAAAGGTCGCATTCCCCAAACCAACAAAAGGTGCTCTGCTGCTCCCTCATGCCACAGATCTGAAGGGTGCGCGCCGACGATCTCCACCGTACACTGTCCCATGGTCTGTAGACGACAAGGTGCCGCCCGGTTCTCGTGTTCGCGCGGGGGAGCCTGCGAGAATAGTAGAAATAATCCTTCTGGTACTTAACTCCAGAATGCCCATTCGTTACACCGAAGGTTTTCTTTTCCTTTTTTTATGCTTGGGTTTGAGAAATAAGCGTACACATCTTGAAAAGAGTGGGGTTCAGAGGGTGTTTGCGGGGACGTGACACTAGCAATACCCAACGTAATTTTACTTCGAGATCGTTCACAATTGCATGCTTGTGATGGTCGTCCTTTATCGTCAACTGCGCACTCCGCAAGACGGTTAGACGGTGGGTGGTGAGGGACACAGCGCTGATGCGTTATGATATCTGTCATGAACCGTGAAACTGCTGACTTGGAAACTGAGTACCACTATTGGACGCTATTGTATGCGGCAAACCAGAACTCGCTAATAATTTGCCAAGCCGTGTGATTGCATCTTTGGTGGTTGCCGAACTAACCGAAAGTGACTCGAATCACTTTGTGTGCGGGTCGACGACTATTAGCAGCATGCGCTTCTCTATTAGCCCAGAAGCCGTGACCACCTCATCTCTGTTTCTTGCCAACTGAAAGGCTCCTGGAAATGCACTTGTACACATAAGATGCATGAACGTGCGAGATTTTTAATCTCACCATCTAAACTCGGCCGGTAAAACAGCGTCCGAGGCACTATTTTCATCACAGATGCTCCCTAGTGTGACCAATCTCGAACTCATCTTGATCTTGAACATCTGTTGCCTGAAGGCTGCGGCTGCGTAGGATCACGAGTTTCTTTAAGGCCACACGTAGTCATACGCAGCCACTTATTTTGATGATTTTGCTGTTGAATAAGTATGCCTGAGCAATTTGGGATGATTGGGCATTTGAAACAGCCACTCGTTGTGTGATTCCCACATTTTCACGCCTGATTCTATGCTTCTGTCCCGCAATACAATAGACCTGACGAAGCCTCCTCCCACAACCTTACATTCATTTTTTAAATCAATGACATGGCTACGAAGTAGCACACCTGCTTTCCACGCAGGCCTGGGTTCGATTTTCACTCAAACCAAATATTTCGATATTTATTTTATTTGCCTGTTCGTTCATTTTTTGCTCATAACCAACAATAACGACAACAGAATTTCTACGAAACGAGCTCTTTATTGGTATTGCAATATTACATAACCTACCAAGAAGAATGTTGTGTCATTACAACTAGCACTACTTCAAATAACAGACGAATTTTCGCTCTGGTTTCTTCTTTCGAACTTGGGACACATGCTCTCCTCTAGCTTGTTTCGTCGTGCACTCTAGCAAATCACATATTTTATCTGTTGTTGACGCTCACGTGATAATAGTGGGAAATGCATATGTAGCATCATTTCAAGGTGTAGTGCTTCATCATAATAGCGGAAACTTGATAAACAAGAACACTTGTTTCCAAGTCGATAGATGAGTGCATTCGAATGGTTGCGTGGCAGCACTGTCCAAACAACTTACCTCTTGAGTCGGTATCCAGATCCAGCTTTTCGGAACACGAGTGGTTTAGTTCCCCTGAATGATACCACATGGCGTATCAACCTTAATGAATTCAAAAGTCCCACCATGACGTAAGCAGTCACGTACATAAAATAAAATATATTCAAAAGAAACAATGTGCACACCCTGAAATGTTATCTCCACCTCAGTGCACAGATCAGATTTGGGTGTGTTGTGGTTTTCTCGACAAGGACAAATGGCAATGTATTAACAGTTTTTCTAGACGTACCAGTGCCAGACAGCTCACTTCATTTCGCGCGACATATGTGGCAATTAAAGCAGTGAAGAGGAAACTTGGGGTAGGCAGAAATCGGATGTATGCGCTAAGGGACAAAGAAGGTAAAATAACTACCAATATGAATAGGATAGTTAAAATAGCGGAGGAGTTTTACAGAGACCTGTACAGTAGCCGGGACCACCCCGAAATTAATAGTATAAGAACTAACAGTAACCCAGATTACACCCCACCAGTAATGCTAGAAAAAGTCAGAAAAGCCTTGAAGGGCATGCAAAGAGGTAAAGCTGCTGGTAAGGACCAGGTAACATCAGATCTCCTGAAAGATGGAGGACAGATGGTGTTAGAGAAACTAACCACCCTGTTTACGAGGTGCCTCCTGAAGAGAAGAGTACCAGAGTCTTGGAAGAATGGTAACATCATCTTCAAACATAAGAAAGGATATGACAAGAACTTGAAGAATTACAGGCCGATCAGGTTGCTCTCCATGGTACACAAGCTATTTACAAAGGTAATTGCTAGCAGGGTTGAGAAAACATTAGAATTCAATCAACCAAAGGAACAAGCAGGATTTCGAAGAGGCTACTAACAATCGACCACATTCATGCTATCAATCAGGTAATAGCAAAATGCTCAGAATATAGCCAACCACTATACATAGCTTTGATAGATTACGAGAAGGCGTTTGATTCAGTAGAAATATCAGCAGTCATGCAGACACTGCGGAATCGGGGCGTCGATGAAGTGTATATAAACATCCTGGAAGAAATCTACAGGGGATCAACTGCTACCATATTGCTTCGTAAAGAAAGCAACAGAATACCAATCAAGAAGGGTGTAAGGCAGGGGGATACAATCTCCCCAAAGCTATTTACTGCGTGTTTGCAGGAGGTTTTCATAGGCCTAGAATGGGAACAGTTAGGGGTAAGAGTTAATAGAGAGTACCTTAGTAACCTGCACTTCGCCGATGACATTGCATTGCTGAGTAGCTCGGGGGACGAATTGCAACTCATGATTACGAAGTCGGACAAAGAGAGCACAAAGGTGGGTGTTGAAATTGGTCTGCAGAAAACAAAAGTGATGTACAACAACCTCGGAAGGGAGCAGCGCTTCAAGATAGGTAAACGCGCAGTTCAAGTTGTAAAAGACTATGTCTACTTAGGGCAGGTAATAACCGCGTAGCCAAACGATGAGATTGAAGTAACTAGAACAATAAGAAAGGGGTGAAGCACAATTGGCAAGCACTCTCAAATCATGGCAGTTAGATTGCCACTATCCCCTAAGAGGAAGGTACATAACAGCTGCATCTTGTCGGTACTTAGCTATGAAGCAGAGAACTGGAGACTTACTAAGAAGGTTCAGCTTAAATTGAGGACGACGTAGCGAGCAGTGGAAAAAAATGGTAATTTTTACCTTAAAAGACAAGAAGAGAGCAGAGTGGATTAGTTAACAAATGGGGTTAAGGATATCATAGTAGAAATAAAAAGAGGAAATGGACATGGGCCGGGCATATAGCGCGTATACAGGATAATCGCTGGTCTATAAGGGCAACTAACTGGATTTCCAGAGAAGGCAAGCGGGTTATGGGGAGGCAGAAGGTTGTGTGGAGAAATGAGATTAAGTTTGTGGGTATAAATTGGCTGCAGCAAGCACAGGACCAAGTTGACTGACGGAACATGGGAGAGGCCTTTGCCCTGCAGTGGACGTAGTCGGCAGCTGCTGCTGCTTCTGCTGCTGCTGCTGATGATGGTGGTGGTGATTATTATTATTATTATTAATATTATTATTATTATTTTTATTATTAATATTATTATTATTATGTGGCCATCGTAGATACATCCTTAGTGTATCCAAAGAAGCGTGTTTCTTTTTCTTTTGTTTTTAGTTTCTGCGCTGCGCCGTATCGGTGTGGATATCAAAGAAGCATGCTGCTTTCAGCCTTTTGTGTTCGCTGAGCGTCAAGCATTATGATTTGGTACGAACTGGACATTGCGGTTGTATAATACCCCTTTTTTGTGTGTACGCTACTTAGGTGAAGCTCGCTTGCTCCTTGCATTACGTCGAAGTGAAATTGGATAACATTGAGAACGCTGAAAGTGAGTATGAAAAGTCATATAGGATTATGAATTTTTTCGTTTTCATTTTGTAGTAGAATGTGGCTATCACCTACAGCTTGGCGCTGTCGAAGCGGCTGTGGCTTGAACTTACGCACACAGTCAAGCTTGCTTTCACACCGCGCCATGATCTTGGTGTCTCACGGACATTTTTGCTCGCGGTTAAGGCTGGTACGGATCAATTTTGTACTCAAGGCCGCAACAGATCGAGGCTAGACACTCCTTTCTTAACATTTCGACGTGCGCACAGTTCACTGTGTGCGCGCCGAAATGTTACAAAAATGTCAAACTAACTCGTCAAGCTTTCCACACTACTACTAGATACCCCTGTTAAAACCAAATTTATGTACACGTTAAAGAACCCCCGGTGGTTGAAAGCTTCCGGAACACTGCGTATCCAGCATCCGTTATAACCATGCCATTATTTCGACGCGCTACACGCCAAGTGTCATTATTACTGTAAGGACCACCACAGCACGTGAATGTGCTAATCGACACTGTCACGTGAGAGTGAAATTGACGTTTTATTAGCGTTTCGGCAGGTGGAGGGTGGGGGGGGGGGACAAGCCTTCGTCAGCATGGATGTACTACATGTTACCGCCTCTATATATGGGTAAGTAGATGTACGCTAAACGCACTGCACCACAATCACAATATATGCGCATCAAGAACAAATTAGTGGAGCATGGTGTACAGAACACTCCAGGGTAAATCACAACAACAATAAGAAATAAATCGCGTTAGACAAGGACTCATGCATAAGGCGTCCGCGTCCCGTGTCAGAAATTCTGAAGAAACGTTACAATATGTGGGCCCAAAGCGAGCGCCCCCAAAAAAGCTTCAGAGCCTCCCAAGGCCTTGTATCACTGTTGTAAGATTTGGCAGGACATTCTCACCTCCTCCAAAGTTCGCATAATAATTATATTCCATTCACTGGTTCCCATAATTGTTGCAAACTTTAACGCAAGGCATGCAATCGGATGAATACCACTGCGGATAAAAGCACCATTTATGATTTCAGCTTGAAAATTTGTTGTGAGTTTTCTTATCAGACAGATTATGTAGTTTATATGCTTGAGTGCTCCATTTGCAAGTCACTGTAAATCGGTCAAACTAACAATGCATTGTTGTACCGGTTCAATATGCATAACACGCACGTGCACTCTATGCTTCATTAGCCGATATCTAGACACGTTCACATCATTCGGCATACCTTCAAAATAATCAGAACGATAATAATGAAAGTAGAATTCACTTCTCATTATAAGCATGAACTGTGCGAGTAATTTTTATTTCAGAACTTGAAAGCGGTTTCTGGGAGCCTAAACAAAAACGCTGTAAATTTGTCCACCATACTTGCTTATTTTAGCAAGCATTCCTGGATTCTTTCACAAAAGTGCTCTTTTTTGTGGTCATTTTTGTCTTATTTCGTTCGGAGAGTGCAATCCTTCGCTTTGCACGTTAGCACGGCACCGATAAATCTAATAAGTGCTATGTCTAAAATATCTCATTGCCTAGATGCGTGGTTTCTTTGTGTCCACCACGTGCCTATAATGTCTTTTCGATGTGCATAGAGTCTGATTGTGGTGCACTGCACCCTATAGTTCACATCTTCCCACATCTACACGCAGGATGCTTTAGCTAAAATCGCCAAGTAATGAAAACAATTATACATGAGCACTACACGTCTCCAATAGGCGCAGTATGCTTCTGAGCCATATAGTACATGTCAGAATATTTTTGCAGTTGGCCGAGCTACGCAATTAAAAAATGTCTAATGAACATTGTAACAGCAAATCTAGAGAAAAATTTGCAGTTCAAAATATGTGGCGCTTAAACAGAAATAATGAAATTTTCATTCTCTGGCAAGACAACTGCACTGCCTAATTTTGGCAGCCTCGGTTTAAAAAAGTTCGCGAAAATGAAACATTATCACACCCCTGCCTTCAAAAGAGCTGCGTTTTTAATGTCTTCGAATATGGGTTCAAGGCATGATCCATAACTGTTAAAAAAAGAACGTCACTTGATCAGGCTATCACTGGCTAATAAAGACGTTAAGCGAATGTAGAATTGTTTCAATATAAAAAAAGAAAAAAAAACATTGATGAAAAAGTGGCTGCCATGTACGACTATGATGCAAGACCGCAGGCAGAATGCGACGCAGTGCGGGCATTTTTTTCGTTCCTTTCCAGCGATCAGCGTGCCTCGAAACATTGCTTGCAAACTTGAAGCAAACAAGCAATGCACGTTTTATTTGTTCATTAGTTTGATGAACCATCATTGGGTTCGGCTCAAGAACACTGTGTGGGGGGCAGTATAAGGGAGCTTCGAACACTAGGCTTATTGAATCTATAGGCAGAACTTTAACACGAAAAGCACTTGTTAGTGTTGAATTATTTTTATCGTCTTTTTTCATTCACACTGTTGTATATTATTCCTTACATATGGGCTACCTGTTCCGGGTAAGTTAGCAGTAAAGACGACATGCATGTGTCCATTCCTGAACTTAGCCTCTTAGGAATTGCTCTTTGAACGGCGTAAAGTGCTATTGTGGTAACTGAAATAGTGTGTCATAGGTTAATATTTCCGATGGAAATATGCTCACCAGGATATCACCACAGTGGAGCAGCAGTTATGGAGCTTGGCTGCTGGCCCTAAGATTGCAGGTTAGATCCCGGCCGGGGCAGTTGCATTTCGATGGAGGTGAAATGATAGCGGGCCTTGAATTGTCCCATGCTAGTGCAGGTTCATAAACACCAGATGGTCAAAACTTCTGGAGCCCTCCACTATGGTGTCTTTCATAAGCATGTCGTGGTTCTGGACCGCAAAACCCCAGATATTAGGCCGATAAGGAAAGCAGAGTATACTAAAAACAGCACCTGCAAACAGTGTCATTTCGCCTAAAAAAATTGTCCTGAAACCTTGCATGCCTCTCGATTGTATTATCAACGCAATCCCGTCACTTCCACTCAAGAAAGGCAAGCATCTTATGAGCCTGCCATATTTTGTTTGTTTTATAGGAAAGTTGCCAGCGCCGAGAATTGAAGTAACGAAACGCAAGCCAGCAGCAAAGAAGCCGATGGAATATATTTGTCGTTGATATGGAAACTACGTGCAGCGGCGTTTTGTCACGTTTCCGCGTCTGCTTGGCTATGCCATTTCGCCGTCTATTCCGCGTGCATCGGTTTTCGCCGCCGTCTTCGTGGACCTTTGCCGCAGTCACCGAGCAAGAGGGCGAGGGTATTCATACATTTCATATGCATGCTCGTGCGATCGTTTTTTATATGTGCGTGTATATAATTAGAAAACTTAAAAATTTTGAAAAGAGTTAAAACACCCCCTCCTCCACCTACTCGATTGCTGGCTAGTGAGGAGTACATCGCAGTAGCGCACCATCTCTGACGCCTAAAAGCGGCAATTCTACGTTTGTGTACACTTTTACTGACACATTGTTTTCTAGCAATCAATGTCGCCATAGGTTCTACATTTTTGTCAATAAAATTGTCATGTGTTGTCTGTTCTATGTGCGCATATGCAATTGTCTTTTTTGGTACCCTCACAAAGTACAGGAAACGTGGAATGGAAATGAGCCTGTTCGCCGAGGAAGCTCGTATTGCAGTGATCCTACGAAATATCGCCGCTTCACTTCCCTTTTTGTAAGGAATTGTTTGTAACTTGGCTCTACTTTGCAGAAATGATGCTTTTATACCGGCAGGTAATCTTTTTCATTTTGCCGTAGGCGTGTTTACAGTGAAATGAGAGTATTAGTGTAACTTCCTCGAGAGTGGTCAGAGAACGATGAATTTTGACAATGCTTCAGTGGCGCCCGCTTTTCGACCCACTTCTGCTACGATGTAACTGGATATGTTGATATTGTCGCGACCCCACATCCAATCACACAACGGAGCGTTGAATAGATCTTTAAAAAAAGAGATTTTGTTGTTTATTTGTTTTTTGCAGTGTGCATTTGGGCTGCAATACGTAGGACAACAACAGCGTTTGTCCTCGATGTGTCCTACGTTTTAATCAGGGCTCCTTGCCTTCCGATAAATCAGAAAAAAAAATTGTTAAACTCTCGCCTGTAAAAAGTTTCCCAATTCTATTTTATCCATCAACTCTCATTTCAACGTGATAGCGTTAAAGCGCTCGTTTCACCGAAATTCTGGCGTCGGTCTCGTCTCCATCGTCGTTGGTTGTGACTCTCGAGCGAAAAATCATCACCTTACGGGGCACTGAGAAATTGAGAATGGTGCAAACAAAAAAAAATAACAAAAAACCTGGGTTAGAGTTGGGATCAAAGCCAAATTGTTTGCGTGGCAAGCGGATGTTCTACTACACGGCCAAGCGTCTGCTTTAGAGTATATTGAAAATAACTTCGTAACGCTTGGAAATCCAGTGAAAGGCACACGTGCTTTAGAAACACACGCATCCTCTGTACATGCTTCACAATGCAACATGAAATATTGCAGTAATAATGCGTGGTACAGTATAGTCCACTGTTAAAGGGAACACACGAATGCGCACTATCAATACTCCTGACTCTTTAGGAGCAAGTGGATCAAGAAACAATCTTGATGCAAGTATATTCTGTAAAAAAGGAGTCGGAACTTTCAACCACCAGAAGCCTTATGTATATTTAGGCCGCTATGATTCCGTAAGGTGGCGAAATCTAAACATGCTGTTACGTAGGTGTTCCCTTTAATAGAGGACCATGGCAATCATGTGCGAGAACACGTGAATATCCCAATGAATTCATGATTTAAATCCGGTAACCCCCTATTAAATGCACAAACGCTACTGCACCTCTTTTCTTAAGGCGATGTAAAGGGTGCATAGCTGGTTCGAAGAGGTTGCATGCTATATATAAGTGTTTGAAGTACGCACTAAGAACAAAGATCGCTATCGCATTGAACTCCTATAGGCGAAGCTTTAATGTGCCCTAATTTTTAAGAACTATCTGAAACATCGCTCTAATTTTAGGAAATGAGCATGATCTCATCGGTCATTGATGCGTCGGCCGCAATGGCGTAGGCAGGTTTTTTAGGGGAGGTGGGGGGGAGGGGAGGCACTTCTTTGATATGGGTTTTTTTCGATGAGTATGCCATAGCGAAGACAATAAATTTGGGAAGGGGGGGGGGGGCACACGGGCCTGGTCTAGTGCTGTGACATGGCTACGTCATCGGTGAACCCGTTTAGCTAATATGAGCTTTACCTTTCTTTCGCTGTGATTTTACGCATTTGGCTGATGGATCTCTTGGACTCTTTCGAATCAACTGTCCGGTGGCATGCATGATTCCAAGTACTGAAAAACTATATCAGAAATATAAAACAAAAATGGTAGGAAGGGGAAGATGGAAGCTGGTGATGCACAATCCGTAAACAGGGGTTGTGTCGAGACATGTCTTCCTCAAGGCTAGCACAGAACTGTTTTTTTTTTAGCGCAAGCGTGTCTACGCTTCGTACCCTCTCCTCGATACAGAAAAAACTCTATGAAGTTAATGCAAAAGACATTGCGCTGACAGGCCTTTTTATGAAAGAACTGCCCTATTTTCATCACCATCGACGAGTCACCGGAAATTTTCGGATGAACGTCAGTGACAGTTTGTGCAACCATCTTTGACGAGGAGCTTCCAAACTATCACTTGGCATGTTGATAAACCCCCTTTTTTAGAGACCAGGAATCACCACTCGAAAAGACTGCGCTTCCATCAGTGCGAACAAGCTCGTAAAATATTGTGGCATTGATCACATGTGTACACTTGCGTATATTGCCGCAAGCTTTAAGATTCGCAAACGGACAGAGATAGATGTTCTCGATTCGAGTTTTTCAACGTAATCATAAATACAGCTTTCACGAACATCGGCGTTTAGTTTTCCTGTCTTCTACCACGTGCCACGTGACCTTTACCTTTTTGAATCTCGCACGTAGAGAAAAGTTGTGTCACGGCAAGAATAAAAAACTTGAAACATGCCAAATTTGTATATTACACGCATCCGCATGAAACAGAACGATGAAGCATGAAGAAATGATGGCAGAAATTAATGGCAAACTACGAGCGACAGAAAGTCAAATTACCATGCTGAAAAAACAATTAAGCGATCAAGAAAGAACCATTAGGAAAATAACAAAAGAAGTTAAGCAGCTGCATGACGAGAGCGTGAACTCGGAAAATAAGAGCGGGAGAAACCGCCATGTTTTTTATGCGCTCAGTGATTCTGAATCAGAAACGTGGCAACAGTCTGAGCTATTGCTCAAAAACATCTGCAAAGAAAACTTGAGTTTAGAATCGCAGTCAGCGGAAAGAGTACATCGTATAGGTCTCCATAATGCATCTAGAAACAGGATTATAACCGCCAACTTTGCCTCCTACAAAAAAAAGTCCCTATACTTTCCGAAGCTAAGAAATTCCAGGGAATGGCGTACAGTGTCGAGCAAGACTATGCGCCTGAATCAAGATATATGCGGAAAATTCTTTGTGAATATCTCAAAAGTAACAACATTAACGAAAAACAATGCACTAGGTTGAAGTTTTATAAGTTAATTCTGGATGGTAAAACATATAGGTGGGGAAAATAGAAGTAAAAAAAGTCATTGAAATTGAAAAATTGAACATTGCCAAGAAAAAGGGGGCGTCAAATTCAACATCTGATGTTGAAATTGTTGAAGTGTTGTAAATAAAGATGATGAACTCGCGGCTCTTATCAATTCCGTAAAAGCTGATCTAACATTCGAAACTGAATTATGGCTGGACCCTTCGATTAAAGATAACGAAGTGTTTCCGAGCAACTTTGCTGCTTATCGAAACGATGGATCCCGGGCAGGCGGGGGCGTTTTTCTTTTAGTCCGTCGCTCTTTAATATCATCTGAATCAGATATAGGTCATGAAGAAATAGAATCAGTGTGGTGCAAATTACTATGCGAGACAATTTCTCGTTGATAGCAGGTACTCTCTATCGGTCTCTAAACTTGTCCGTAATGGCGCTAAAACTTTCATGAAATAGTTTTAAAAGCTTCTTGTCACACGTTCGTTTTAGCGGGAGACTTAAACTTGTCTGACTTATCTTCGTGTGATAGAACTTGTGAGATGACAATATGGGAAATGTTATGATGGTATGATATGTAGAATTTAACGTCTCAAACCGCCATATGATTATGAGAGACGCCGTAATGAAGGGCTCCGGAAATTTTGACCACCTGGGGTTCTTCAACGTGCACCCAAATCTGAGCACACGGGCCTACACGGGGGGAATTTTGAACCTTGAGATGAAGCATAATATAGATTCTTACGGACTAATCCAATGTGTTGCTGCTCCAACACGATGTAATAATACATTGGACCTTGTTTTTTGCAACTCGCCAAATACGGCGAATTCCATATATGTCGTACCAGGAATAAGAGAACACCATGTTGTCGTTGCCATTGCCCAAACGAAAAATAGAAAACTAACGAAACAGGAGACAAGAACGGTGTACCTATATGAAAGACGTGACTACGCTTGCATATCAACGAAGCTTCTAGATTATCTGTCACTTTTTGAATGTGTCTTAGATGATGTGACGTACAAGAATTATGGGACAAGTTTAGACAAAAAATGAAACAGCTTACTGAAACCCACATTTCTAGTATCGAAAGCGGTATACTTAAAAAGCAAAATAAACCATGGGTGACTGTGCGTATCTTAAGAATAGTAAGGAAAACAAGGCGCATAAACTTGAAATATAAAATGACTAAACGCCATCATTCCTTTGATAGCCTGAAGGATGGCACGACACGAGAGTTCAAGCCTAATATAATGGAGGCTCAGTGGCACTATTTCCAAAAACTCGGAAACAAAATAAAAAACTCTTTCAAAGGCGTTCAGGTAGTATATGGAAGGCTATGGAGCAGACAACTCGAGATTTATCGTAATTGTCTTCAATAATGAGGAGTTATTAGACGACACTGAGAAAGCTACCTGTTTAAGCAACTATTTACTTTCCTAATACTTGCCTAATTATAGTTCTAGTGCTTCGCAATTGCACAAGTTCCGTGCCGGAATTGTAATCAGTAGAATTAGGTATAAATAGAATCAGGGCATTACTCAACAAACTTACATATAGTAAGGCAATCGGAGCGGACGGAATTTCACCTCGAGTCTTGAAGCAGTGTGCTGAGTCAATTTCCCTTTACCTGCCCGTAATGTACTCAAAGTCTTTTTCCTCCGGTGCCCTTCCAGATGACTGGAAAATTGCGCATACAGTTCTTATTCATAAAAGTGTATCCCAGCCAGACGTAACCATCTATAGATCTATTTCACCCACGTATATACCCCGCAAGTTAATAGAGCATATCCTGTACAATTTATCGGCAAACAACTTGCTGGCGTCTAAACATGGGTTTCGTAAAGGCTTATCTTGTACAACGCAATGGAATTTTACTATGGCATAATATCTGAGTTAGAAAATAGCGGACAAATCGATTGCCTTTTCCTTGACTCCCAAAAAGCTTTCGACACTCTACCGCCCTATTTTCTTTCAAGTAAGCTTGCGCTTGCAGCGTTAAACATTGAATGTAAAGTTATGGTGAGGATAGAAAATTACCTTTCAGGACGCCAACAATGTGGAGTATTAAAAGGTAAGAATCGGGCTTTGTAAACATATCTTCAGGGGTGCCACCGTGCTCAGTCCTAGGGCCACTTTAAATTTTAATATATATAAATGACATTTTCTCAGCAATTGATTCTAATATACGGTCGTTTGTAGATGACTGTGTCTTGTACAGGAAAATTAGAAATGAGAGTGATGTCGCCCTGCTTCAAAGCGACTTAACAAGAATGGTTTTCAAGGTAAAATGACATTAAATGTCAATAAATGAATTCATGTTACTTTCACGCGTAAAAAACCCCACGTTAGCTTCAGAGTTTGTAATCTGCAATAGTATAGTAACAAAAAATGCATTACAAATATTTACGGTAAACTTTTTCATCCGTCTGTTCATGGAATGCACACGTTGATTCAGTTGTTGCGAAGGCCACCAAGTCACTGAATTTTACAAAGTGCAGCTTGAGACGTGCCCCGGGTGTTTAAAATCAACGGTGATTTCAACACACAATCGACATATGCTTGAATATGCTTGTGCCATGTGGGACACCTCGCAAGCACACAAGTGCCAAATTTGAAACAACACAAAATAGAGCTGCAAGACTTATCCTAAGTCTGTACTCTAGAAATGACAGTTGCACCAATATAAAAAATTAGTTAGAATGGGCATTACTCTCATCCCGTCGAAAAAAACTACGGCTGAAGCCCTTGTATGAAATATTTCATTGTGAAACCGGCCTTCGAAAAGAAAATTATCTTCACAGTCCTCATTATATTTCTTCGCGAAATGATGATTGTTTCAAAATTCTAGAGTACCGTATCATATCTAATTTGTATGCAAATTCATTTTGTTCGTTACATTAGAAAATGAAATCGCTTACCTAATGAACAAGTGTGCTGTATAAATGAAGATGTGTGTTTTTTTTTCAATATTGTAACCCCCTTCTGCAGCGCCTTCGGGCTAAG
Organism: Rhipicephalus microplus; assembly: GCF_043290135.1. Classification (NCBI taxonomy): domain Eukaryota; kingdom Metazoa; phylum Arthropoda; class Arachnida; order Ixodida; family Ixodidae; genus Rhipicephalus; species Rhipicephalus microplus. The sequence goes on along the minus strand of NC_134710.1, from coordinate 436,734,349 downwards.
TGGGGTAATAATTGAATAAAGAATGAAAATAAATATTAGGGAAATAAGCCCTCCTTATTGTTTTATACATCACCATAAAAGTATTCTTTAAATTATTAATTACGTAAAACACATCTGTATACTACGGTTACTATTTTTAATAATGCTAACGATTCATCCACAAGTTTGTTTCGGCAATTCTCGTTGTCGCATATATTACGTATTTTGTGAGACCAGCGCTAATTTTCGCTAGGAAGAGCGGTTGTAAGGAAAACACGTTTTTATATTTGACATATAGGATGACACAGGGGCGTTGCGAAAGGAGCTGTCCTCTCGGATAACGCATTCCCGCCCTCGGCTTTCCTATATAGACCAGCGGTCTCGAACACGTGGCCCGCAGACTTCTCACCCATTAACTTAGGCTCACATGTGGCTGTCTTCATCACTGTTTCCTTCTTCGTTTTTTTTCCTTATAAGTGCGCTCATGAACTACACTGGTTTGACTCGTCTAGAGCATTTTTATTGCGATAGCAATTATATGGAAACTCTCGGCTGGATTTTGCCGCCGGCTTCGGCGTCGATGTCATGCACCGTATATGTATACTTATCTATATATATAAAAACGCAAGAAAGAAAAAAATCACAAAAGAAAGCCTCCGGCACACGGAATCTCACGTGGGACCTCCGACTCGCGAATGCGAGGCGTTAACCACTGAGCCCCCGTTGAGTATCTCCTCGGCAAGCGGCAAGCTATTTATATCTACCACTTACCATGGTTGACGGGAATCTCGCAGGGGAACTATGATGTTTTCAGCATTATCAGTAAGATGGCGCAGTGAGCGTGCGGTGGCTCTCTCACGCGTACTTTGGCCCACGTAGAAAATAAGGGGGTGTATGCTCGATCGCGCGCCGTTATCTTCCAGTGGCGAGGATCGTACGTCTCGTACGTATTCTGTTGTTGTCACCTGGCGCACAAAGGTCACTGTAATTGTTGTAAATCTTTTGTTTGCGAAAAGAGCGAAAAAAACAGGGCCAAATAATAACTGAGACGCTGAATCACGTTCATCTAAATCTGTGAGTACGTTTCGTGCGTCATTTGTGAGTGAGAAATGTGGAGCACGTTTCGATCTACTTGCCATCCTGCGCATGACTTTCCATTTTGTTGCTATCGCGTTCATTGCTTCCCCTTTGCGGCAAAGCTGTGACTTGTTTTTTTTTTATGGGATGGCTGCAGTCTGCATATGTTGATACATAACCACAAAACAAACCTCTATATTTCAGAAACACATTGTCCAGATATTAGACATATAGAGTTTACCGGGCCTAGCGGAATAGTGGGATCGATGTGCGCATGCGCAGTAACGTACGTGACCTCTCCCGCTCACCGTGCGCATGCTGTTCTTCACATTTCACATTACCGTGTTAGCGTTATTTACGTAGTGTACGCAGAACATGGTGGTGGTTTCGGGTGCTTGCTTCGAAGTGATTTTGACATAGTTGTGTAAAGATCCACCTCGTTTGCAGCAAACGACTGCTTCAGATGGCTTAGCTTGCCTTCAGTTAGATTTGATGACCGAGTATTACGAATCAGTTACCGTGAGTTTTAGGCAGCTTCCCATTTAAAACGTCTCTAGTCCTATAACTAGAAGATCAATGTAAACAAACCAGCAACACCAATGTTTTCGCGTTTTGTGCGTGGTTCACATTTATTTATTTTTTAATATTACAAAAGAACATTTAACTTTGCTTTGTGCAGTGACACAGCCCCGCCGCGGTGGTCTAGTGGCTAAGGTACACGACTGCTGACCCTCAGGTCGCGGGTTCGATTCCCGGCTGCGGCGGCTGCATTTCCGATGGAGGCAGAAATGTTGTAGGCCAGTGTGCTCAGATTTGGGCGCACGGTAAAGAACCCCAGGTGGTCGAAATTTCTGGAGCCCTCCACTACGGCGTCTCTCATAATCATATGGTGGTTTTGACACGTTAAACCCCACAAATCAATCAATCAATCATTCGTGCAGTGACACAGGCACACATTATCGTTTTATTTTCTTTTTACTGTTCTTCAAGTTATTCACCCTCCAACAGGTGGCATGACAGTCAAAGCTGAAGCAGGTAAACGCTACCCCGCTAAATTACAAGGCCTCTCTGCAACGAACGTTTCCGGCACGATAACGCTATTCCCTTAACCCCCTCTATCATTCACATTAACAGTAAGCTAAAACTGTATATATATATATATATATATATATATATATATATATATATATATATATATATATATATATATATATATATATATATATAGTGTGTGTGTGTTGTTGGAATCCCGGTGCTAAATCGACTTTAGAAATGACCCACATCTATATGATATAGAGAAATGTATTTCAGATAGCAACGTTAGAAATTGGAAACCTAGCCTCTTATGTGTGTGTTTTGTGCCCTATTCGGAGTCAATATCGACAAGATGACGCTGCTGCCATGTTATGTAATCAGTCATCATAACCCGTTTATGTGGAACATCAAACGGAAAACCTTGAGCTATATTAGCGGACCATAAAATGTCATTTAGCTTGCTGCTTCACTGAAACCGACAGTAAAGTCTATGTCCGAAACCATGTTGTTTCCCGAAGTAGTGGGTAAAACATAAACGTATACATCTATTCTGGTGTAACTCCCCTGGTAAGGTATCCAATACGCCCAGTCAGGGATCTCGAAGGTACGCTAACGAGAAACGTCAACTTGATGTGGATTGAGCAGAGGCATTTAAAAGTGTGTGCAGTTTTGGTTGAGTGTGAAAGGTAAGTGAACAAACGTGATAAAGCGGAGGTAGAGTTTCCCTTATATACTCAATGTATCTCACCCCAGACTCTGTGCTGAATGAATGCCGTCACGAATCTGATGGCCCATAGAGAATTAAAGCGCCATCACACGTCACCACGCGTGCTATTGGCCGCTACTTGGTCGTGGTGCACTGAAGTCACTGCTTTAATGATTTCCTCGATCGATGTGGCTGCAAACTTTGAACCTCGCAGCGAAGATCTCAACATGGATGTTTGAGTGCATTTCAGTCAGTCTTCATTGATACCCCGTTCACTCGCAGCGGCAGCAGCCCTTCTGCAAATGAACCCCGGCTCTTTCGTCTACGGCATACGCGTGGTGTTTGACTGCCAAATACTGTTTATGTACACGCGTATTTATTCTTACGTTTTCATCAATGACGTTTTCGTTTTGTAGAACTCGAGCAGAGGCGCCCTGCTGTGGAGAGAATCGCGGCAGAGCAGTGATAGCAGAGCCATGCATAGCTGTTCAATCCGCCCCTGGAATGCTGCACTCATCCGAAGAGTAGGTGGGAGGGTATCAGTGAGAATAAATGGAACATAAGTTCAAAACAATCGAAGCATCATAATTCGCGGGGGTACAGTGGTAGAGAACGTGTGCATTCCGACACAGAATCACTACGGCGCTGACTCATATAAACGATCTCTACATCACTGGAGCGAGACAACACCTGCGGATGTTGTTATTGCCAACAAGCTCACCGACAGAAGCAAGAGAACAAAACAACAAAAGTAATGTGCAAGATATCAAGATGACTAACTCTCGGAAAAGAACGCCTGGACTGGGTTTGTGATCATTAGAAGAAACTTGAACCGATGTTGGTACTATGGGCATGCAATATGGAACGCGAAGAGTGGCAAGCACTATAGCAATGGTCTGGTGTGTGCCGTGAAGTCATCGCCGTGGCAATATGCAATGATGCGAAATAGGACGTATGCGCACCTATCAGTGTTAGTGACTGGAGGGCACACAGTATACGAGTTTTGTAATTTAGCGCTGTTCACACCTATTTGGAAGTCAATATTACATATTCTTTAAGTTATCATAATTTTTTTTCTCTTGTTAAAACCAAGTTCACAGCAATAATGGAATGAATGTGATAGCAATAGGGTATTTCGCCATTGCCATTCCACTTCCTGTATTCCTTTAGTTCTATTATTCGCGAGGCCCACCACTGAACCCATAGTGCAGCAGTCTACGTATGCTCCGATATAATCATCACGGGATACAAGCATTTCCGACAAGGTGACTTAGCCGGTGGCCTAGGAACGCAAACGTTAATTAGGTGAGTGACAGTGAGTTCCCACGTTACACCTTCTAATCTACATGATGACGCAAACACATCGAAGCCTTCTCAAACATTACTCGAGTACATCATTTCCCATAGTCAAACCCCTTCTGTGCATGCTGATCGGGATTAGGGCCGCAAAAAAAGTACCGGTACACAGAGATAAATGAGGACAGCTGACACAATTTGATGTAACAAAGCAGTATGCGAACGCCCCGCCACAGTGGCCTACTGATTATGGCACTCGATTGCTAACCCGCAGGTTGCGGGATCAAATGCTAGCTGCGGCGGTCACAAGTTCGATGGAGACGAAAATGTTTGAGACCCGTGTACTTAGATTTAGGTCTCGATAAAGAATTCTAGGTGGTCGAAATTTTCGGAGCCCTCCACTACGGCACATTTCATAATCATATCACGGTTTCTAGACGTTCAACCCCAGTAATATTGTTATTATGTGAAGAAGTTTCTAAATCCAAAAAATATAACATTCAAAAATTGCAGAAAGGCCTGTAATTTGCTTTTTCATTTCATCCTTTCACCCTTCGTCGGCCCACGAAAGCTCGTCGTAAGCGTAGAGACTGACATGTCTGATGAGTTGCTAAAGAGCTTCTCGATCGCAACTCTTCAGCAACAAGACCTTGGATAGCGGCCTTCCTTTCCAATTCTGATTGATTGATTGGTTGATTGATTGTAGGGTTTAATGTAGGGTTTCACGCCCCCAAACCACCATAGGGCTATGAGTGACGCCGTAGTGGAAGGCTCCGGAAATTTCGACCACCTGGAATTCCTTAACGTACGCCCAAATCTGAGCACATGGGCCTACAGCATTTTTGCCTGCATCGAAAATGCAGCCGCCGCATCCGGGATTCGATCTCGTTACCTGCGAGTCAGCAGCCGTGTACCTTAGGCACTAGACCACCGCGGCGAGCCTCGTTTCCAATTTTCACTATGGATATATACGTGTTGAAGAACCAAAGTGGTTTTGACTGAACAAGACGAAAACGATAATTTCAAGTGATAAGTTCAGTGGTGATGCTAGAAAGAGGATAGAAAGGTTCAGCCTCTCCCCGTGCCGATATAATTAGATTTGTCCATGCGTATATATGCACACACATACAAAGAGATGCCAGACCAAAAATAAAGCGAAGACAGAACACCAGAAGGAAGGTTTGTCTACGATTATGAACACGCATACGTTCGTGATCAAAATCGTGCTTATGTGAAAACAGGCTCACATCTACCTGTTTATGTTATCAATTTGCATGGGCCCAAATATGAGCAAAGAGCTATGGGCTCTTTGCTTATATGAGCCTTCACAATCTTCTTCGAGCCCCAGGCTCCCAGAAGATTGTGTTTCGTTAGCTGGAAGAAAGGAGCCGCATTTAATTAGTAAAATGAGTTTCTAGCCTCGCGGATGGTATCAGGAGAGAACAAAGTGAGGAAAGGAGTGTTGGAAAAGCGTGGTGGCATGCCTCCACTGATTTTGAACTAGTAAGGCTGAACTTTCCACGGGACGCGGGTCGCTACAGTATTCCGCTTGTGTGCTGAGGAAGCCCCCGAGCACATGTTGGGCGGGCTCGGCTCGGCACCCACATCCAATTGGCACCGCGGGCAGTTGTGACCCACCCTAGTTATGCCACTACGCACACGTATCTAAATCTACGTAGTCTGACATTCTCGCCTACTTCGAATTTTGAGAGCCACGGTCAGGATCCTACCTGCTTCTTTCTAATCGGCAGCTGAGCACAGTAACCACTGACAAAAATTCTGTGAAAAAAGAAGTAAAAAAAAGAAGTGGAAATATTTTTTGGGGGGAAGGGATTCATGATGATAAGGGGCGCGAAAAAAACGACGCACAACAGAGAAGAAGTACACGGGACGACGCGCTTTATAGCGCGTCGTCCCGTGTACTTCTTCTCTGTTGTGTGTCGTTTTTTTCGCGCCCCTTATCATCATGAACCAGCACCAACTCGCCCAACTTTTTACGTTACTGGGAAGGGATTCCCCACGCCACACCGAATTGCCAACGCGCGAGCTACCAGCTTGTTCGCTAAACCAACTCGGCCATAATGCCAGTCGGGTGAGAGGCTATAAGATTTGTCTTAAGAAGTTACGGTCCTAGACTCGAGTCGGCGATGTGACTGTGTTGCGAAAGACCGCTTTTTTGAACGTAATGTTCGTCACGCATAAACATGATTGTGAGCTCAAATCAAAGCTTAGTCATCGTACTACTTATATCTACCAGAAATTTGCTGGGTTCTGCCTTAACTTTATTTTGTACGGTTTTTTTTTTGTCCCGGTAAACAAGCTGTGATTTGAGTGGCTGCCATAGAGCCTCATTGTGTACACTTTATTCGTCGGAAGAACAGAATTGGAAGCCCCGACGTTAACAATGCTGCATTTGTGAAGTGCAGTACAGCTACTAAAACTGGTCCCTTTAGGAACTTTTCGAATTTCCGCTTCTGAATTTTTTTATCGTCATAAAATGACCCCGTCCCATTGAAAAAGCGCGAGTTTCCAGCCGTGGCTGCTAGGAGCGCTGATCGGTCAGTCTCCCTGAAAGCTGGATATGCGATCGGTATCTTATCAGAACTTATCTTCTGCGCAGCAAACGCCATGTCATGATAGTGTGTCCATGCTCAGACGAGTAAGGCAAGTAGCATAAATCCATCGCATAAAACTATACCCACCCAGGGTGACCACCGCTTTTTACTGCTGTCAACAGAGCGTAGTTGTTCTTATTGTGACCTGGTTCCGTCAGCGAAAACTCCCAGATTGTTCCGTGCCCAATATAGTGTTGAGGAATTATGTCCCATCTATTCGGATGTTTTCCTCAGATTTCGCGTGTGGCGCGTATAGGTAATAGCATCCTGGAACGTGGTCAACGACATGACATGACGCTAGAATGCACGATGGCGCATGCGTCGAAACAGGCACGTTTCACGGAAGGTTAGATCATAGACTGCATTGCGTAATATCGATCACTGCCTGTAAGTGTTATTTCCTTCACAGGTTAAAGGATCCCGGATAAGCCAATCGTGACCGCTTTGATTGCAGTATAGTTCGCACGCATCACGGGGTGACAAAGTATGAACAGTTATAGGAAGAAATTCAACACTGTTATCGCTCACCTGCAATAATAGAGGGAACATTTTTTGTTGTTCAAAACGCAATAATTGCTACGTTTGGCCAGGCGATTCATCTGGGCAGACACTATTGTGCATAAACCGGTCTACTGGGGAGGGGGGGGGGGGCTCTCAGCCTTTTCGGTTCCCAGTCTGCCAGACGCTGTTGGAGATTTCGGCAATTACCTAGACCACGGGGCAAGCAAAGGCGAGTTCCTGACTTTCAAATGCGGACCCTTTCATCGTCCCTTCGAGCAGCAGCGGTGCCTGATGACCTCGGCGACTCATCTAGCGAGGGGGAAGCTGTTGTCACCGGCGCCAGAGCTGACGGGGGAGTGGCGCTCTTTTAATCCTCAATCAAGTAACCGCCCGGCCGGCTGCCTATGCTCGTCAGGCATTTGTCCCTGCTAGCCGGAGGATGAGACGTCGTGTCACCACGACGCTGTTAACTGTTCGAAAGAGGACAACAAAGACAGCATCTTTCTTGGAAGAGACCGTGGCGGTCGCCGCAAATCGCCCCGCTAATTAAGCGAACAAATCGGCGGACCCTTTGGCGTATGCTGTCAGGAGCTTGGTACCTCTCGACTAGCGACACACACACGACGAGGAAAACCCCACTGGAGCCACCTTGCAGTGCAGTGATCACGACTCAATATTAGAAGTTCACGTGCACTGTGCATGCTCGACCCCCTCACCTGATGTGTGTGTGTGATTGGTGTTCCACTCGGAGAGGAGGGGCCCGACAGGGCTTAAAACGACGCCGCAGTGTGCTGGACGTCGCTCTGAACCATGTAACGGTTCAACCACCACGCTCGTGTTTTGTGAAACCACTAACCTTTCTTTGCTGTAAATAAGTGTAAACAGTGTCATAAACTTGTTTGTTTTCGTATCCTCTTCTTGTCAGCGTTCGTTTCCTCCACCCGGTTACACCACGCTACCACAAGAGACCGGGTAGACCCCCATTCGCAACAACTGGTAGTAGCGGTGGGATGCAATCAGCGACCTTCCTCTTCCGACCTTTAACAACTGGTGGCTGCATTTGCGATGGAGGCGGAAATGTCGTAGGCCCGTGTGCTCAGATTTGGGTGCACGTTAAAGAACCCCAGGTGGTCGAAATTTCCGGAGCCCTCCACTACGGCGTCTTTCATAATCATATGGTGGTTTTGGGACGTTAAACCCCACAAATCAATCAATAACAACTGGTGGCAGCGGTGGGATGCCATCTGCAACTTCCCCCTTCAACCTGAAGATAATGTACAATCAAGTATGGTATTCTAATACGTATAAGGGACGGGACATGGTGAAGGCAGGAAAAACCAGCCGAGGGTGTTCATGTGATTGCTGTCGCAATAAAAAAAGAACTATGGTGGCAGACGAAGGACTTCTGTATTGAGAGCCGATGGGGCATGAATGCCGCAAACAGTGTAGCAAACCAGTATCTTCACCGGTCGACGATGTATGACGTTCTGAGGGGACCTACTACGTCTCCCCGTATATTACTAAAGGCGGGTGCTGCGAGGCATATATAACACCAAACTAGCGGCTCTGAGTAACGCGACGGCTTTTTTTTTCTCCCCTGTCCGGCCCACACCCATGCCAGAATAAAGATGAAACCGAAGCGAAAAAAAGAAAGTAGGGGAAATAGAAAAAGTCGAGACACCAATCTCTCTCTCTCTCTCGCTCTCCTGCATCTTGGACCATCGACGGCATGCACGTTATATCCGTTGCTTCAGCGACAGCGTGTACGATTCGGCCGCCATAGGAGCCGCGGCAGTAGCGGTGCGGAAGCCACCTTCCACGTTTGCACTAAGCAAACCCATTTTATCGCAGCTATCACACACGTCTGTGTGCGCAGCGTTACAGACTGGTGCGATGCCCGCTCTACGTCATTTCTTTTTGGCTCGTATGCGTGGGACTCTTGCGGCACTGCCACCCACCCCCATCACTTTTCTTTTTCCTGCTGTTGCAGCGACTACTTCTCGCGCACATATGTTTGTCTTTGTGTATGTACGCGTTCTTCCCCTTCTTTTTCTTAGCCATCGCTTCTAGAAGGATGGCGTCCATCCTACCTTTGGACGGGAGTGGTCCGTAGGCTCGTGTTTGTTCGGGGGTGGTTCGTGCGGTGCACCTTGGGCACTCTCAAGGCTGAGTTCTTTCGCGATTGCTTAGCTCCCCGTAAAATGGGCCTAAAATGATAAAGCTCCCGTTTCAACAATGGAGATTCCTTTCTTCATTTTCTTTGTTTTCTTTCTCGGAAGCCTTCAATGGTCATTAGATTGGTGTGTTAGCTCACTCCCGCTGGGTAGGTATTCGGGATACAAATATTCCGGAGAAGGAGCCGAATTATTTATTCTCTGGTATCTATCACAGTGACTCGGTGGATGTAACGTTCTTGCTGCTGAATGCAGCGGGCTTGGACATGGGCTTGAATTGCCGGCCATCAATAGACGCTTTTAGTTTGTTTTGGAATCCGAAAGCGCTCATGTCATGGTTGCGTGCTGCTTTGTTAGCACTCATTGCTAAACATTTTCTCTTTTTTTAATTTATCATACTTATTGGAATACATATTTGGACGATTATGTTTGGTGAATATTCCTCCAGCTATTCACACCGTTCTTTTCTAATTTATTTATTGTTTTTTTTTTCTCAGTGAGCATGCATCTAGCCTTTCAGTCGGTTGAACTGAACTGATGTATTCGAATCCCGGCTGCGGCGGCTGCATTTTTGATGGAGGCGGTAATGTTTTAGGCCCGTGTACTTAGATTTGGGTGCACGTTAAAGAACCCCAGGTAGTCTAAATTTCCGGAGCCCTTCACTACGACGTCTCTCATAATCATATGGTGGTTTTGGGACGTTAAACCCCACATATCAATCAATGGAACTGATGCAAAATAACAGCCATAAAAATATCACTCTTATAAAAAAAGCATGAAGGGTACAAGCGAATGCGATGGTGAGTTTGCGCAGCAACCATATCTTTGACTAAAGTTTTTGCTACTCAGGACGTCCCCTCACATATCTTGTGAGCCTTTCTTTTTCCCTCCTGATAAAAAAGTGAGATATATATGCGCAGACCCATGTGACGTGGAAAAATAAGAAAATGTCGACACACACGTGCACACGCGCATAGACCTACTAAGCTTTGGCGACTCTGGTTTACGTTGCCTGCCGAGCCAAAAAAAGAAAAAGAGACTATAGCAGTGGTCGAGCAAGCAGTCTTTCGAATGATTAGTTAACTGTAGCAGCATCCTCTTTTTAACAGGCCAATGACGAGTGTCACCAAGCTCTTCATTAGTTCTCTCTGCGTTCTGTAGTTTCTACTCACAAACTGCCAATTCTAACTTTACTACCTCTTCCCAGATTTTCCGTGCAAATGCAATACCCTTTCATTCACTGAGTTATATAGTTTTAATTCATCAATATTCCAGCCTGCTTTCTCTGGTCTCTACCGCAGAATAATTTATACACCCAGAGCTGTCTTCGGGGCCTATTACATCAAGCAGACTTACTGCGTCCTTGCTCATTGGATGAATATATCGCGTGATTTATATAATTTATTGTGCAACATTTGGGATGAAATGCCATAGCAAACCAACATCACATCATCTGGGAATGCGAGAGGCTTCTCTCACCCGGAGAGCTCCTACCAGCTGCTCCGAAGCAACATGAGAGACCTTCATATGGTCCTTCGATAAAGGACTTCAAAAAGTAGTCGTCGTCGAAGACAAGCAGCCAGCTGCAAACTCATGAACTTTTTTGAAGTAAAGTTTTACCTCCTCCTTGGCATTGCATTGCATTTTAATTGCACGTTTACCATATATTAGATGAGAAGCAGCTCTTTGAGCAGCCTTTGTAATGCTGTTCCTCATTCCGCACCGCGCTCCCCTAGCCGCAGGTGCTGGGGCGGTGCCAAGTAGATGACGCCTTCCCTCGCAGTGCGAGCGTCTTGATGTCACTCTCTCCATAGACTGTCACCACTGGCCGCATGTCAACTCTCTCGCTTTCCCCTCTCCACCGCTCGCAATGCTCAGGCCGACTCCCCACGAGGCCATAATCCCACCCGCGCCACCTCTCTCCATCATTAGGTGAGAAAAAGCGGAGAGCGGGCGGATCCGCGTGCACAGCGAGATTAGAGAGTAATAGCTGAGCCTCCCAGCGAGCAAGAGGACCCAGCGAACGAGCGAAGACACCAACAGCGCATGTGCGGCGCACAGTGAGAGCCAGTGTTTTTACGGAACGAGCCACACACCCGCTCATATCGGCGGAATGGATCAGCGGTTGACAGGACAGGTGAACTGCGCATGTGCAGTCCACTATAAAATCCAGAAGGTTTACGGATCGAGCCGCTAACCCGCTCAGTTTGTCTCTTCAGTGAAGCGTCAGCAGCGGACGAGTGTGCCAGCGTATGCAGGACGGTAGCCCATACACTGTAAACAAATATACACCCAGTACTTCCCTGAAATTCTTTCCGGACGAAGTAACTACATTCGTAAAATACTTCGGAGGTACCACACGAAAGCTCCGAATAGCTGGAGTGAAAAACCCACGAAAAATGCTCCAGACATTCCACGTAATCAGTCCGGCCAGCCGGAGGAAAATGCCAGTAAAAAGTATTCCGGCGGCGCCACGCAATTGCTCCGGTCGGCCGGAGTGAAATATCTCTTCAAAGTACTCCGGTTACACCACGCAATTCTTCCGGCAAGCCGGAGCAAACATTTTGCTCCGGAAGTTCGCAGTAAAAATTGCTGTGAATAGGGGGGACGCTAAAGGACAAGCGTTTTACTCCGACCTTGGAGTAGTTTTTTGACAGTGTACAATCAAGAACCAATGGGCAGCCCCCATCACAAGTGGCAGTGATACTTTGCTGTCTACACCCCCAAGTGGGGAGCAACCTCGGCTACAAGTAAAAAGGCCCTAACAATGTTTCACGACAGAGTGGGACCTAGCTATTTTAAGAAAAGTGACAGTGGCGAAACCTTTTGACGACGACATAAAGTGGATCGAAGCAATAGAAACTTTGAAACATGTGATCAGCGGGCCACACTTCGAGGCCTGAGTACACATGTCACGTACACACGTGATATGTGTACGTGAACCGCCTCACTGAATCAACTTATTTGCCTAAATTTTCAGGAATCAGAGGCCTCCAAAGCATGGATTTACAGTTGTTGACTATGTGTCGCACGTGCGAATTTGAGCTGCGACAGGAGGTGCTCGAGATTGAAAAAAGAAAAGTAGCCAATAACGAGAGGCGGCTTGATCTAAAGGAGCGCAAGCTGGCACTTGCTGAAAGACAACACGAATTGATATGAAAGGCAACACGAAGGAACACTTGGACTTGGTTAAGATTGTGGGCAATCGAAAAGCTCAGTAATGAAATAGGTGACCTAGCAAGGATATTTCCGGAGAAACACATGAATAAAAAATGTGTTGGGAGGTTACAGACTTTCTTGCTTCAATAGGCAATCACAAAAATTAAGGGGTGTTTAGGTACACTTCCAAGCATGGTGGTTCTAGGTAAATAGCATGCGAGACCTCTGAACCATATAGGCAAGTGTGACAGTTTGCCAGCAATGCACTCGCTTTATACATCTTTTCTACACCCTTACTAAAAATATGTAGTTTTTATCTGCAAAAAAGCCCAGAAATATTGCTGGAACTCCATTATACAGCCTTCCTCACGCTGCTCTTTGCCTTGATAAAGGTGCATTGCTCTGGCGTTAGTGATGCGCCGCCGTAAGGTTTCTGCAGTAGTGGCCGCAGTGGGTAAGTGGGATCCCCGTTAAGGCAGTAGTAGTGGCCCTGCAGAATCTTTTCGAGCTTCGCGTAAGCCTGGCTATGGCCAAAGTTACCTGAAAATAAAAAGGAATATGAATTACTGCGTTAGCACTCTTGCGCTTGCTGATCAAACATCGGTACATGTATTTTATAGAATAGAAGAGTAGCAACAGAATAGGCGAGATGTTCTGTCTGCTAATTTAACGTAATTTTATTTTCCCATCTTAGGAGATGGATGTTTATCAGGGATAAGCGATAATCTTATAAATACAATTGAATATAGAAAGGCTCACAAAGAAAACACCAATGACTACACTGAAGGGCAATGTGTACTCGTAGGTAAACCTAAAACACGATATTTCACTACACAGTGTGAAGTGTTTGTCTAGAAATTTAAATCTAGTTTATTTTATATTTGTTCGACGTGATCTCCCACGTAAACGTGGAGTAAAGTGTGATTTCCAAGCATATGACATGCTCTTTACTTACCAGCATCATGTTTGCTACCCGGATAACATCCATCCAGCTGGCGAATGGTGCCACTCGGGCACATTATTGCCTGGTATTTCAGCGCAAGGAACCTTTTTTGCCCACATAAGTACAACTGCTGTTGGCTTGTGGGTTGGCGTATAGCACACGTCAATGAAGCCCCAAAAGCTAATAATTGAAGCTCCCTTGGCGTAAATGGCCTGAAAGAATAATAAGGGAAACAGGTACAACAAAACCTCCAAAATGCACCTACCATTTCGCTCTTATTGCTTCTTACTTTCGAAGAGTTCTACACCATGTCGATGGTGAGCCAGCTGTGGTGGCTTACGTCGTTCATGAGGTAGAAGAACTTGTCGATATGTCTCAAGACCTCTGTCGTCAATGAGGATATCGTCGAGCTATGTCGGCCGAAGAAGTCCTCGAGATCTTTCAGTCGGTTGGGATACACCAGCCGCCGAAGAGCTCCTTCTCCGGAGATTAGCCCTCTTTGAGCTGTTACAACTCTTTCGGGTATGCGCTAGGCGACCAGAAGCTTCCGTATGTCCTCATTTTTGAAACAAACTTATGTTTGAATCATGCCGTCGTCCACGGAATCATGCCGTCGTCCACGACATCGATGTTGAGCAGGCCACGGTAGGAAAGTGCGTCCCATCTTTTCTCGTTTAACACCTAGAATACTAGGAGATTTTCTATCTCCGACCACTTCAGCTCAGATAGAAGCAACGGTTCGTGTGATATACTTCGTGGCATAGCGCTAAGAGGAAGAGACCGCCTATATATTCCCGCTGGTAGTGCGTGAAATGCACATGGCTCAACAACAGTGCTGCTAAAAACCCACATACTCTATCGCTTGGCTTGGCTTCATCCTCACCCTTTCGGCGGCGAAACCCCCCCCCCCCCTTTTTTTTTTGTGGGGATGTCGAGCATTCCGTCATGCATCCAAATCACTGACGACATGTCACGTAAGACAAACGAGGACTTACTGCTACTGAGCACCTGCCACCTATTAAAATGTAATTTACAATATTACTTTCGCAATGACTTCACTTTTATTCGGCAGGTGACGCCAAGAAGCCTCTAGTTGATCGAAAGTAACTTCCACTGCTTCCACCATGATCAACAAGCGGAGCAGGAATGCAATCCGTTGAAGCGAGCGGGGCATCGCTCAGCTATCACACTTTTATCGGGTCACGCTCCGCAGCCCTCTCCGCTCCCTTGCTCACTCGTAAATCCCACCACCTGTAACTCTCGTGTGGACAGCGCACTGCTATTTGCCGCGCAATCACGCCGATGGGCAGGAAGCCGTCGTGGCATGCTTCCCGCTAGAGTGTGCGTACCTTTCCCGGCTGTCGCCGGCAATGCGAGGGTTAGCGAAGCCGATCGCATTTCCAAATGGCGACGTCAACACCGATGAGGCGGGAGCTAGAGAATCCGTTACGCAAGCATAGGCAGTGGAGTATTTGCGACACTGAAGATCTGCGTCAAGAACACTGATCGTGTCCGAGAATACAGACGGCGCGCGGGTAACACCGACGAGACGCCAGCCAAGGGAGCCGAGCGCAAGCGTCAGATAAGCGGGCCGCCTCTCGTGTCTTTGCGTTTCAAACAAATGTTTACTCGAGTAAACGCTGCACCGAGTTTCGCTTCAAACAGTTTTTCTAGCACCAGCGTATACGCCCGTCTCAACTGGTTCAACGCAGTGCGCACAGGTGCTACTTCGAATCCTATCAGGGTTCCTTCTGGGTAGATGTTCCATATTTTTTATTATTCAACACGAATAAAATATTTTTTTTCCATACTTTTTAATCTAACCACTAAAAATCAGGGAACAGGCCTTTGAATTCTAATAAAGCTTTCCTCTTTTCTTATAACTGTTTGCTCTCCGACATTCCTCTATCACTGCTCTCTTCTCCCTAGTTTTTGCCGAGTGCACCGTCTCTGCATCTTTCGCTTCATGCATTATTCTCGTCTGTTTTTTTTTTCATTTTTTTACCATAGCCAATCAGTTTATAATTTATTCGTGACTCGACTCCAACTGAGCGCTCGCCACCTAGCTGTCGTGTCTAAAAACGGCGCTAGCAGGGTCAACCTTGAAATGATACATGTTTCCACGTTAGGTGCTTTGAAAAGGGGCCACATATAGTTTTTTCATTTTCGCAATACCACACACGTCAACCTGAAAAAAAAAAAAGAAATAGATATCCAGTGACCACTGCAGTGCGCCGAAATGCGTGGCGTTAGGGTGGAAACAAGGCGACACATGGTTCTACCACTTCTCGGAGAACGTAGATAACTTGCCACTGAGAACAGTGTAAAAAAGAAACGTACATGTATTTTAGAAAGTGGTGGACACTAAAGTAGTTTATTCTAATCAATTCGCTTGCAATGGCATAATTATTCTTTGTGAGTACACCATTATTTAGCGCATGTGCATTATTATCAGCATTCGGGCTCGCTAAGCGCCGAGTGCATAGTTGCGTTCGTATAAGCAAGCGTGTTAGGATATTTGTTGCTTTACGTGCATGACTGTGTTTCTCGCATATGCTTGTTAGCTGTAATCCTTTACCCGAGAAATATACACACACACACACATTACACACACACACACATATATATATATATATATATATATATATATATATATATATATATATATATATATATATATATATGGTGGGGTGAAATTCAATGGATCCGGTGGAAAACGCGGTAGAAAAAGAGGTCGACAAACGTGCGAAAAAACACTAGTTTTACTGACACTAGTCAAACTAGTGTTTTTTCGCACGTTTGTTGACCTCTTTTTTTACCGTATATATATATATATATATATATATATATATATATATATATATATATATATATATATATATATATATATATATATTTATATATATATAGAAAGAGAAGAGACAACTTAGTGATTGTCTTAGTGTTATTTCCAATGGTTTCGACCGGTTGACCGGTCTTCGTGTTTGTGAATAAGTGCGACGCAATGCAAACATGCCACATTGACATGGTAGTGCAAGAAGGACACGGGAGAGAGTGACAAATCAGTAATGTTTTACAGTAGTGACATATGCTGTGCTAAACAGTTCTCGTCTCTCTGGCTGGAGCTAGCAAAAGACGGAAGGATGAGATAGGCCCAGTTTATAGGGGGACACGTGTCGTATGTTTTGGAGAAACATAAATTTTAGAGACAGCAGAAGCCAAATAAACCAACAAACACTTAAAAGAAGTAGCAAAAAAAACATAAAAGAAGGAAGGGAGGAGAGAGAAAGAAAGAAGAGGGGGATAGTGTGGCTTACCGGACGCACCATTGAAGGTCTTGGAGGGACATTGTTGGTGAGCTTGGGTAGCAGGCAATTACCTGTTGTGAACGAGGCGACTCTCGCAGAGAGAGGCTCCAATGCGGCCCCTTCTGTGGTCATTTAGGAAAATGGGGTGAACGGGTGTTTCGCTGAGGCCACACTGACACGTTCCATATGTGTGGGGGGGAGTGGCAGAATTCGGGTCAAAGATGGTGAAAACACACAAGGCGCATTGAAAAGTACTAGATAAATTTCGGGCCAGAAGGCACATGTGTTAAAGGCCAACTCCGGCGATTTTCTTACCATGTCAAGGGTATGGTGTTTCTATGTTCCTGAGACACTCTTGTCATGAGTCCAATAGCTGAAATGCTCAGAAAATTGGAAAATAATTTTAATAAGCAAAACTGTACAATACCAAAACCGAAACAGAACCGAGTGCCCTGTCTGCGCATGAAGAGTTATTTGGTAGAGCCGGAGGCCGTATGCTGGTTCCGCTGGCGCAGAATACGAAAACTGGGAAATGCAGTCCAGCGAAGCACCGGCCAAACACCACACAGGAAGGAAGAAAGCATGCCCGTGCTATACATAATTCAAACACCACTGCCATCGCCTTGTGGACTGCACAATAAACACTGTAGTAGCGATGCCATCGACTGTGTCACTCCCGTTGACGTGCAAAACATGACGTCACACAGACAGTGTTGCTAGTAATTCTGGCAAGGGAGGTGAGCTTTTCGAGGCAATCTTTAAAATTGATTTGCAAACGATCAGTACATCACTCAAACCTGTGATTTGGCATAAAAGAATAAAATGTGCAAAGGAACATACCCAGGGAATTTCATTGAGAT
Organism: Rhipicephalus microplus; assembly: GCF_043290135.1. Taxonomy (NCBI): domain Eukaryota; kingdom Metazoa; phylum Arthropoda; class Arachnida; order Ixodida; family Ixodidae; genus Rhipicephalus; species Rhipicephalus microplus. Next base: position 436,716,696 of record NC_134710.1, on the reverse strand, counting down.
TCATTGACCTCGAAAAATCTCCGAAGCTGGCCTTTTTATGATGGCGCGCATGTATCAAGCCCTTTTGTACCACTCCCCAACGCGCTTGTGATTGAAACCAGCTGGCACTGATTGGGTTCTCCCACTTACAAATAATAAGCCAAACATAAGTAAAGTAATGGCCGAAAATAAAAAGAATTGTGAAATGAGAAAATGGAACAAATATTAACAACACATAAAAGGACCAGTGATTTTGTGCGACAGATATATGCGAGAGAACATTCCGAGCGATGGAACGGGGTCCCCGTCCCACTGATGCTGTGGTATCGGCTATGCGGCAGATGGCCAGACTTCGTCCACTTTTACATCTTCAGCTGCCCGACCCTTTTTTCCCGCCTTCCACAAACCAGGTCCCCTATTTACTGCATAGGCATTCCTTCCTACGAATGCTGGCATCATACTTTCATTAAAATAATTATATGGCATTAAAATGCCTTTTACGATGGCAGAGTTTTCGACAGCCATAGACCAAGCCAAGTCGCACAGTGCACCAGGGCCTTACGGCATCCCTTATGAACTATATAAAACTTTTAAATAAAAGTTATTGTGCATCTCTTGGATGCGATTAACGAGGTGTGGGCAAGTAGCCTCTTGCTAGATGCATGGCTACACGCGGATGCAACCGCAATTTCTAAGCCAGGAAAAAGTCCGGATAACATCACTGATCTGAGGCCTATATCCTTAATACCAACTCTGTGCAAAATGATAGAGTGAATGCTTGCGACCCGTCTCACATGGTAGCTCCAGTGGTACTCTTAGTACCATCCTGCGCAAATTGGATTGCACCCCTCCTTGGGCCCTGAGGATGGGCTGGGACAGCTGTCTTGGTGCTCGTTGAAGGTCACTCTCACCATACTCAAACATTATTGCCAATAGACATTCGAAAAGCTTATGACCATGTCAGCCATGAAGCATTAGCTGCAAACTCACCTTGCCTTCACCTTCCAAGACACGTGTGCACCTTTGACGAAGCCTTCCTGTGTAACCGAACATTCTCTATCCATCGGGCTGGGCATGCAGGTCTGTTCACGTCCCACCGTGGTGTCCAGCAAGCGTCTGTCTTTGGACCAGTTCATTCAGTTGCGTTGCATTTGGCGGCAGTATCTGACACTTACTTCTTGATGTATGCCGACGATATACTGAGTGGACGGTACACCGAGATGTCGCCCGCCAATACCACGTACTTCAAATGGCCTTAGATGTTACCAGTGCTTGGTTGGGCCATATAGGCTTAGAATTATCGAAAGAAAAAAACAGCAGTCATGACCATCGGAAACAAGCACGGGTGCCGAGCACTTCAAGCCGACCTACCCGCCTTTCAATCTAGATCCTGCAAAGAAGGTCTCAAGTATTCACATGTTGGGGCTTTGAATTTTTCAGAATGAGTCTGCTTCTACATGGATCAAGATCGAAAAGCAACATAGGGCGGAAACAATTCATCTTATTCGGTGGATTGCCAAAAAATCAGGCGGTGCATGCGCCACAATGGCACACAACCTTGTCAAGGCTGTTCTTAAACCACGCCGTGTGTAGCAAGCCCTGTTCCACCATCTAACGAAACAAAATGGGCACGTATGAACTGTAATAATCACAAAGCTATGCATTAAATCACTGGACTTCCGCGAATGACGATGATTCCAAATATGATGGGAGAATCACAAGTGAACACGATTGATGAATTGGTACATCAGTGCCGTTAGGCACGTGCACTGAAACGGACATTTTCAAGCGTTGTAGCGTTATCTCTATACATGAGATTTGCAGTACCCATTCCTACCATTAAAGCCACTATTGCTCTATGGCAGCGTATACAGTTCACGGATAACAAGCCACTTGACCGTCTTCATCGCCCGATTCTTCACCAGGCGACTGCGTTCGTCTTCCGTACTCTTAGCACCGACAACACACCATGTAGCTTTGTAGAATATGCCGATGTGTGACGTCCCCGCTAACGCGGACTGGACCCCGGACCCTTCAAGATGTTTACGTCCATTTATTCTGCCCACACTTCGGCAAACTGAAAAACTCCCGGGGTAATGAATGCGAATTTCAGAATGGAGCTCCTGGACCAATGCTGTCCATGGTTCTCGCGAGCCCACCGCGCAAACACCAGGACCGGGTGGCGGCTTCTTGTCTACGGACACCATGGTGGCGATACACCATGCGCGCCCTTCAGTTTTATGGCACGGGAGGCAGCGGAGTGCATTTTGTTGGTTTTGTTCGCATGACCCTGCTGTAGCACATGTGCCGGGCCAGGCTTGACATTGCGTCAGCCTCCACGGCTCTCTGGCTCAATACTTAGTTCTCGCCGGATGACCACCTGCGGCGTCTAGGGACGAAGAGGCAGCGACTGCGGAGAATCGTGCTAGAGACACCGTGTTGGAGGTGTCGAAACTCGACCCGGAGATTGGTTCATCGGGCACCAAAAATAGGGGCAATTGGGGCGGCTAGGTGATTTTTGGCGCAGTACTCTAAACTCCGCACGTCGGCCGTTAGATACGATGCGCTTTGTCTTAGCGTTGAGATTCCTGGTCGCTCATAGTACACGTGTCATCAGACAACTCGACTGTTTCTCTGTCTAAACTTGAAGTTTGTACATTTTTACTTACTCTGCTTGGAAGAGTGCTCTCTACTGGTGTGGGCCGTAGGGGCGACCGTCGAGGCTGACGCACCAACCGACAAGGAGCTATGTCGCATGAACATTGGCAATTGTTTAGGTGTCATGGAGGGATGGAGTCGGGTCCTACAAAAAAGGGACCACGGAACCGCGATCGGAGGAGATGGTGCAATGAGATCAAAATAGCAGAGAGACGGAATGCAAAAGGAAGATAACGGTGCCAATACAGAAAGATGAGAGTCAATGAGAAGATGACTGAGACAGGAACGGTTTAATGAGGAAGGAAAGTTAGAGATGGGAGACGAGGAGGCGAGTGATCGGAACGTTATGAAAAAGGACTAAAATAGAAATGACCTAGAGGGACGACGAGGAAGACGACGATCAAGAAGATTGAGACATTGACAAATGGGACAGTGACTCCAGGAAAAATCCTTAAGTCCCAACTTGAACAGCAAGCTCTGAGGCCCCCAACAACATGGATCATTCATGACACGAACTTTATGTACCTTATTCAGACGAGCGTTGCAGGAAAGGAGGTGGCGCGTTGTGACATAGTGTGGTTTTATTTTTAACTTCATCGTGCGTTTGTCACCATGCGTTTATTTTGTATTGTCACACCATTGTATTGTCACAATATTTTCTTTATGTACCATGTGTCACACGTCGCCAGTGTTTAAATTATTTGTTATAATTTTTTGAAGCAGTTGGTATAGACGGGCAGCATTTGTGTACGCTGTTTGAAATTAGCAATAAATGAAATGCATCAGTCAATAAAAAGAACATGTAGCGTCTCTTCCTAGCCACAGCACGAGTCCCTGCGTGCATAAAATGCTTGATAGACATAGACAAGAGGGGACTGAGGAAAGGGTTCAGCGGCCTTCCCGCTTTTTGGTGGTCGGTAGCGGGGGACGTCTAGATGTCAGTATCACCAATTGCATATTTCATACTCATATGGTGTGCCCCCAACTAACACAAGCAGGACAAACATGCACGTATGCAGGTGACCCTGAACCATCGGCATATCTCGCTGAAGTCGCCGCTATACGGGACGGCCTAAACGCACTGCAGCGTTTTGTTTAAACGAAGCACTACTCTTAGCTTGTCCTTCGCACTGATTCTACGGAAGCGACTCATTAAATACGCCGTGTGGCCCGATCGACAGCGTTTTCAGACGCCATGCTTCAGCTGGCAAGAAACATCGGCACAACCATACGCGTCGAATGGGTTCCTCGAGCGACAATATCTGGTCAGATAGAGGCGGAATCTTACAACAACGGGTAACCGTCCGGGGCGCCCTCCGGATGTACAAGAGTGGATAAGAGGACCTTTCAAGCGATCTTCGCTAAACGTTATGCATAACTCGTTCATTTATGTTTAATAAGCCAGTCTTTGTTTTCATCTATGCTTGTTATGCGTAAGGGCAGTCTTTTGAATTGAAAAAAAAACAGATAAACAAGGTGAATGTTTAGCAAAAGGAGTGATCGCATTTAATTTCAAGGAACATTCTAAAAGCGCGAAAGGAATCAGTCAACAACGTTTTAGTTTGTGGAGGCGCAAAGTACATTATATCGCTGTAGCCGGCTGCTCTACGACGAGAATTGGGGCCGACTACCCCGGCCCCGATGTTTGTACACACGAAGTACGTCGATGCGGTTTTTCAGGGCCACTGCGAGCACTATGAATAAGAACGCGGGTAAAACTTTTTTGTTACAATCGAGAGTATATGTTTTACATGGTCGGTGAAACCGTGACTTGACCTTGCGGGCTGTTACTGTGCAGAGGGAATGTGTCCTTCACTGGTGAGGAGGTAGGTGCGTGTGAGCAGGTAAATGCGATGCTCACAATGTTGGCACGTGACGTCGCACAGCACACAACAGATAGCCTGCGAACGCTTACTGTGACCCATTACGTTCTCCAAGACCCTCTTCGCACGTGCCGTGGTGTATCGGCAATGTCGACCGCGAATCATACATACACCGTCAGTGGAGAGGAGCTCGGTGCGCGACTTGAATGCGTGCGGTAACGTCCACCAAAAGTGTTGGCCGCACGAGTGTGTCGCTGTGCTCCAAGTAACGCTAAACGAAACAGTGGCCACGCAGGTTTCAAAAGTGTTGAGTGGCTGGTGAATTAAGGCCGTGGTAAAAAGGCAGAGCAGAGGCTGATGTTGGATCTCTCTTTGGGGCACGATGGAACGGCAGTCGCCTAATGGTATCGGCTCTCAGGGTGAGATCGCAGCCCTGCAAGAGGCAAGCGAAAGTGTTCTATTGTTTGCCCTGCTTGCCTGCGTGACACCGGACGCGTGCGCGGGGACAACAGCTAAACATCTCCGGCTTCTCATTCTTGCTCGTCTTCTCTGCGGCTCGCCCTTTAGTGCTCCTGTAGACCCTCCTCGGTCGGGCCTCGACTTCAAGCTGTAGACATGTCACCGTCTATAACAGGCCGTGCTATTCGGTCTTGATGTTCAAGATAAGGACGAATCTTGAGATACGTGGGTGGGGATCGATGGTGAAAGAATGCTCTGTGTGCCTCCAGGAAAGGACCGTATTTGAGTGCTATGAACAGAGTGCGTTCTAACTGGCGAGTGAACGTTTTCTTCTTGACAGCCGTTGGTTGTTGGGTTCTCTAAAAACCGTGCCACCGGCAAACGTAATTTCTTTTTCGTCATATGTTGCGTGAAGGTAACCACGGGCATCAGCTGCCACGGCCGCTGTAATAGCACCATTGGTTTACGAATCTCCTGAGATGTGAACGCTGAGGTAATGCCCTCGCTGATGAGATAAAAAATGTCGCAAGGTAGAGCTATAGAGTTTTTTTTTGGGGGGGGGGAGGGGGGGTCAGATGGCCGTATACAACTTGTCTGTTTTTTTACATTACACTGGGCGCTAAGTAGTCTTTATTTACCAAAACAGTCACGGGTGTGATGTCATCATTCAGGTGGGGCTACTCCAGATGGCTCGCGATGTTTGAGGTTCCATAGACGACGCTGTTAGCGACTTCGCTTGCGAAACGCTGACATAACTGGGCATCCGGTGAATAGTTAGCCCACGCATGCATCAGTGCCCCGCGTATAAACGAACAATACAGTATCTCTGAAACAAGATTCTTTGTTATTTATGTTTGTCAAGGCAAGGCGCAACGCATCCGACGCGTGCCAGACGTCTAGACAGCGTGCCTTGTGTATCGCATTTTTTCAAAAGCATGACGTACCATTCTCAGCCATGCGCGATGCTTTCACCTACGAAGCGCAATCCTGACGTACTCGTGCCCTGGCCAAAGCATCTCGTGGAGAGACGAGCCAGCAGTGCAGTGGGCAGTGTGCAATAACAGGTCAGTGAAACGTGCAGCCTTGAGCCTTGTTATTAAGTAATATAGTGATTGCTCCAAACAGATTACCACAAAGGGAGTTCACACACATACAGGCCAGCCATTTCGTGGTAGTTTGTTTTGAGCACGAACGTGGTTATACAATGTCACGCGCCCGAGTGACCACGCAACGCGCTCTTCTTGAGCCGTGCTTTTTACGAAACGTGCGTTCCCGTCGCTATTAGGTGCGCAGTCACTTGCGAGTCATGAACTTGTTGCTAAGATCTGGCGTCATAGCAGCAAAAAAGCTATCATAATGAAAAGCAACTAGTAATAATGTGACGTTGTCCATGCACCCGTTCATTGCAGCAGAGTCGTTTGAATCTCCAATTATCTGAAGAGAGCATGGATTCGCATATATGGTGCTGACTTAGATTGGGAAACGTTACAATCGTTATTTTCAGCTCATATAACCACAAAAGTAACCACGGAGTGTAACTGCTGGAAAACACAAATACTTTTCTCTGAAGCTCTTCTTATTTTGGTGGTGCAAAATGACACAAGTAGACTGACAACAGTAGTGTGCTTCTTAGCACTCTGGGAACGCAAACGCACCTCAATAAACTCAGTATACTTACTTGGAAAACCTGAAATGAAGTCGCCATTCGTTCCATGACTCAGTTCAACTAGGTATTTGCTAAATGGGCCGGAAAAAATGGTCAGGTCAGTGCATTTCGTTGTTGATTTTCAAAAGCTGCATAATAATAATAATAATAATAATAATAATAATAATAATAATTCTTATAATATCTGAGAATTTGCGTTCTTAACCCACGGGGTGCCCTATAGTGGAGGGCTACGGGGATTCTAATCGTGTGGTTGAAATTCCCAGTCCAAGGTGGGCCTACATCGCACAGCACGCGAGGCTCTAGCATTTTGCCTTCATCAAAATGCGATCGCCGAAGCTGGTATTGAACCCACGACATTCGAGTTAGCAGCTACGCGCCGTAACCGTTCTACCATCGAGGCGAACTAAAGGGTGCATAGAGCGGCCGTCGTGTACCGAATTTTATCATCCACAGGTGAAAACTAAAAGGGCAGTGTCTAACTTCAAGTAGCTGCATAAGAAGAAGAAAAATAAACTCTAATTTCTGAGGCTCGATTTATAGGAGCTGCAACCACTGCCACGCCACTGGTTATGTTATCTCATCAGTACCCATGAGTCTTATCCTGAGATCATCGCCTTAGGTAATAGTGTCACATTGCATCACGTAGGATCTATCGTCTATAATTGCATTTAGTTGTAGTAAAGGTTTGACGTATGAACCGTTGTTTTAAGTAATTTTAATAAACACACATTTTATCAGCTCTGAAGTAGTCGCAACATGTGCTTGCACAGGTGTTCGTAAGCTCTGGCAGACACTATTCTTGATAATGTAGACCCACGAAACACATAAATACCAAAGACTTTTAAACAATCTAGTTGCTACCGCTCTTACGCCATAGCTTCGCAGTAAAATATTCATAAAAAGTAAAAAAGAACAGGTCTACTTTCATTTAAATATAATCATGCTCTTAGCAATGTTTCATCATTTTCATCATCATAATTCAATCTGATCAAGCTAATTTCGCAATCAAGAGCACGGATCCTGAAAAGTGTACCACCCTCATTAGCGACTCAACATACTGCGTGAGACCCATCATTTGCGAATCAGACGAAGCTGACAAGAACAGCTTTGTGTGGGCTGTTAAAAATAAGCATCGGCTACCATCATTCTTCTCCATCATGTTTAACCTTCTTGCACGGATTAACGCTGCATCGAAATTCACGCTCCTTAATGCGGCATTGGAAGATTGAGCGTAACTTATAACGCCTGCTTACAACGACACAAATTTTAGCCCACTTCGATCAATCAATTACAACCGAGCTTCGCACTGACATCAGTAGGCATGTCATAGCAGCAATGCTACTACAACATCAACGCAAACATGACCATCTTATAGCCTATGCAAGCCGACTGCTATCTGCCACCGAGTGCAACTATTCAGTAATTGAGCGTCAGTACTTAGCTCTCGTGTGGGCAGTCTACAAGTTTCGTACATACTTACGCCGGTGCCCATTCTGTGTCGTCACTGATCACCACGCCTACTGCAGGCTAGCCTCCCTCAAGGATTCCACAGGACGATACCTCTACCCGGTGGGAGAAGCAGCCGCTACTGACACCATTGCATACTGTGTCTGTGTCACAGCTATTAAATATTGGCAACGAGCAATGCCATGATGCTTCCTTACGAGACATCATTGACCAACTTGAGTCAATGCCTCACGACGTGTCTCTACAATGTTCCTTGTCGAAAACGGGATTCCCTACCAGCATAACCTCGTTCTTTACCCCTCTGTCATACTGCCCTTCACACCAGCAGACCAGCGTTCGAGTGTCCTCCATTAACCTCATGACGCTCTTCTCGCGGGTCACTTGGGCGTCTCCCGCACGTAGGCCCGCATACTTCGTTGTTTTAGGTGTGAAGCTCCTCTTAGTCTAACCTTGTCCTGCGTCAGACGTAACTGGCAGTATCAGACAAACTTACAGACAGACGAACAGGTGGACGCACGAACGCACGGATGGACGGACGAACGGAAGCATGCATGAACGCACGGACGGACGGAGAGATGGACGAGTGGATGGATTGATGGACAGACGGGGGAATGCACGGACGGACGCATGGACGGACACAGACAGACAGACAGACAGACAGACAGACAGACAGACAGACAGACAGACAGACAGACAGACAGACAGGCAGACAGGCAGGCAGGCAGGCAGGCAGGCAGGCAGGCAGGCAGGCAGACGGGCGCTTTGCCCCACACTTCATCATTCACTCCATTAATATATGCTGTAATTTTTTTCTTTTTTTACCTGGTCTTGCCTTTCTGTCCCACGTTACGTAGGCGCTTGTGGGCACTTCCAGCGCCGCAGAAAGCTATCTTCCTACTAGCTGGATGCCTTCAGCTGATCGACGTTCCCACAAAACTTTTTTTTTCAAGTTGGGGTCGACATGCTTGGCTCGTTCACGCTCTCTAGGTCAGAAAACAAATGAATTGCTGTCACCGCCAACTACGAGATGCGGTACACTATCAGATGAGCACTACTGAGAAGTTGCGCTACCGATGTGGCGCACTTTATGGTACACGACATATTTTAGTAGGCTAATCTGCACGCGAACTACTCACTGCTTCAGGCCGCACCTTCCCTCTTTGAAGAGCTTCTGTCTTTGAAGAGCTTGCAACTTCGTACCACCCACAAATGAACAATCTCACAGAGTGCCTCAATATTAACATAACCGACATGTTCTGTAAGTATACGTAGCGGCTGATCACCAGGACTGGGACATTCATTTGCAATATGTGACGTTCGCCTACAATTTCTCACATCACGGCACTGTCAGCTATTTGCCATTCCCTTGCCTATATGACCGGTAATTCGCCCTACATTTGACACCTTGCTGATGTCGGTCTCTGTAGAAGCCGGCGCAGACATCGCCCGAGTTGACGACACGCACCATCTCATCCGCAAACCGTCTACAAGTCATGCAGGAGCACCGAAATAGCTTTGGAAATCTCATCACAAAAACATGCACTTTTCCTCTGGCTCCCTTGTCACTGGTCACCCACTCGGCGTGTAGGGCTTTCTGAGAAACTGCTCTCACGGCGCACTAGACCATAGCCTGTAGTTTTCAACAGGTGAATGATGTTACAAATCCACATCGTTCATGCCAATCCGACGTTGTCATCGTCAGCTTCTAGTAACATCGTTCACATAGCACGACTTAAGCTCTATCACCTTCCCTCGACCACATCTGTGTAGATAAAGAACAGAGACGGTGCTTCAACTTCCAGGCAGGGGGGGGGGGGGTAGGGGGCTATGGTACGGGAACAGTCGCCACAGTGTGGCTGGATGAAAGGAGACAAAGATTACGAGAGTTTTTGGTTGTTGTTGAACTGGTGTCATTTTGTCCACCCAGCACTTCCATCAATGAAGCAACCTACCCGTAACATTATTATATCCCACTAAATGTAAAATGAAGCATTTCTCATGTCACCCTGACTCATCCACTTCTTTCGTCTATTTGTGAATAATAACATCAACCTCGAGTACGTACCTTCATATAAATATCTCAGAATTCAGGTCACCAATAACATTTCTTGACAAGCGCACATTGAATACACCACTAACAATGCCAAAAGATCTATCGAGTGCATATTAAGAAGGTTTTGCAAAACGCCGTGTAAATTAAAATAATACTCTGCATAACACTATAGGACTCAAGCTTGAATATGCTTCTTCTGTTTGGGATGCCAGACTAAGAACATTCGCTATCATTAAGTTAAATAAAAGTCGTTCAGCGTGTTTCATTAACTCAAAATATTCCTGCTCAAGTTTCACTGATGATATCATAGCTTGGACGAACGAATTTGCAACAAAAAAATAACAGTTACGTTGCTGTATATCTCAAAAAAATCATCTACGAAATAATTTATTTGAACAGGAGCTCATCTCAGGACATTCATACATATCATTACTCCTTCGACATCTGTATAAAGGTTTCACTCCTGTCTGCCGCAATAATGTTCTGTCGACTCCTTTTTGCCAAAAAAATCAGTGCCGAATGGAACCGCCTTTCTTCTCAATCGTCTGGATGGAGGACGCGTCATCTTGAAGAGTGTACTAATCGATTATGTATATAGCCTGTAATAACTTTGTGTTGTTTAAACATGTATTATCAATAATTTTTTGTATGCCTACGCTCCATTTTTATTGCATTTCTTTGTTTTTGTATTACCCACTCCCCCCTGTTTCGCCTTTAGGCACCCTGGGAGTGAAATAAATAAAAAAATTACCTCTTGAAGAAGAACTATTGAACAGCTGAAGCAAAGTTGTCTTCAAAAGCAGTCAACTCCAATTTTCGAATACAAATATCTACGATAACCATTACAGTAACAAAATAATGAATCGATTCTAGGAGCAGAGCACTTGGGGGCCAAGCTGTCGTACATATGCTATCGTCACTGCTAGGTGCACCGCAGGCAAAAGCCCCTTCATGAAGCCTAGCCAACCGTAAGAAAATTGAGCGCGCTCTCGCGGCAAAGTGGAGTCTTCACCATGTTCTTCGAGTGCCTTGATACTACCACAGGCAAACCCACATATATACCATAGCCATCTGCAGCATATTGAGCACACGCTCATGCCAAAGACGAGCCTTCTTGCGCTTGCTCTTCGAGCCCATTGATAATAAAATACAGTGCGGAGCATAAATAAAACCACGAATAAAAAGTGGAAAAGAGGAAACAAGCAAGAAATAAAGAGGAAAAGAGTAGAAAATACAACAAAAAATAGAAATAAAAAAGTACATAAAAATTCTGAAATGAAAAAAGAAAGAAGGCAGAAAACGAAGAGAAACGAAGAAGGCTGTCAAGCTTCGTACTCTATTCAGGTTCAGCACCATTAGGGTGAATCTGCCTGAATTTGCGTTTAGTACGTGGTTGAATACAGCAGCAGTTCGAAAAAAAAAGGGGGGTCTACCAAAGCGGTCGGGCAGGCAGGTGCAGAGACAACGTCACAGAGGACCAAAGGAACAATGCTTTCTGCCTCCATTTCCATTCACGTTTTACGTTAAGAGAACAAGACACACTAAAAAACAGTGAATTGTGCTTTGCTTTATCTGCGCATTCGTAACGAACTGATTATACGAAATAGGATGCCCAGCCAATGCCTTTGGACGGCGCTTTTCTACGAAACGCGGCCAATGCAGGTGATTAGTTACCAAAGTTCACGACTTCGCGCAGCAATAAAGCGACTTAAACAAGCCTTAGCACAGACATATTGTGAAATGTGGTCTCTAATTGAGAAATGATTATGAAATCAGTATCTATACAATAGGTCAGGTATCTAGCCAACAAAAATTAACTGGGGGCACAAAAAACCAAAAAAAGGTCTGCTTAAACACATACCAAGTATTGCTGAGGATGAAAGGATAACACCGTGCGGCTGTATGAAAATCTCCAGTACTTTTGGGCTGAATGTGATATATGACTTGCTACAAGCTTGACGAAAGGTAATGCCGCTTGCGTTCATACTTGTAACCTATTGTAAATTTAAAAAGGAAGCTTTTGATTTATGGACAGTCAATCTCCTATCTAAAACAAAAAAATGGGGAACTGTAGGTGGTATAATATATTGCCTTTCTTTTAAATCCAGAAAATGCAAAACCAAAATTAGTACAGATGACAGGAGCAGTAATGTGGACATCGCGAAATTCGCAACTATAGCTGGAAAGTGTGTGAACTTCAAGATCGCGAACATATAATGCGGGAGATATGAGGAAGGCTAGATATAGCAATGCAATTAGGTGTATTTGGTAGTACAAAGAGACAGGCTACTTGACAGGTTCGTTGGCAGTAAGCCAGAAGTAAATGGTGCATATAAATAGCTCGCCGCTGGTGACATGGACTGTATGAGCTGCGTGGCCAAGTGCAGCGCGAAGAGGAGCGAGGGGTCACTGGTTCTAGTCTCCGGTGGGTGCTTTGGAGTTTTTTCTTTAGAATCATTTTGTTTGTACCTCAGTATATGTATATATATATAGTCGCGACATGCCGCTCACGGCAAAAATTAGCCGAGAGTGCCCTTATAGTTAATTGCTATCACAATAAAATCTTGCGGTCATCTACAAATATGACAATACGACAGAAAATACAATTCTAGATTTGTATTGAAAGCTTCCAGGAAAGCAGCAAAAGCAGTGACTTGTATTTAATGGTCCCTACTGGCTCTCTCAAAATATGGAGTGACTGCAGTAAGCATTTGCAACACGGTTGGATATGCGTTGATTTTAACAAAAAGAAAAAAATTGCCCGCAGCTTCCCTCGGGGGAACACTGAGGAGGATGCGGAGCATATAATTGGTTAACGGGGTGTTAAAGTGCGACTTACTTGGGTCGATGGCTAAATTGGTTAACGTGGTTGTGAAATGGGGTGTTAAATTGCGACTTACTTGGGTCGATGGCTAAATTGGTTAACGTGGTTGTAGGAGGGGGTGTTAAATGAGTGAACACGTACGCACGTATGCGAAAGGGCGGCGCTGGTCGAAGGGACGTCGATCATTGTGTTTGTGGATTCGTTGGAATTCATTTCACCGCGACCTTGGACGTCGATGCGCCGTACAAACCAACCGACGAGCGGCAACTGAGCGAGCGAGCGCCGACCTTGAGTATATATACAGCGTGACGGCGCATGCACTGTCAGCTGTTGAATGTTCTCGAAGCGCGACGCCACATGCGCGTCCACTGGAGAATCAGGAGAATTGTAGATGTCGAACGCGGTGTGTAGAGGAGGAAGGGTGCACAGATGGTGGAGGAGTGAAGCGCGCGCGGTGTGTAGAGGAGGAAGGGATGCACAGATGGTGGAAGAGTGGGCGACGGCGCGACGGCGCATGCGCGCGCGTCAGCTGTCGAATGTTTGAGAAGCGGTGCGGACGGCGCGGACGGCGCACTACAAGGCGCGAGTATAAGATGCTTCCGCATCTAAAAAAGAGAAGAAATTGTAGTTTGACGTTTGAAGTTTATTGCAACATAGCCACAACACATCCATAAACAGCAAGGGTGTTGGAATAAAAGCTGCCTATAGGCAGCTTGACTAGTCCGATCTCCCCGTGCAATAGCACAAACAAGCAACAACATGACTGTGGTGACTACAACAACATGACCCTCAACTACATCTGTCCCCTGCGCTTCACAAGTGCAAGCATATAGCTCCATTGAAAGTGACCAGAGACCTGTGCCTACCTCCCGGGAGAAGCCCTTTGACCACTTAGCCCCTCATCTAGCCACGATGCCTCAGCGTTACGCCTCTCTCAACGTGATGAACAGTGAGGTGGGTGAGCCTGCGTCACGTTAAAGTGCATGACTTTTGTGTGGGGTTAGAGACGCTAATTGGTTAGTGTGGGCTTTCTCGGTATTTGCTTAGAATTGGTTTAGTGTGTGTGTGCGTTTCTTGTGTTGATCAGGTGTTGTTAAATCTGCACAAAGCGTCGTACATTGGTGGTCTCATGCGCGATTCTAACCTCAATTTTCTAAGAACCACAGTTTGTCATTACAATGACGTCCACGGCAGGACGAGGCTGATAGGAGTGTTCAAATGATTCAAGAAACATGGATTGGAAAGATCTAGTGGGTGTCAATGAGGGGTTAGGCTTAACTGGAGAGACACTTGAAAAGTAGGTGCTGGAGGAGAAGGCGCGTGCTCGAAAGGAGAGTGTTACTGAACGTGATTTTAGGCGTGAGCAAGCAGAGCGCGAGGAGCGCGCAGGAAAAGAAGAATTAGATTTGCTCGTGAGAAGGCAGTGGTGGAGGAGAAAATTTTGTTGCTTCGCCTGCGTCTGGCAGAAGCCGAAGTGGGTGCGGGTGGACGCGTGCCACAAGCGGCGATCCCTGATCGTACCGTGTCACTGCAAATATGTCCCCGAATTTTTATGCCAGCGTTCGACGAAAAACAAGGTGATCTCAATGCGGACTGGGCAAGGCCAGCATATAGCTGAATGAACCACCGCGTTAAGCATGCTTTTGGTGAGCGAAGCCCTCAAGGTGTTTGGACGGCGATCACCCGCATGGTCCTTGGATTACAATAAAGTAAAAAAAGGCTCTGTTGCAGTGTTTTCAATTTACTGCAGATGGCTATCGGGAGAAGTTTCACTGCAGTGAGCTCGACAGCATTGAGACAGGCAGCCAGTTCGCTGTTCGGCTTCAGGGATACTTGGATGAATGTATGGAAATGTCAGCTATAGATAAAACTTTTCAGAACATAAGGGATCTTCTAGCAGCAGAACAGTTCCTCACGAATTGTCATTACAAGCTGGCAGTATTTATCCTAGAGAGGAACTGCAATACCTTGGCAAAAATGTCGGAAGCATGCGACCACTTCATGAAAGCTCGGCGACAGAAAAACTTGCGCCGGTCCCGAGAAACAGAACGAGACCCTTAATTCTGCCCAAAGCGAATGCAGATACCACAAGGACTCCCTGAAATCGCCGCAAACAAAACGTTTTCTTTGCGACCGCATCGATGACGATGCTTTGGCATGTCGCTGAAAAACGGATCACCATTTTGTCTGACTTGCCAGAAAACGGGGTATTTTGCGGCCAACTGTAAGTGGAGCAGGCCCGTGAGTCAAGTGTCGGTTGTGTTGGCTGACGATTCAGGGGATGTACCACTACTAAAGAAAATCATGATGCGGAAGCGATACAATAGTCGGGCGTCTCGGAACACGAAAGCATCAATACTTCTCGGTGTGGAGGCGAGCGATAAAAATCATTGACGTTGAGAAGACTTCAACAAAGATTTCATGCCGGCGTATCCAGGTTATGTGTTCGGATGAAACATGATGGTGTTACGTGGTACTGGCAGTAATACAGACGTCTCTTAGTGAAGTCTTGTGCCTGATGCGGCGCTTATGGGAAGTACCGGTACGGATACATTCGCTGACGGAACCTCACTTAAGCTCCCAGAGCCATGGGTGCATCTGTCATCACCAAGAGATGCTGCTTGTTAGGTGCATGAAGCTTACTGTGTACGGTGTAATTATTGGTAATATTTCGGGTCCCATATGTGCTAAATATTTAAGTTCGAAATGGCCGTACTTGTTGGAAAGCGATTTGCCAAGTAGAGTTAAAGAAGGGAATAGAAAGAACAACCCTGCTGCAGTCACTAACGCTGACTGGAAACGTGACTGCCAAGCAGCTTGTTCACCTACCAAGTTTGTTGTCATTAAAGAAGCCTTGCTGACTCAATGTAAAAAGCGTGCGTCTTTGACGCACTTTTTTGATGCCTATAATGGGGTAAGTGTCTGCACGTACAAAGTTGCTCCAGAAAAAAAAAGGGAACCCGAGGTCTGCATTGTGAACAATCGAAGAGGAATCTTACAAGCATCAACCAGCCTGCGTGAGCTCAAAGGAGCCTACCATTCAAGGAGGAAAGCTGGCTAACGCATTTCCTCAACGCAGCAACAAATTAGCACGGTATATCTTCGCTCAAGCTGATCTAAACGTGAAGGCACATATGCGCGACGTAAGCTTCCACAGAATCAGCTTCTTTGGCTGTCACTTCAGCAGGAGGCTACTTTCACTATTGCAGACAAGAACATGAACCTGTTTTCGTTGAAGCAACGTCAGCTTCCACAGAATCGGCTCCCATAGCTGTCACTGCAGCAGGAGACCACTTCCGCTATCACGCTATTACGGACAAGAATACGAAACTGCTTTCGCTGAAGCGACTGTACATAAAGAGGTGATAATATCATTCTTGGCCATGAACAGCCACTCAAACGACTTTATTCTGTCGTATGCAGAACTAGCCCAGTGAGTCCGAGCCATGCTGAAGGAAGCAAGAATCAAGACGGATCATTTGCACTAGAGAGCGGTGGCGTCCGTAGTGCCCAGCCATGTGTCAGCAAGAAGAAAAGCGCTCAATTTCTTCAAAACTACTGTACCGCCGTTCGGTGCATTGGGCGAAATAAAAGCGGTAGTACTGACAAAACGTCTAACGGTACATTGAATTCCACAACCTGTACTTTGTTTATAGTAGAATTGTCTTATGTATGTTGCGAATTTTGAACAAATTAAATGATTCGTATTCAGACTACGGAGTTACAGTCACATGTCGAAGAAACTGTTGGGTCTCGAGTGTATTGTACCCTAATGTGACGTGTGCGCGTTTCGCCTTCTATTCGTATTGATTGATGAACAAATGGCTTGAGTTGTGGCTTTTGTGGTTCGCGTGCCAAGGAGCGAGTGAACCTGTTTGTGTGGTAGTGTAAGAAGAGGACGAGGATGCTGATGCACGTGGAAGAGAGACCTGAACACATGGAGCAGAGTAAAAAAGAAGAAAAGCAAGAAAGAGACGGTGGGAGTTGTTCGGAGCAATCGGGTGGCCAGATCAGAGCGTCGTGCACCAGCGTTACGGTCCACGAGTTGAGGCGACGGGTGTCACGTAGCCGTCAACTATCAACGTCCTCTGCGCTTCGCAAGTGCAATCACTTGGCTTCTTTGCAAGTGACCAGAGACCTGTGCCCACCTCCCGGAAGCAGCCCTCTAACCACTCAGCACTTCATAGTCACAATGCCTCAGTGTTACGCCTCTCTCAATGTGATGAACAGTCAAGTGGGTGTGCCTGCGTCACGTCATAGCACATGACTTTTGTGTGGGGTTCAAGATGCTGATTGGTTGATGCGGGCTTTCTCTGTGTTTGCATAACATTGGTTTAGTTTGTGTGTGTGTGTGTGTGTTTCTTGCGTTGATAATGTGTTTATAAACCTGCATACAGCCTCGCATATTGGTGGGTTCATCCGCGCTTCCAACTGGAATATTCCAAAAAGCACAGTTTCTCATTACAATGACAAAACTTCCACTTGGTGCAATATAAAATAAAAATACCCAGAGAAAACTGATAGAAAAAACCACCAAGGACATATACATTTCTTTTTTCCAGAAACACAAAAGCAAGGTTAAGGTTTTTATTATCATTTGATGAAATTTATTTTTGTTAAATAGGGTTCCATCTGATAGTTCAGGGTTGATGGAAGACAGTAAAAAAAGCGTTTAAAGACCATAGTTTGTGCGTGTTTGCGGAAAGTAACTCACCACCCATTAATTGGTGGGTCTATTTAAGCGACATAATGAGTTGGTTACCAAGTTTGCGATGTTCCTCGTACGAGTAGTGCCCTCTGTCGTTTCCCGTTTAAAACAACACATAAGCTGATACTCGTACAGGTGGGCAACTCGAATAATTTTGAACTTCACAAACTGAGCACGCACAAGTTCATTGCAGGGTACATCAGCAATATCCCGCAAAGACCAGGACGAAGAAAAAGAGCAGGCGCATTTCTAAAATAGTTTCGTTCATAACCATTATTGTAATGCTCATAGGAAAATTCCCCACATTTTCTTTGTCGATTCCCCATGGTTGGTGTGTAGAATAATCAAATCAAATCAAAACCAATTTCACCCATTGTGGTAATTGATATAGTCACGCAAAGTATTAAGCGAGGTGTTCACTTTCACGCATTATTTTTTAAAGATCAAACCGCAAATCACGAGGCGGATTGACATTTTCGTGCAAGTCACTTGCGCTTGACGCAGGCTTCCTATGCACGTCGACTACACTGCGACGCCTAAGGGGACGCTTACTGAGCAAAGAACCCAGGTTCAAGCGCTGGCCTGCCTATAAGACAAGCAGCATTTTTCTGGCGCATTCCTCTTGTGTCGCGCAGCGCTAGATTGTTAGGGGGAGACCCATAGGCGTGCATATGCTATAGCATTTATTATATATAATCTGCACCAAGAGCTGTCACAACGCGGCTTTAGTCAACATCATCAGACCCTACCCACCACTAGTTTAGTTGACGCTTACCCATATGCCCAGTGCTAGCCGAAAGTTAAACATCAATAATAGTTCGTGTTGAAGGTCTCAAAACCAACATATGATAATGAGAAATGCCACAGTGCAGGGCTCCGAAAATATCACCCACCGGGGGTTCTCTAACGTCCATCTACACCTAAACACATGGGCCTCGACTATCTTTGCCTCCATTAAGTATGTGGCCGCCGACGCCTGGATTTCATCCCGCTACCTGCGAGTCAGCAGCCCAGTGCCTTCACCACAACACCACCGTGGCGCGAGCAGGAATAGAGAGTCGTAGTATACCAGCAGACGCTTACCTTATCGTTAGCACGCGTCGAAGCGCCAACGCTAAAACGAAATAAGCTGCCTGGCATCTGGTAGTCTTTCAGTTCCGCAATAGTGCCTAGACATTCATTTAAGGCATTCTTGCTAACACAAACGCAAACACCTACAGCGCCCTTTAGTTATCAAACACTATATGCACTGTAGAAACCTCGATTGCACCACTAAATCAAGTTGACCCGAAGTCATCATTACTGTGTCTCTGTGCTGGGTTTGTTTCAGCGCTGCGTCTGATGGCCCGAAACAGATTGTTTTATTTCGAGTTTTGCCGTAACTAAGTATCGCACAAGACCTCCAATAGCTACCTCAGGTTGACTTGTGGCCGCATTTGTCTTATCTTGGCCCGAGCTATAGCCATCTCTGCGTTGCTACCAAAAACATGAGTGAACCCTGTAGAGAATTTTTAAGCCGTCTGCACACTAAATTGGGTGAATAACTTAAAATCATAGTTCTTTTATCAGCAGTGTACTGTTGGTGAAGCCTCATTATTCGAATATAAATCAAATCGTATTTGGGCGTGAAGGAGTTCAACAGCGCAGGCTTAAGACACAAATGATTCGAAGTGGACGGCTCTCACTCCAACGGGCACCACCATCTTGTCTATACGTACAGGATCTCTTGCGTGCGTTAGCGTTGAACGCTATACGCCAGAAATAGCGTTGGTACGTAAGAGTTCAGTCAATTTAACATTCTGCACTGCACGCGCTCACTTTAGAGCACGGAACGCTAACACTTGCGCTAAATCCTTGTGTCTGCTGTTTACCGCTGTACTAAAGCTCTTTAATAGCAAGCACTACTTTCAGTAGCCGAAAGCGAGTTAACGGTAGCTAGGCCCACCATCGTGACTTTCTTAATGGTGAACTCAAATGAGCAAGCACCTAGCATCAACCTAGTGTCAACGACACAAGAATTCGCAATCCTACAAGTTCGCAGTGCTTCATGGTGTGTGTGTGTGTGTGTGTGTGTGTGTGTGTGCGTGTGTACATGTGTGTGTGTGTGTGTGCGTGTGTGTGTGTGTGTGTGCGAGCGCCTGCGTGCACCCGTGTGTGTCTATGGGTGAGCTTCTGTGTTTGTGTGTGCTTTGTACGCCTTACAAATTAAGCTTCGCGAACTTGTGTGTGTGCTCGCGGGTATGTATGTGTGCGCACGAGCGTGTTCATAAGTGCGTATGTGTTTGTGTGTGTCCGCGCGTGTGTTTGCGTGTGCGTGCATTCCGCGCCTTGCAGGTCAATCTTCACGACTTCGTGTGTGGGAGATAATTTAAGCCATCTCCCAGTTTCGTAACCTCACAGACTTCTGTTGAATGTTTACATTCAAGTCAACATTGTGCGTGTATGTGCATGTGCGTGCGTGTGTGTGTGTTTGTGTGTTAAATTATTGCTTTGCGGATGCTGTCCCTATATCTTTATATGTATTGTATATTACAGCACAGCCCTACTTTTTGTCTCGTTGTGTTTATTCTAAGAAATATTTTAAAAATTCAGCCAGCTTTTGTTAGCGGATACTGAGGAAAAAGCGAGGTTGATGGTGTGCAGTGGTGTTGAAACAAGTGGGTTGATTAAAGTGGGAATGACGGGGCGAGAGCAGTAGTGAGAGTAGCGCTTAGATCTGGGAGTAGTGAGTATTTGAAGGGGTTGTAGGGGTGCCACATATCCCTACGGGAATTCACCCAACTTTTGTAGGTAAATCCCACTACGATCTGCGATGGACCACAGGCATGAAAGCACCGAGCAAGAACAGCTCCACGCTTAAAAATTGCAAGCTGCCAGCGCCAAATATATCCGCCGTGATGATCTAGTGGTTCTGGTGCTCGAGTGATTACCCCAGGTCACAGGATCTAATCGCGCCCATGGTGCCCTCATTTAGATGGAGGCGAAATGTTTAGAGCCTCGTGTGCTTAAATTTGGGGGCACGTTAAATTACCCCAGATGGTCAGAACTTCCGGAGCTTTTGACTTCGGCGTCTCTCCAAATCATAACTTAGTTTTTAAAGGTAAAACACCGACACTTCTTATTAATAACGAGTAGATACCAATATTCGCCTTCATTAACCCGACTCAAGAAAAAATTTGCCCGTGTAAGCCAACACAAGCAGACAAAAAGACCACATTGACCAACAGTTTGCTACCACCAAGCAATATTATTCGCTGCCAACAATATAAACAGTATTATACCTAACATTGTTTAAACAGTGTGCATTTAGTATTAAATTCGAAGCATTTCTGAGGGAACATCTATCTATCTATCAATTTATCTATCTATCAATCTATCTACCTATCTATATGTCTGTCAGTCTGTCTGTCTGTCACGAGAGCACCAATATGTAGGTGGCTAGATAGATCACCATAAATTATGTGATAAATAGATAGATAGATAAACAGACAAACAGACAGACAGACAGACAGACAGACAGACAGACAGACAGACAGACAGACAGACAGACAGACAGATAGATAGATAGATAGATAGATAGATAGATAGATAGATAGATAGATAGATAGATAGATAGATAGATAGATAGATAGATAGATAGATAGATAGATATTGGCCAAGGGCATTCGTATCGCCATGAAACGCTTCCCATTCAATAGCAGAGCTGAAATCGACAGCGAACACATTTGTCAGCCATAAGAGTAGGGAATCTCCAAGCCAGAAAAGAGGTGCTGCTCTAAGGTTATTTGGAGCACTGGCTAGTTGAGTGAGTAAGAAACGTTTAAACATATAATAAAAATAAAGCAGCAAACAGATGGGATGGTAAAATCAGTGAGCGACAAACATTTAGAGGTATAATGAAAAGAAAGCAGCAAAAAGATGGGATGGTATCATCAAGCATACTATGCAAGATTTAGAGGATATACGAGTTATCATAATCAAATATTGTAGATTATGACTAGTGTCAAAGTGATCTAAAGAGGATGCCTCTAAAATCACCAGTCATCGCGAGGAAAGGCAAACGAACACGTGACGCACCTAATGTGGGTGCGTGTACACATGCACGAACGCATGGGTCTATATATACGCTGGCGAAAATACTACGTCAATGAGCCTTCGCGAGCATGCGAGTGAGTGCGTGTACAAGTGTTTGTGTGTGTGCATGTTTGTGTGTGTGTGAGTGTGTGTGTGTGTGTGTGTGTGCGTGTGTGCGTGCGTGCCAGAGGCGCTAGCTGCAACCAAGATCACTGCGCGCTGGCACCCAGAAACTTCTGTGCGCTGGGTTGCACTGCAACATGTAAGGTTCCTTGTCGGGACGTGTAGTCGAAGTTTATAAAGTTGTCGTCATCCCTGTCTAAACCAAGACGTGGTGGCGTAGGGTTACATCTCTGGAAACAAGCGGCCTCGTCGTTTCTGGAAGGCAGCAAAGCCGAGCTTTCACTTCACAAGTTGGGTTGAACCATGTTCAGGTACAGCCATCTTTATTTATAGTCCCCTCTACTAAGGTAATTTTGAAACCACAACCTACAAGCTTTTTGAGGGTCTTCGTGGTGAAAATATACCATGGGGAGCTCCAAAAGTTTCACCTGAAGACAATTCACAACGAAACAGCAGTGGTATGAGTGCAGGGGAAAGGAAATGGGACATATTATATTCCCGATTTCATAAAGAAATTGAAACGTGCAAATGTTAGAACAACCAAACTGCCTTATTTAAATTGAACAATAAATAGGAAAAAAAGTGCCACATTGCTATTTCATAGCGTGATCACGCAAACTATAGACGCATTAGGCGCAACAAAAGATAACAACACGCGTTAGTACTCAAGTATTCACCGGAAGAAAATCAACAGCACATCGATCATGGGCTCACACGAAAGACATAGGCTAGGAAACATGATGTAATTTCATTTACGTAAATGACGTCTCCACTGTGCGCTGGACAGTCTGTTACAAAACGCGAGGTGTTTTTTTCCTTTTTGTTCTTAATGAAGGGCATTGAGGTATATTAGTGGCCTGTTGCCATCGGCTGACACAGTGCGGCTGAAAATGCGCCGTCTCAACGGGCTGCTGCCGTCCTGCAAGGGCACTACGTTACGCAACGGTCGTCGATCCTACGGGCCAGCATGTGATCCGCGCAGTCACGTGAGCGTGTGCCGCTTGTCATCGCCAACACAGTAGCGGTCCTTGTTCGGGTCGTTGTGGCCCTGCGCTTCCCTCCTCGCCCACGTTCAAGCCGCTGACTGACGCCTCGACTCAATTCGGGGAACATGTGGCAACGACACAGCGGTGGCCCCCGCGACCACCGCACGCGCGTGCCAAACTTCGGCTGCCTGAGAAAGTGCTCGGGATACTTGCGAGGGTTGCAATCGACCAAGAGATGGGCTGCTTTGGGCGCTGTGCCAGCTATGTAGCCTTTGTCACTTTGTTTATTCCTTGAGTAATCTCCCCATACTGCCCTCCCTCCGCGGGCCTTTCCTTTTTATGTTGCCTTGCACGTATCAGTTACGCGCAAGCTTTTTGTATCCCGCTGTTCGTAATGAGATGAGGGGCGGATGGGGAGGGGACTGCTGGCGCTTCTACGACGCGATATCTTCGCGATTGGCCATTTCTCTTTCACTTGTTCTCGAAGACGAGAAGCCTCCAGAGCGGCTGGAAGAGTAATGCAGGGTTCAACAGGGCCATGTTCACACTCGTTCCCATGAGACTGCCTTCGGATAAGGCCCTGTACATTTATTCAAATTTATTTATTTGCCATCATATGTCAAATAATATTTTTCTCTACAATACTACTAAAAAACATAACAAAAAAGTTGGGCACCATAGGAAAACGCACTTGTTGAATAGATGTTATGCGAAGCTCTCCCCTCCCCCCCAGCCGAAGGATTTCAAATAAATGATGCGCAAAAAAAAGAAGCGCGTAAATGCATTTAAATTCTAGCTCTTGTTGTTCACACAGCTCACCTCAACGCACAGCCTCATGGCACTGGGCATGGGATCATTAATGGCTTATCAGTGAATGCGAAGTTGAGTGGCCGAAGCAAGAAGCATTACTGATGAACACGTGTACGCAAAGACAGTACGAAGCGTAGTGTTGTATGCTGAATGCTTGTAAGCACCGACGAAAATATTTGATCCGTGAATTTCTTCCAGCACTTGAGGTGATCGACCTCTTGTTGCGTCTCACTGACCAGTTAATCTTCATTTGTTTTGTTTCGAATTCTTTTGTTTTTACGAGCGCCTTTGACCCTTGGTCCGGGAAATATCAGTTGTAGTCTTCGTTGCCATTTCAAGGCTGTGTTGCGGACACCCATGACATTATGTTCAACTTGGAAAGACACAGACTTCAGACACAGAAGACGCAAAAAGAAAAAAAAGGCTATGCAGCACATAAAATGGCTGCATTTATATTTCGTAAGAAATAAATAAGGTCACAGTTTTGCCTCATGGGCGAAGTAGTTTAGGAGACAGCTGGAAATTGTAATGTCACAGGAAGAACGAAAAGCTGCTCGACATTTCAAGCGCGTTTTCTCAAAACAAAGAATGGCGCACAAAAAGCGCTAAAAAAAAGAGACCGAACGAGCTTTAACTGACTGTCATGGTTGTTACTTCAACTAGCCCCGACACTGACTCTCGTAGCTAGCAGTGCACTGTTTTCGCAAACGTGGCCTCTGGAGCGAGAAAAGTGGACTTCGTGCGATGTGTAGCTTGAACGCAAACTCTGCGGTGAGAGCACAAGACGTACAAAACGATTACTCAAGTCTGGTGAAACACTAGACAGGTTTGAAATATGGGACCCAATAAACTTGATTGATTGATTTGATTGATTGATATGTGGGGTTTCACGTCCCAATACCACAATATGCTTATGAGAGACGCCGTAGTGGAGGGCTCCGGAAATTTCGACCACCTGGGGTTCCCTAACGTGCACTCAAATCTGAGCACACGGGCCTACAACAATTCCGCCTCCATCGGAAATGCAGCCGCCGAAGCCGGGATTTGAACCCGCGACCTGCGGGTCAGCAGCCAAGTACCTTAACCACTAGACCGCCACGGCGGAGTCCCAATAAACTGGCAGCTCTAGTGTGAATCTGCCGTACTTTATTATAAAACGTAACAAAAATGCTTTAAAACAAAACGTTAAAGCTTGATAATCACCGCTGTTTTATAAATGAATACTTTTTTTTCTAAGACACTTAACAGAAACACATGTGGTATTTGAAGATACTTTCATTCTAGAATTTCGCACCCGCCAAGAAGAGCTAAGTAGATGGAGTTATCGGGAAAATGACTATTGCTTGTGGTGGTTTAGCCACAGACCGGACATTTGTAACGAGAGCTCCAATTCTAGCAGTGCCTTCATCGCCTACTTTCTCTTCAGCGTCTTGGAGGTCTTTCCGATCCTCTTGCGCCTACCATGCCTCGTTGACGATCTGCTGCTCGATGACTTCTTCACCTTCCCGCGCCTTTTTTCGTGACTGGCGGACGCTTGACGAGTAGCGTGGCGATGCTTCTTGCCTTGCATTGAGTGCGTGCTTGAGGCCAAGGATGAAGTGCTCGACCAGGCATGGCCGACGCCTCTTGAAGTGCCTCTTCCTTCGGTAGCTCCTTTCTGACTCCTTTACCGAGCTCACACGGCTTCGGGATTTACGTGTGCTCCTGTCATAATGACTGCGGGATAAACACCCTGATCGGCCGTGGCCGTGGCTGACCTTCCTGCTGGCCTTGGAATGCTCCAGAGATAAGCTAGCCGTGTTGCGGATGGTGCTTGCGAAGGAGCATCTCCAGCGCTTCCTGCGGCTCACTCTCAGCTATTAGTTGCGACAGCAAGCTTGCTGTTTGTCGGGCTTTCGCTCGCCGGTTGCGATATGTCTGCTGCCTTCTGCGGCGTCCGAGCAACCATGGTCGCAACGGGCTCCGGCTCTAGTGCTCCACGGACACGGCCTTGGTCGGCCGCGCGGCCGCGTGGCAGCCGGATTTTTGCTGGAAGGGCCAGCGACATTCTCGGTAGCCGCAGCAACCTGGCGCTTTGATTGTGGGTCGGTCTTTGGTAGACTCTCGTCGCCCTCGGTCTTCTTCGGCATGACCGCGTCGCTCCGGGTACCGTCATGCCGTTAGCTGTTGATCGCTTGCAGCCCATTGTTGTCTTAAGCGTTGTCGCTCACCGATAAGGAAGCCCGAGGAAACGGCTTCAGTGGAGTCGCGCGAGATCTCCGGCTGAACAGCTGCCGATGATAATGATTATGATGATCCGCGTAATCTGGCGCACACGCAAAAAGGGGGATTGGTCTCGAACCGGGTTGCAGAATCTAAGTTAAAGGTTTAATTATATATATATATATATATATATATATATATATATATATATAGAGAGAGAGAGAGAGAGAGAGAGAGACAAATTGAGGAAAATAAAGGCTGGTCCACCAGCCAAATCGTCAGTCAGAATATACTGTGCAAAACCAACGTGCGTCGTACTCTATTTTGCCTTATTCTACCGGGGCCAGCGTTACTTCTTTGCTGCAACTATATATATATATATATATATATATATATATATATATATATATATATGTATATGGGATATGGCACAACGGGAGCGTTGTCAAGAAGGATAAATATATTTATTTCCCAACAGTTTCGGGAGGGGACCTCCCTTCATCAGGGGATGAGTTATATATATATATATATATAATACTGTCGATTCTCATGGAGGGCCATAACAGACAGGACATACATAAATAGTGTACAATGTTCATAAACAACACCGGTAAGAGCACTGTCCCCTGTGTTCGGTACTACTGATAGCTGTTGGAAAAACAACCCCTTTCATACCAATATTTCCCTTAAAAACTCTGCTACCTATGCTGTCATGTTTGGTAAGTGATAAATTTCCATCTGCTGTATTAGTATTTTATGATCCACTTTGTCGTACGCCATGTCCTAATCTAGATACGACTCTCCAAATCCACGTGCGCACACCAGATGGAAAATCCCGACCTACAGCCAATCTTACTCGTGTTCAGTATTGACTTCCCCTCAATGTATTTCAATAAACGTGCATTCCATACCCTTTAATTTATTTTAACCAAATTAGGTGTAACAGAAATAGGCCTTACGTTGTGAATGGTAAACCCAAGTATCTTTTTTATCTACCGGAATTAATTTGGAAAGTTTCCCATGCACAGGTATCGAAGAATTTTGCAAAGAATAATTAACCATATTATGGAGTTCATGTGGGCAAATGTCGCATAGTACTTTTATCATCGCAGAGATTACCACATCTGGTTCAGGTGCTGCAGGAGGTAAGTGCCTCACTACATCCGCTAGTTCCGCTAATGTCACTTCAGTGAAATCCTCCACTGCGATTGGCTTTACTATGTGTTTTGGAATCATTGATCTGAATCTATCTTCTGATCCTTTAGCAACATTTCTGATAATTCGGTGAGTTTGCGAGGCGATATAACTGAAGAATTAAGAGTGTGTGATGACGGTACTATTTTTTCTGGAACTCAAAAGTCTAAAAACTGGTTTTCTATTGTTGGATTTTGAAAGATAGCTGAATTTATTAGTGTCATGGTCATAATTTGCTTTGCGTACTGTATGTTTAAAATCTGCAACCTTAATTGTATTGATATTCACACCAGTTTTTCGGCATTTGTTGTGAACAAGTTGCTTCCACACCACTTTTTTTTTCTATACCCCTTCAAACATTCAGCGTTCTACCATGAGGTAAACGATCTTCCTGTTCCTGGAGTTATAATAAAGAGTGACTTTTTTAATGCTCCTTTTAGTACCACACACAGACTTATAGCCCTAATGTCTTCCTGCATGTCCTTGCGAAGAATTAAAGTAGACTTTAAGTCTTTTTGTACTCGTTCACGATTTGCAATTGAGCCACTTTGTTTTCTGTACTTTGTGCGAGCGCTATGCCGTGTTGTTGCGCCTATGACTGCAACAACCACAGTAAAATTAGTTGCGCACTTTTTATGATACCCCAGGGTAAGCGCGATGGCTTGCGCATGCAGTAGTGGCGGCACAACATTCAAATAAACTTCGTTCTGACATATTACAGTGTTCCTTGCAAGGTAAGGTGCCCTTTTATTTCTCCTATCAAACCATTGCCGAATACTGCATTTGAAATATTGTTTCGGCCTGCTCATCAACATAAGTGCTCTTTAGGGGCGAAGCTCCTTACGCCGTGGGTATTATGTCGTGTGTCGTCGTAGTCGTCGTAGTAGCCAGTTACATTGCAATAAATGTCAATAAAAATGGTGTCACAGCATATCCGCGGAGTGAATGATGATGAGTGAGACGAAGCTTTCATGAGTCCGTCCATGCTTTTCTGCGTCTATCCGTTCGTGCGTCCGTTCATCCACACGTTTCGCTCCACTCGTCATCATCACCCCATGGATATGCTGTGATTTTTTTTCGGCTTGTTCTGCGTTGCTCCTAACTCGAGTTGTCATCAATATGTGGAATACCTTTGTTGGAAACAAGCAGAAATTTGACTTGTTTAACGTTTTCATGCAAACGTATGTTAGGGAAAGTTGCTTTTAATGTACGTTGTTGCGTTAAGGCAACCACTGCTTGGAATGAACGTCATAAACAAGATGGATTCTTGGAACCCATATTTGCTTATATGAACTATGCTTACAAATACATTTATTTTCCCAGAACATCTGATTGGAATTGACTGCCTCACAAGATTCTTTCCGCTGACAATTTTGTTATATCGCTGAAAAGTTAGGTACTTAATGATTTGTGTTCAAATGTGTTATAAATTTTGTTGCTGTTTCGCAGACATGCGATCTCTGATAGAATAAATACATGATTTTCTTGCTCTTACGAATGACGAGATGTTTCTTATGCTCTCCTGCCTGGACCGAAATTCTGGCCTGCAGCATGTCTAAATAAATGAATAAAATAAATAAAAATATTCAGATTGTCTTATAACACCTAACACGCACCTTGCCATTCCACGAAAACGCACAACTGTAGTCTGCTTTTTCTGTGAAACAGTTACGTAGAAAGACACAGCTTCTCGATCGCGCTTTTTGTGACTGTTCGGATGCGTTTACGGGAACGTTTGTTGGAGAAAACAAATGAATGGATAAATAGAGATGGCCCTAATTGGCTCTAGTTTCCATAAGGGCACCTATTTGTTGTTTTTGAAGGGCATATTAATATACAAAAATTATCAAAGAGATGTGGTTCACCGAAAGCAGAAAAGAAATACAGACGCGCTACGCAAAAAAAAAGAAAGCTATAGCAACAGTGATAGCGAAAGTAAGAAATTTTCTAGGAGACTGAGGCCGCCATCGTTTCCGTCACGCCTGCATTCGCATGTTTTCAGTTACCCATTACGAAACTATAGTATATTTTATACCAGTGTCACAAGGCTACTTCTGATCGAGATCAGTCATTCCGAATGAAATTTTTTGAGCTGCTATCAACGGACAGATTGTGATGACCTTCCTGGTGCAGAGTTTCTCCTCTCGCAAGTAACTTGATCGCTAGTTTCTTTGACAATGCCATCAAAACACACTCCTAATTATTCATTTTCTTTTGTTTCTGCTATTGTGGTAGAGGAGTCACTGCTGGAGACAGATAATCGTATTGGCCTTGCTCAAAGGCCTTATTCAATTCGGAAACCACTGCTCAAAGCTTCTTTCACGTCCAGAAAATGAACACATGGTAAACGATCCACCATTCATTAGGTCAGTGCAATTTGTGACACTCTAAGTACCTGTGTCATATACTGGTGCACAAGCACGAAAAAATGCTAACACAGATGGGCATGCCTTGGTGCCATTTGTGCCGTTAGATGGGCATGCCTGGCAGTCTTGGTGCCGTTTGGTTGTATACGAAGGACTATTGTTCAGCTGCCCGCTCGTAATAAGTTCACGTGCTACGTGACGCCACACAGGGTCTTAAAAGGGTGTTCCACACTCGCCGCTTGGCTGCAGATGGCGCTGACTGACACGATGATGATGATGATGATGATATCTGGGGTTTAACGTCTCAAAACCACCATATGATTATGAGAGACGCCGTAGTGGAGGGCTCCGGAAATTTTGACCACCTGGGGTTCTTTAACGTGCGCCCAAATCTGAGCACACGGGCCTACAACATTTCCGCCTCCATCGGAAATGCAGCCGCCACTACGGGATTCGATCCCGCGACCTGCGGGTCAGCAGCCGAGTACCTTATCCACTAGACCACCGCGGCTGGGCAAGCTGCTGACTGACACTCCCACGTTTAAATTCACATATGGCTCAGTGGTTAGAGCATCGAGCGCGTTATTTGAAGGTCGTAGGTTTGATTCCTGCTCACGGCAGGTTAATTTTTCATCCAATTTTCTTTCTTCTTATTTACATTACGATGGTTCTAATAACTTTCCCTATACATTTCTTGGCAGTATTGTCTGTTAGATCTCAATATTATTGTGTCAAAACATTGAAAAACGAGCCCTTTGTATACACTTCTTTCCCTTATATATATATATATATAAATATATATATATATATATATATATATATATATATATATATATTCATATATATATATAGGTGTGTGTGACGTAAGAAGGCAGGGATGGTTAGGAGAAGTAGATGAGGAAGAAGTGCAGAACAGAATAAACATGGGGTATGAGCCACGCCACGTCACCCAGTCATCATAGCCTCACACGAGTCCACAGGATGAAGACCTCCCAGCCACCTAATCACAGTCTCATCATTGACGCAGTTCTACACAAGACGCCCTGACCATACGTCGACTACGGAATCATCTCCTAGCCGCACACAGCGACCAGCACCATGACGGAATCATCGACGGAGCTTCCCATTCCCAAGTACACAGGAACAGCGGACGATTGACCTGTACAGGACTGGTTCGACCTGTTCGAGTTCCACGCTACCGCTGCATCTTGGTCGGAACGGGAGATGACCATCAACTTCACTGACTACATCTCCGGTGAGGCATTTAGGTTTTACCTCACCCACATCTTTGAAAATGACGAGTCTTGGCAAAAGATAAAAGAAGAAATGATCACTCGTTTTAGCGGCTATGAACAAGACCTACTTATTGCCAACCATCTCAAGAAATCCCGACACTATCGTCAATTCCCTAAGCAATCAGCGAGCATTCGAAAGCCCAACGTGAATCGACAACTGCCACAAGACAAAGTCGCACATGAGTTTACTTACCGAAGACCGTGCGTATTTTGGGAAAAACAAAACCATCGAGCGGGCCTCCCTTCTGCACGAAAGTCGGCATTTTCGAAGTCATCGCTCCAGCACTTGACACGGGACGTTTCTCAACCACCTGATGTCCTTCACTGTTCGTCTCGCATGCGTGATCCACCACCTGGGTTTCCATCACGCGGTTATTCAAGCACTCTTAATACTCACCACTTGCCTTATAAAGACGCCGTATTCATGGTAGATGACTTGGCGCATCGGGAAAATACTTTGTCAAGCCACTGCCGTTCCAAAAGCCACTGTACTTCAGGAACGCGTAGCTCAACTCTCCCACAAAGAAACAAACATACGGAATCGCAACCACGTCAAGCCGTGTTTGCGGCGATGTCATCCTCAGGAAATGAACCAACCCAAAGTCGAAACAGTATGGAGTCACCATTGAATGCAAGTCTCGTTGATAAAAACGAAAATGCATCTACTGCTTTCCTTGACACAAATGATGCTTGCAATGCACTCGTAAATAACGCTGGGACTTCCGACAGCGTCTCCTCCTTCAACGACGAAGACTAACCACAATTTTCTCAGCGCCATCACCACACCAAGAAAAGACGACGACGAATGAAAACTTCAAACCATCCACAGACAACCGCACCCAGTCGTTGCAGTCAAAAGCAGCCTTCACGAATTGACCAACCTCCTGCTTTTCCGTCGCGTGGATCTTCGGCCGCTCACAACGCCCACCTCGCGTCTCACGCGTTCACTATGGTCGGAATAGAGCGGAGAAGGTCCAAGCATACTCAGCCAAGCCCGTCACCTACAGATCAGTTTCATGCACCAGAAGAGCTCGCATTGTTCGTTCCACAGAAAGATAGTCATTCACAATTTAAATATGACCAAACCGATCCTTCCGCAGTGTCGCTGTCGAATTCCCAGCCACCTGAGAGCCCAACCCACACAGGAGGCTCGGAAGTATCTACTCTCAAGCACTGCCCTGTGCCAGAAACATCCATCAAGAATGGCGTTGCAAGAGCCTCAGCAGATCTTTCTGCCAATTCTGGCGCACTATCTTCAGTGCTTGACACAAATCGAAACACCCTAACAAGTATGAATTATTTGCTGGTCACGTCAACCGACAAAGAAAAGCGGGCTCATGGATCCAAAGGAAGTCCACCCCGTCAGACAGTGCAACATCAGCAATACCAAGAAAAGCAACAAGAGGAACCCCAACAGCTAAAACGCCTACACCAACATCGGCAACGAACAACTAAAACTACATCGCCAGGATACTTGTGGACTGAAGAGCGTCGTGATCAACATACACTAAAGAAAAGTCGCCAGAAACGCTCCCAGCGTCTGCTATTCCGCCGACTGCAACACCACAGGAAGCGCCGAGAAAGACGCGGAAGCACTGCTTGCAAACCGCAAGCACTCAGGCACTCCATCACTTCAGTCTGTCGAGAAGCACGCAAGCAAGAAGTATCGGGATTGCACCATCCACGACAAAAAATACAACCCCGACGACATCCGAGCTGCCAATGCAACAAGACGTTCCAACCTTGGTCAGCCCGAACAAGAGTTCTAGCAATACTGTCAGTATTCACGTGTATCCCGCTCTGTCCGGAACGCAACAGTCAGCCTCGCCCACAAGAATTTTTATAGAATTCACCGAACTGCTCCCTCGGGCTTGAAGATTTAGAGAGACTCTGGAACTCCGTCGGAACGTGATACCGCGAATTTTGACAATGTCTGTTTATTGGCTTCTTCAATTTTTTGTAGGTTATAAACGCTGCCATCTTTCGGGGGGAGGGGGGATTGTGTGACGTAAAAAGGCAGGGATGGTTAGGAGAAGTAGATGAGGAAGAAGTGCAGAACAGAATAAACATGGGGTATGAGCCAGGCCACGTCACCCAGTCATCATAGCGTGACATATATATATATATATATATATATATATATAATGTGGGCATTTAGTATACCAATCCTCTTCATCTGTACATTATCATCATTATCATGTATTGCTCATGTATACTCATCGTTGTCACGTATCATCATCATCTTGGTTCGTGCATCTCCGCTGTCGGCTGCCGGTTCCTCGGACCTAATAAAGGTCTTCCAAACCAAGACTTCATACGTGGTGGAGCATGCTGTTAGATTCCTCGTCATCCTCTCGACCACTCTACCTCCTGGAGCTACGTTCAGGTCGCCGCTTGGGCCAGGTGTCCGGAAATATGTCGTACCAAGAAGAGGTCGGTGCTGCAACCGTTCCCAGTCCGCCACCGTGTTCCGCGCCTTTTCACGTCATTAACAGCCTCCAGCGTGAGCCCCATCCCTTCGCCGGTATGCACGGGGAAGATGTGGAGGAATGGCTCCACGATTTCAAACGTGTCGGCGCTGCTAACCGGCGGGATAACACCTACAAACTCGCTTACGTGTCATTCTACCTCACGGGTGTCGCGAAGACGTGGTTCCTCAACCACTTCATCGACATCCCCGACTGGTCAGCCTTCAAAGATCAGCTTCGCCATGTCTTTGGCACACCGACTGTTTGTTCGGCTCTCGCAAAGAAAGCTCTCGCGGCTCGGAAACAGCACATCGGGGAGTCGTATACATCCTACATCGAGGATGTCCTTTCACTTTGCCGCCGGGTTGAAACCACAATGACAAAGTCAGACAAGGTACGCCAGCTTCTTAGGGGAGTGCACCCATCGCATTCGATGCCCTTGCAATCCAGAATCCGGCTACTGTTGCTGACGTTTCGACAACCTGTCAGCGCCTCGAAGAGCTCGAGTCTATGCGCCTACAACCGGACAGTGACGCGGCCCGTATTACGGCAGATCCAAACCTATGAGACACAATAAGTGTGATTATACGCGAAGAATAGAATCATCGGGAATCACACTACCTTCAGAGTGTCCCATTCAGTTTTCTTCAACGTCATTGCGGGATGTCATCAGGAAGGAGCTCACGTCCATGACCCACATGGCCCACCCGCAGCCCACTGTCGCTCGTACTCTCCCATCGTTCTCGCATGCCATCGCCGCACCATCAGGCACCGTCAGCTCGACGTCGCCGCCATCAACGTACGCGTCGGTTGCTGCCGCACCTCCCAGAAGCTTTCCAACGAGCTTTCCATCACCACCGCCTGAGCCATCACCTGTCCCTCTCACTGCTCTGTCTCCCGGTGCATCTAACACAAGCTACTACCCTCCTTATCGATCGACTCGCCCTACGTGCTGTTATTGCGGCTATTGTGGTCACATTTAACGCTTTTGCCGCAAGCGCCAGTAAGATGAGCGCCGAGGGTACGACATACGCGAAAGAGACTATACCGCAGGAGCCTTGTATAAGGGCCGTCGTTATTTGTCACCGCCTCGTCGGTCTCCATCTCCGCCAGCATCCAGTGAACTGCGCAGTAGTCATCGATCAACCAGACGCCGTTCACCATCGCCCTACCGTCGCTCCTCTTCTCCTCTTCAGCCTGCTTCCCTCGCTTCTGATCGGCGTCCGGAAAACTAAGCGATGCAGTTTTTGGAGGACAAACTGCATTCCAACACAGTACTCCAATTCCTCCAGCGCGCCCTTACAATATGATTGCAGTCTCAGTTGAGGGAGTGGACGTTGATGCTTTGGTGGACACTGGGGCTGGGTTTTCTATTATTCGTGCTGATTTGTGTACCCGCCTTCGAAAAGTCACGACGCATTATGATGGGCCAACACTATTTACAGCCCAGGGAACAATGATTCGCCCTTCCGCTCTCTGTACTGCCCGTGTGCTAATCGACGACATTCTTCATCATATACCATTCGCTGTGCTATCCCCATGCTCCCACGAACTCATTTTAGGCTAGGACTTTCTTTCATCTGCTTCCGCTGCTATTTGTTGTGCACAACGTGTCGTCCATCTTACTGACACAGACCACTTGCTTATTGACGAAACCTACAGGCCACTTCGACTTGTCGCTGCTGTAGACGTCGAGTTACCCGCAAATGAACATCAATTAGGCACTGTTTTTTCCAACGACGTTGGCTCTGGTGACATTTTGGTCACTCCATCGCCCCGTTGCCTTAATAAATGCATAGCTCTCGCATCAGGTGTGGCTCGCTTCAAAAATGGATCAGCTGTCCTCGCTGCTACGAACACCACACCAGATAAAATTTTACTGCCGCAGCACACTACTGTCGCCTGCGTTGCCGATCTGGAGCCTGTGTGCATCGTGCCTCTTACCCCTGCCTCCCCTAAAGGCCATCCTGGAGATCATGCTCCTTCTTCGCCTTTACAGCAGCCATCAACAAGGACTTGACAGACTCACAGAAGCAGCAGCTGCTTGATTTGTTGCAAAAGCATGCAAACTCTTTTGACGTTCATTCATCCAGCCTGGGTCAGACAACTGCTACAGCACATCGTATTCAGACCGACGGAACATCCATTGTGCATCGTCGTCCGTACCGCGTGTTCTAGTCGAAATGAAAATCATTAAGGAAAACGTAGACGATATGATGCAATGGGAGATGGGAGATAATCCGACCCTCAACCAGTCCTTGGTCGTCTCCAGTGGTTCTGGTGCGTAAAAAAGACGGTTTCGTACGATTTTGCGTCGATTACCGAGGACTCAATAAGATCACTAGGAAGGACGTATACCCCATGCCACGTATCGACGACGCCCTCGAGTCCTTACAAGGTGCTGAATTCTTTTCAAGCCTCGACTTGCGTTCCAGTTTTGGCGAATCCTTATGCACGAAGATGACAAAGAAGAAATGGCGTTTGCAACCCCGGACGGCCTATACGAATTCAATGTTATGCCGTTTGGTCTATGCAATGCGCCCGCAACTTTTGAGCGCTTGATTGACACCGTGCTGCGTGGCCTGAAACGGAAGACTTGCCTATGTTACCTCGATGACAAAGATGTCTTTTCATCGACGTTTCCTCAACATCTGCAACGCTTGGACGAGGTCCTGACTTGCCTTGCGGGCGCTGGTCTTCAAACTAACACCAAGAAGTGCCATTTCGCCAGCAGATCTATCAAAGTCCTCGGTCATGTTTTGAGCAAGGACGGAATTCGTCCAGACCCTGAGAAAACTGCTGCGGTGCTTCGCTTCCCTCGCCCTGAGAATCCGAAAGATTTGCGAAGTTTCCTTGGTCTCGCCTCTTACTTTCGGCGATTCATACAAAGCTTTGCCTCCATAGACGCACCACTCCATAAGCTACTTGCTTCTGGTACGCCCTTTCAGTGGTCTCAGGAATGTGAATCAGCTTTCGACAGGTTGAAGAGTGCCCTCACGACCGATCCTGTACTTTCTCATTTTCACGATGGTCCACCGACCTTCCTCCATACAGACGCTAGCGGCCACGGTTTAGGAACCGTCCTCCTCCAGCGCGACAACTCTTCGCGAGAGCGAGTCGTTGCGTACGCCAGCCGCGTCGTCTCCGCAGCCGAGAGGAACTACACGATCACAGAGAAGGAGTGCCTCGCCATCGTTTGGTCAGTGCAGAAATTTCGTCCCTATCTTCACGGCCGCCATTTCACCATTGTGACCGACCACCACGCTGTGTACTTCCCAGTCTATTAACTTGATTTCTCTTTCTTTGGGGCTACTTGGGCCATATGTGAAGTGTTACTCTGATATACGGTGGTCACTGCCCAAATCTCTTCCTTCCTTCTGTTGTACCATGCTGTCATTTCGATAATTTTGGTGAAGGTTAGGTCTCGGGTTGCTTCCCTGTTTAGCGGCGTGCCAATTCCAGTTGGACTGCGGTGATCTGTGACGAGTGTTAGGCCTAACTCTTGCGAGTCATGCCATAAGGCCCTTCTTTCTGGTCTTGTATACAGGTATCCCCAGGCAGCATGTGGTGCAATAAAGTCTCCTCCTATAACTACTAGATTTTCTCCAGCCAGGCTAAGTGTTTTATTAAATTCATGCTTATGTTGCGAAGGGTTGCTATTAATGTTCAGAATAAATAAGCTATGGCCTGTCTCCTTTTGAGGAAGGTGTTCCAATAAAATATTGTCAATGTGCACTATCCCTGTTGCACGCACGTGATGCTTCTTTTTACCAGCATGGTTGATGGCCTGGTCTCCCCTTCGGCATAGCCAAAAGATCTGTATCCTGATAGCTTTGTAATACCGTGTGTTTCCTGCAAAGTTATGACGTCCGGTTTATCTTTTCTTTTTAAGTGCTGCTGCAAAACTGACTTTTTGTTTTTGTAACTTCTACAGTGCCATTGCCACATTCGAAAAGCTTTCTTAGGTCGCATCATTGTAGTTGTGACCATGAAATGAAATTGAGAGGTTGTAGAGAGGCTGATCTTAAATAATTCTGTGACTGAATATTGATATGAATTGTGGCGCTTCTACTGCGTCGGAGGAAAGTGGGATTCCTGGAGACTGCTTTGTTTTTAGAAGGTCTAAATCTATTCATAATCGTTGCTCTTGCCTTAGCCATTTGGTTCAGCATTTCGTCCCGTTTACCATTTGATTTTTGAATCTCCTCAAGGGTCTTTTGTATATCATCTAATGTTTTATCTACCGTCGCGTCATCTTCTTTAACACTCACTTGAGCTTTGCGTTTCAGAGGAGGGGACTCATCCCCTTCATCCATCTTGTTCTCTGGGATTTCAGTTATTTCTTTTGTGCTCGCTTATGGAGCGGGAGTTACCTGGTTTACTGGGCTTTTCTTTTCTCCTTGAGGCTTTTTATTTCATCACTCATGCGTGCTAGCATTATCCTCAGCTGCACGTTCTCTTGTTTTAGTTCCCTTAAAAAATTGGTAATGGCAGTCTCCTCGTCAACACGTGGACGCGTGCCCTCGACCACGTCTGCCCAGCTCACCTTGAACTTAGAGTCTCCTGTAGTGGGTGGCCGTGTTGTGGACCTAGACTTGGATCGGGATTGGCGTCGTGTCCCCGGTTTTCCGGAGTCAAATTGAGATGAAGATCGACGGGTCGATGGAGATCTTGATCTCGTGCTCGACCTTCTGGGCTTGGAGTGTCGTTCCTTTGCTTCTGGGAGACCAGGTTTTCCGCGAAAATCAGCCTTCTCTACTTTCGATGTATAGTCTCCATATTTTTGTTGTCGCTTCTGTTGCAGCCTTTGTCATTGTCTTTGCTTGACAATAAAGGGTTTTTTTGAAGTTGGCCCTGCATGTCCTGTCTGCTGTGGTATGGCCCGCACCGCATAATTGGCATTTGGGTTCGCACCGATGATCTTCATCTGGATGTGGTGTTCCACAACCGGCACAAAGCTTGCTGTCTGGATTGGAGTACAAGTCTCTCCAGTGTTCAAGTCTGTTGCAATTGCGACAGAAATCTACTTGTTTCGGGTACATTGAGCATTGGAGCAGAGCTGCCCTGTATCGGAAAAACGTGGGCACTTTGTGTCCGTCAAAGAGAACAATCACTGCGGTAGTGTTACTGAATCTCTCAGCTGCTATCTCCATTAAATTTTTGGTAGTAACAATAGCTGCTGTGATGTTTCTTGGACACTATTCGTGTGGGATATTCCTTTGATGACTCCCTTTGGCCGTCATGTCCAACGCTGTCTCATAAGAATTTTTATCGTAACACTTGTCTTGAACTTTGATGCGTCTTATAGTCTGATATTTGTTGTTATGCTCCTGATCCGGTGTACTGGCGAACAGAATATTTTGATAGTTGTTGAGGCAGATGATATCCTCTTCCCGTTTTTCTAGAGAAATGCCCGCCGCATCTTGCCCCGCCGCTGTTACGTTAACCACACCATGCTCAGATATTTTGATTCCTCCAGTCGGTCTGATAACAATCTTGTAATCCCCTCTTGGCGAACGAGGCATCCTGCTTCCTTTGAGTATTTGGACTAGTCTTCCTTTCCTGGGTGTATCGTTGCGCTTGACAGGCCACGTCGGCGCCGAGTTGCTTTCGTGATGTTGAGAGTCTTGCCGGCTTGACCTTCTGTTCCTGGCCTCTTTCCATCCCTTGCTCTCATTCAGTTCTTCTCTGTGACGCTGCGTCACTTCGCAGTGACTTCCGTGATTGTGTGAATGATCAGCAAACGCTGAGAAACTTGGCTCCCCGGAACGCCAGTCACGGCGGCAAAGTTGCAAGCGAGGTGCGTCGCTGCTCACCACACGTGAGGCTATGCTGGCGACTCAGCATCAGCGGGAACGTTGGTGGCGCGCCCACGGGTGAGGGACCGGGCTTCTTGCTACGCGTTCGTGGTACGACAACGGCCGTATCTTGGCGACAATCGAAATGCTCACCTGGAGCTTCGTGTCCACTGGTTCTGGTGAGGTGCTCGTTCTGCTATTGTAGACTTTTTGACGACGTTTGGCGATTTTCGCCACGCAAACATGCAAAAAAAAGCGGAGCCGACATTATGTGCATCCCCTCGCTCCAGCAATCTCAATGCCTCCCCGCGTTAGAAGAATAATGTTTTCTTTACACCATGCATGCAGTCAATAGCGCCGTTGGCCGTACGTGGCGTTTTTCTGTCGCGAAAAACGCAGCATGCGCAGCATGCGTTATATATATATATATATATATATATATATATATATATATATATATATATATATATATATATATATATATATATGTATGTATCGAACGCGTTGTTCGAAGGTTCCATTCCTGCTTACAGCAACTTACTTTGTCACGCACTTTGCTTTTCTTCTTATTTACAATACATTGGTTCTACTAACTTCCCTTATATATTCCTTGGCATAATTGTCTGTTAGATCTTATTGATATTGTGTGAAAACACTAGAAAACGAGCCCTTAGGTATACCCTTCTTTCATATATATATAGATATATATAAGGGAAAGAAGTGTATACCTAAGGGCTCGTTTTTTCGTGTTTCAACACAATATTATTGGGATCTAACGGACAGTAATGCCAAGAAATGTACAGGGAAAGTTATTAGAACCAATTGAATGTAAATAAGAACAAAGAAAAGTGAATGATATAATAACCAGCCGTTAGCAGGAATCGAACCTACGACCTTCGAATAACGCGTTCGATGCTCTAACCACTGAGCTACCACAGCGGCCTTCCCTCTACCCACTTTTTTGGGTTTACATGTGAATTTAGAATTAGGAGTAACAGTCAGCGCCATCTATAAGCCAAATGACGAGTGTGAAAACACTCTTATGCGCATGTTTGGCGTCACGTAGCACGTGAACCTATTATGAGCGGGCAGCTGATTAATTTTCCCTCTTATACAACCTAAACACACCAAGTCTGCCATTACGAGACCCTCGTTCAATGAAATAAGGGAAAGAAGTGTATACCAAAGGGCTCGTTTTTTCATGTTTTAATACAATATTAATGAGATCTAACAGACTGTAATGCCAAGGAATGTACAGGGGAAGTTATTAGAACCAATTGAATGTAAATAGGAAGAAAGAAAAGTGGATGAAAAAATAACCAGCTGTTAGCAGCAATCGAACCTTTCACCTTCGAATAACGCGTTCGATGCTCTAACCACTGAGCTACCACAGCGGCCTTCCCTCCATCCAAGTTTTGGGTTTATATGTGAATTTAGAAGTAGGAGTGACAGTCAGCGCCATCTATAAGCCAAACGACGAGTGTGAAAACACTCTTATGCGCATGTTCGGCGTCACGATGCACGTGAACTTATTATGAGCGGCCAGCTGATTAATTGTCTCTCTTATACAACCTAAACACACCAAGTCTGCCATTACGAGTCCCTCGTTCAACGAAATGAGGGAAAGAAGTGTATACCTAAGGGCTCGTTTTTTGTGTTTTAACACAATATTGCTACGTAGCTGACGTATCAGCAGTCAGAAGACGACAACGAGGAAGTGGTCTGTTGGTTTTGCGTGCTGCTTCCATCTTAGCCGACGCCATACGCGTTAGTTTAAATATAGATTTTAAATAGACACGCCTCGTGTCATTCTCACGTAACATCTTTTTGGTAGACGTGCTGGGTACTTCCCCGTTTACATCATGAAGCTCCGCAACGGCCGCATCATCATAGGTCCAACCATGTCACAGGTTGAACAACCATCGTCTTCGCCACCTGCCCCTACCGTGACTTCTACATACGTCGTTCTACCTCCTGCTCAAGATCCCAGTGTATTTTCCTGTCAGGATGGCGTTTACGTCGACAAATGGATCAACCGGTACGAACGGGTCAGCGCAAGCTATAGGTGGGACCCGACTCTTATGCTTGCCAATGTGCTTTTTTACCTCGATGGGCCACCGCGAGTGTGGTTCGAGACGCACGAGGCGGAGATTACGAGCTGGGACTCCTTTAAAGAGAAGATCCGCGACCTTTTTGCCGACACCGTTGGGCGGCAGATCACAGCGCGGAATCAATTGGTGGCTCGTGCACAGACGTCGACGGAGTCGTACGTCGCGTACATTCACGACGTCATCGCCCTATGCCGCTAGATTGACGAGCATATGAGTGAGTCGGAGAAAGTGGCCCATGTGCTGAAAGGCATAGCAGACGACGCATTTAATCTTCTAGTTTACAACAACGTTGCCAGCGTCGACGCCATCATTAAAGAGTGCCGGCGGTTTGAAGAAGCCAAGAGCCGCCGTATTACTCAGCGATTCACCCGGCTGCCCAACACGGCCACGACCTCATCGTGTGAAGCCGCCCGCCAGTCCCTCACGTATGACAACGTCACACGCATTGTTCGTCGGGAAATCGGAGCCGCCTGTCCGGCTCCTCTTGAGCCACCCGTTTTCGCAACGCTCGCGTCTGACCAACAACAGCCGTCAGTGGCGTTAATACAAGCTGTGGTGAGGCAGGAGTTTGCGAATCTCGGACTTCCATCAGCATGTCCCTTGACTCGCCCTGAAGCCCCGTCCTACTCCCGAGGACACGC
The DNA here is from genome assembly GCF_043290135.1 of Rhipicephalus microplus. NCBI lineage: Eukaryota > Metazoa > Arthropoda > Arachnida > Ixodida > Ixodidae > Rhipicephalus > Rhipicephalus microplus. The sequence continues at coordinate 436,674,988 of NC_134710.1, read as the reverse complement.
TCGCCGTTCACCTCCAACAATGCCCTTCCGTAACCCTTCGGAATGGCGAACACCCAACGACCGGCCTATTTGTTTTTTCTGCCACCAGCCTGGGCACGTTTCTCGCTATTGCCGCCGCCGTTGGTCAAACCAACCACGTCAGACTTTCTCTACCTCGGTGCTCATGCATCCGACGACCCCTCGACGTTCAGTCGCCGCACCCTTCAATTTCTATTCGTCGTCATCTTACGAGCCTTCCACTGACGCCCCTTTGCCCGGTCGCCGCTACCCTGACGCCCCTTCGTCCGGTCGCCGCAGTTCTCGCTCCCTGTCGCCGCTACGTCGCCAATCCCGCTCTCCGCCACCTCGGCGCTTTTCCTCGCTGAGCTTTTCTGGACGACCGCAGCAGGAAAACTAGATATTGCAGCTTATAGAGGTGAAGCTGCAATACCAATGACGGCCGAAAATCCTCTACTGACGCTTCCCAGGCACCATAGCCTGCTTGAAGTACAAGTCGACCATGTTCCTGTGACCGCCCTCATTGACACAGGTGCACACCTGTCTATTATGAGCGCTTCTCTACGCTGCCGCTTACAAAAGATTATGACGCCATCTACGACGCAGGCAATACTAGTTGCCGATGGTGGTACTGTACCAGTAATCGGAATGTGCACTTCTCGTGTCAGCATTGCCAGTCATCACGCCATGGTCCTTTTTGCCGTGCTAGCCTGCTGCCCTCATGACCTCATACTTGGCCTTGATTTCCTTTCGGCACACTCGGCCTTAATTGATTGTTCGTCTGGTACCCTCAGCCTTGATCTACCAATCTTTGCTGACTACTCTGCAAAGCCCACCAGCCGCTTGAGCCCAACCACTTTCGTTCGCCTGCCACCTCGAGCCGTCACGTACGTGTCTTTGTCATCAACCCCTCCCGTTCCTGACGGTGATTATATCGTTACGCCAAATACTGACGTTCGGCTGACGCGCAGTGTTACTGTGCCCTATACCCTCACGACCATAGCGGATAACTGTGTGTTACTTCTGCTCCTTAACTTTGGTTTTACCCCTCAAGTGTTGCCCTGCCAGATGTCTCTAGCCCAGCTAACTGCCATAACAGAGGACGATGTCAGTGTTGTCGCTGTATCTGCTTTTGATCGAAGCGCAGTTTCATGGTCACCCAGATCATACGATGCTATTTTTCGAAACATGATTGGATCGGAGCTGTCGCCTCACCAGGCCGACGCCCTCTGCCAAGTTTTGGCCTCATACAGTGGCATTTTCGACACTGACGATCGTCCCTTGGGCCAGACTAAAATTGTCACTCACCGAATCAACACTGGTGACTCTGCACCCATTCACCGTCGGCCGTACCGCGTGTCAGCGTCTGAGCGAGAAGTGATTCAGAAAGAAGTGGCCAAAATGCTTACAAAAAACGTAATCGAACCATCAACGAGCCCTTGGGCATCTACCGTGGTATTAGTGAAAAAGAAAGACGGCTCATGGCGTTTCTGTGTTGATTATCGCCACCTCAACAAAATTACCAAAAAAGACGTGTACCCTCTACCACGCATTGACGATGCCCTTGATTGCCTTCATGGCACCACCTTCTTTTCATCTCTCGACCTCCGATCTGGCTACTGGAAAATTGCTGTAGATGAAATGGATCGAGGAAAGACCGCCTTCGTTACCCCTGACGGTCTTTAGCAATTCAAGGTCATGCCATTCGGGCTCTGCAACGCTCCAGCGACCTTCGAGAGAATGATGGACACGCTCCTACAAGGATTTAAATGGTCGACATGTTTGTGTTACCTGGATGACGTGATCATTTTCTCACCTACCTTTGCAACCCACCTTGAACGCCTTTCGACCATTCTATCCATATTTCGACGGGCCGGCCTGCAGCTCAATTCCTCCAAGTGCCACTTCTGTCTTCATCAGATTACTGTATTGGGTCACCTTGTTGACGCTGCCGGCGTACGGCCAGACCAGGCGAAAGTACGCGTTGAAACAAACTTCCCAGTCTCACACTCTATCCATGATGTTCGCAGTTTTGTGGGCCTCTGCTCCTACTCTCGCCGGTTCGTGAAAAACTTTGCGGCACTCGCCGGCCACTCACTGACCTTCTCAAACAAGACGTCCCATTTTCTTGGGGCCCACCTCAAGCTGACGCCTTCTCTCAGCTAATCACTGCTCTAACGACACCTCCTATTCTTGCACATTTCGACCCCGATGCTCCCACAGAAGTGCGAACAGACGTCAGTGGTCACGGAATTGGTGCAGTTTTGGCGCAAATTCAGCGGGGCTACGACCGTGTAATCGCGTACGCAAACCGTCTGTTTTCTAAGTCTGAACGCAATTATTCTATAACAGAACGGGAATGTCTCGCTCTTGTTTGGGCGGTTTCGAAATTCCGTCCTTACTTGTATGGCCGCCCTTTCCGTGTCATCACAGATCATCACGCGCTGTGTTGGCTTTCTTCTCTGAAGGACCCCACTGGACGACTTGGTCGTTAAGCATTACGCCTACAGGAGTATTCCAACTCGGTTGCTTATAAGTCTGGACGTCTCCATCTGGACGGCGATTGTTTATCCCGCTACCCTGTTGATCAGTTCGACGAACCAGACATCGAGCCTAGCCTCAGCGTCATGTCAATGTCCCAGTTCCTTCAGATACGTGATGAACAACGTCGTGATGCTTCTCTGCGACAACTTATTGACCGTCTCGAATCTGCTCCGAACGACACGTCACTTCGCATGTACGTCCTCCTGAATGGCACGCTGTACCATCGTAGCCTCCAGCCAGATGGCCCTGAGCTCCTTCTTGTCGTGCCGAAAAATTTGCGTTCAACCGTCCTGCATGAGCTTCACGATGAACTGAATCATCGATGAGCTGGTCATCTGGGTGCATCTCGGACGTACGACCGCGTGCGTCGCCGCTTCTTATGGCGCGGTCTCGCCCGGTCCGTTCGCCGTTACGTGTCCTCCTGCGATAAATGCCAACGTAGGAAGCGACCTACTGCGCCCCTGGCTGGACTTCTTCAACCGATCTCCATCCCAATCGAACCTTTTTTTCGTGTTGGTATAGATCTTCTCGGTCCTTTTTCCGAGTCGAAATTGGGCAACAAGTGGGTCGCCGTTGCAATAGACTATGCGACTAGGTATGCCATCACTCAAGCACTCCCCACCAGCACCGCTACTGACGTTGCGGACTTTTTGCTCCACGACGTCATCCTACACCATGGCGCTCCTCGCCAATTACTCACGGATCGTGGCCGCGCATTTTTGTCCCGTGTGATCGACGATCTTCTGCGCTCTTCCTCGACGCACCACAATCTGACCACTTCCTACCATCCCCCAAAAAATGGCCTTACCGAATGGCTCAATCGGACCCTAACGGACATGCTCGCGATGTATGTCTCCTTCGACCGCCATGACTGGGACCTGGCGCTACCTCACGTGACTTTCGCGTACAATTCTTCGCGCCACGACACAACTGGTTATTTACTCTTTTATTTGCTTTATGGCCGTGATCCGACGTTACGACTCTACACCTTACTTCCAACCACTGCAACGCCGTCAACCGTATATGCACGCGACGCTATTGCTCGTGCCGACCACGCACGTCAGATCGCCCGCTCTGAACTTTCGGCTTCGCAAGCCACCCAGAAAGCCATCTACGACAGCCGGCATGCTGACGTTCACTTCTCACCCGGTTCTCTTGTTCTCCTCTGGTGCCCAGTTCGTCGAGTTGGCTTATCAGAGAAGTTATTGTCTCGCTACATGGGTCCTTAGCGTATCATCCGCCAGGTAACCGACGTCACCTATGAGATCATTCCGGCATCTGAGACCACAAGCCTGCCTGCAACCACACCCAGTGATGTTGTGCACGTCAGCAGGCTAAAACCTTACCACCTGCCTACTGAAGACCGCAGTTAATGTGCACCGAGACGGCGCTTTTACCGCCGGGGGGGGGGGGGGGGGTAATGCTACGTAGCTGACGTATCAGCAGTCAGAAGACGACAACGAGGAAGTGGTCTGTTGGTTGTGCGTGCTGCTTCCATCTTAGCCGACGCCATACGCATCAGTTTAAATATAGATTTTGAATAGACACGCCTCGTGTCATTTTTACGTAACAATATTATTGAGATCTAACAGACAGTAATGCCAAGGAATGTACAGGGGAAGTTATTAGAACCAATTGAATGTAAATAACAAGAAAAAAAGTGGATGAAAAAATAACCAGCTGTGAGCAGGAATCGAACCTACGACTTTCGAAAAACGCGTTCAGTGCTCCTACCACTGAGTATCCACTTTTCTTTCTTCTTATTTACATTCAATTGGTTCTAATACATTCCCCTGTACATCCCTTGGCATTACTGTCGGTTAGATCTCATTATTATTGTGTTAAAACACGGAAAAACGAGCCCTTAGGTATACATTTCTTTCCCTTATTTCATTGAACGAGGGTCTCGTAATGGCAGACTTGGTGTGTTTAGGTTGTATAAGAGGGACAATTATACAGCTGCCCGCTCATAATAAGTTCACGTGCTACGTGACGCCAAACGTGCGCATAAGAGTGTTTTCAAACTCGCCGTTTGGCTTATAGATTGCGCTGACTGTCACTTCTACTTCTAAATTCACTTATAAACCCAAAAAAGTGGACGGAGAGAAGGCCGCTGTGGTAGCTCAGTGGTTAGAGCATCGAACGCGTTATTCGAAGGTCGTAGGTTGGATTCCTGGTCACGGCTGGTTATTTTTTCATCCACTTTTCTTTCTTCCTATTTACATTTAATTGGTTCTAATAACTTCCCCTGTACATGCCTTGGCATTACTGTCTGTTAGATCTCATTAATATTGTGTTAAAACACGGAAAAACGAGCCCTTAGGTACACACTTCTCTCCCTTATTTCATTGAACGAGAGTCTCGTAATGGCAGATTTGGTGTGTTTAGGTTGTATAAGAGGGACAATTAATCAGCTGCCCGCTCATAATAAGTTCACGTGCTACGTGACGCCAAACATGCGCATAAGAGTGTTTTCACACTCGTCGTTTGGCTTAAAGATGGCGCTGACTGTCACTCCTACTTCTAAATTCACATATAAACCCAAAAAAGTGGATGGAGGGAAGGCCGCTGTGGTAGCACAGTGGTTAGAGCATCGAACGCGTTATTCGAAGGTCGTAAGTTCGATTGCTGCTCATGGCTGGTTATTTTTTCATCCACTTTTCTTTCTTCTTACTTACATTCAATTGGTTGTAATAACTTTCCCTGTACATTTCTTGGCATTACTGTCTGTTAGATCTTCTTTATATTGTGTTAAAACACGGAAAAACGAGCCCTTAGGTATACACTTCTTTCCCTTATTTCATTGAACGAGGGTCTCGTAATGGCAGACTTGGTGTGTTTAGGTTGTATAAGAGGGACAATTATTCAGCTGCCCGCTCATAATAAGTTCACGTGCTACGTGACGCCAAACATGCGCATAAGAGTGTTTCACACTCGTCGTTTGGCTTATAGATGGCGCTGACTGTCACTCATAATTCTAAATTCACATATAAACCCAAAAAAAGTGGATGGAGGGAAGGCCGCTGTGGTAGCTCAGTGGCTAGAGCATCGAACGCGTTATTCGAAGGTCGTAGGTTGGATTCCTGATCACGGCTGGTTATTTTTTCATCCACTTTTCTTTATTTCTATTTACGTTCAGTTGGTTCTAATAACTTCCCCTGTACATGCCTTGGCATTACTGTCAGTTAGATCTCATTATCATTGTGTTAAAACACGGAAAAACGAGCCCTTAGGTATACAGTTCTTTCCCTTATTTCATTGAACGAGGGTCTCGTAATGGCAGACTTGGTGTGTTTAGGTTGTATAAAAGGGACAATTAATCAGCTGCCCTCTCATAATAAGTTCACGTGCTACGTGACGCCAAACATGCGCATAAGAGTGTTTTCCCACTCGTCGTTTTGCTTATAGATGGCGCTGACTGTCACTCCTACTTCTAAATTCACATATAAACCCGAAAAAGTGGATGAAGGGAAGGCTGCTGTGGTAGCTCAGTGGTTAGAGCATCGAACGCGTTATTCGAAGGTCGTAGGTTCGATTCCTGCTCACGGCTGGTTATTTTTTCGTTCGCTTTTCTTTCTTCCTATTTACATTCAATTGGTTCTAATAACTTCCCCTGTACATTCCTTGGCATTACTGTCTGTTAGGTCTCATATATATATATATATATATATATATATATATATATATATATATATATATATATATATGTATATATATATATTTATATATATATATATATATATATATATATATATATATATATATTGTCACGGGGTCGTGAGTGACGTGGCCGAAGAGACAGAAGACTTTATCTTGGGATTTAACAGTTTATTCGGGCGAATCTATGCCCGGTAAACGGTAAGTCCGATTACAGTAGCAGTCTCGCACAGATAGTAGTGAACGGAGCGTCGGCCGTCGATCAACTACTGACAAGCAGCGAAGTGCGTCGGCATTTATACTGTTGCCATCGAATGTTGTAGCGTTATCGCTGGCGGTGGCGAGTGTTCCAGAATAATCTATACAGTTCGCGGAGTGGGCATGATCTTATCGAAATGATCTAATACAGTCCCGAACCTGCTCGAAAACTGCAGGCGCGGTTTGCGCTGAAAATCATGTATTGTATTGGGACGATAACAAAGCTTGAGGATGGCACGTGGCATTGCCCCCCGGTGAAAAAAGCATCGTCCCGATGCTTTAAGTAAACATGAAGGATCAACAATTATGCAAGAAAGTAGAATGAATAAATTACGATGCAGTAATAATACAAAAATCCCTGTTTCAGTTTGATAACACGCATGAAACGGCTGAGCCGCGCGACATGAACGACTTCAAGTCACGATCGGCGTCGTTGAGAGTTCGTGATGCCGTCGGGGACAACCTCGTAATCGAATGGGCCGAGACGTCGAACCACCCTGTACGGTCCGAAGTACCGTCGCAGAAGTATTTCACTGAGTCTACGTCGGCGTATTGTCGTCCACACCGAAACACGTTCACCGGGCTGGTATTCCACGAAGCGTCGTCAAAGATTGTAACGGTGGCTGTCGTTCTTCTGTTGATCCTTGATGCAAAGACGCACGAGTTGTCGGGATTCTTCGGCGCGTTGAAGGTACTCACTCACATTGAGGTTTTCTTCGTCGGTGACGTTGGGTAACATGGCATCAAGCATCGTTGCCGGGCTCCTTTCGTAGACCGATTTGTATGGAGATACCTGCGTCGTCTCCTGCACTGCCGTGTTGTATGCGAAGGTCACGTACGGAAGAATGGCGTCCCACGTCTTGTGTTCGGCCTCAACGTACATTGACACCATGTTTGCGACCGTCTTGTTTAGCCGTTGGTGAGGCCGTTGGTCTGTGGGTGGTACGCTGTCATCCAACGGTGGTTTATCTGACTGTATGCCAAGATTGCTTGAGTTAGGTCAGCACTAAATGCCGTTCTCCTGTCGGTGAGGAGGACCTCCGGGGCGCCGTGACGTAGCACGATATTTGCGACGAAGAACTTAGGTACCTCAGATGCACTGCCTTTGGGCAGGGCTTTTGTCTCGGCATACTCGGTGAGGTAGTCGGTAGCTACCAATATCCACTTGTTTCCGAAAGCCAACGTCAGGAATGGCCCCAGTAGGTCTATACCAATCTGCTGGAATGTTCAGCGAGTTGGTTCAATTGGCTGCAGAAGTCCTGCTGGCCTTTTCGCTGGTGTCTTGCGTCGCTCACAGTCCCGGCATGTCCTCACATAACGAGTGACATCGGTAGTAAGACGTGGCCAGTAGTACCCTTCTTGTATTCTCGCGAGCGTGCAGGAAACACCGAGGTGCCCTGCCGTGGGATCGTGGTGCAGGGTCTGCAGGGGTTCGGGCCACAGAGCTGAAGGCACCACAAGGAGGTACTTGGCTCGGAGCGGTGAGAAGTTTTTCCTTCGGGGAAGACCGTCTCACAGGAAGAACGACGCCAGTGCGCGCTTGAATACCTTCTGGACATCAGCGGTCCTACCTTCGAGGTATTCTATTAGGGCCTTCAGTTCCGGGTCGGCCCGCTGTCGTTCAGTGAAGTCGTCGGCAGTTATCGTTTCCAAGAAGTAGTCGTCAACCGTGTCGTCGGGCGGTGATTGGTCGACAGGCGCACGAGAGAGACGGTCGGCGTCGGAGTGTTTCTTGCCGGACTTGTAAACGACGGTAATGTCATATTCTTGAAGTCTCTGGCTCCATCGTACGAGACGACCTCAAGGGTCCTTCAAGGTAGCTAGCCTACACAAGGCGTGGTGGTCGCTCACAACATTCAAGGGCCCGCCGTAGAGGTAGAGGTGAAATTTCGATGTAGCCCAGATGATGGCTAGGCACTCTTTTTCTGTTGTGGAATAAATGGCTTCTGCTTTCGACAGTGATCGGCTGGCGTAACTAATAACACTTTCAAGTCCGTCAGCCCTCTGCACAAAACGGCTCCGAGACCTACGCTGCTTGCGTCGGTGTGTATTTCTGTCTCGGCGAATTTATCGAAATGGGCAAGTAACGGAGGCGTCTGGAGGCGATGTTTAGGCTCCTGGAAAGCGTGTTCCTGTGGCGTTTCCCACTTGAACTCTACGTCGGCCTCGGTAAGGTTAGTGAGTGGATTGGCGATGTGGGCGAATTTTTTCGCGAACCGCCTATAGTAGGCGCACAGGCCCAGAAATTGGCGCACAGCCTTCTTGTCAGTGAGCGGCGGGAAGTCGGCGATGGCGGCTGTTTTCTGTGGATCGGGATGAACTCCAGACTTGTTAATTACCTGCCCCAAGAACAAGAACTCCTCGCACGCAAATCTGCCCCTTTCTGGCTTCAGATGAGAATCCGGACGTCTTGATGGCTTGAAGTACAGCTTAAAAGCGCCGAAAATGCTCGTCGGAACTCGAGCAAAACACGATGACGTCACCCAAGTGCACAAGGCAAGTCTGCCACTTCAATCCTGCCAGTACCGTATCCATAACGCGTTGAAAAGTTGCAGGCGTTGAGCAAAGACCGAAGGGCATCACCTTAAACTCAAAGAAGCCGTCCGGTGTTCTGAACGCCATCTTCTCTCGGTCTCTTTCGTCGGCTTCGATTTGCCAATAGCCAGTCTTGAGGTCCATTGACGCAAAATACTTGGCGTTATGGAGCCGATCCAGTGCGTCGTCTACTCGTGGGAGAGGACACACGTCCTTTTTGTGATTTTGTTCAGGCGGCAATAATCAACGCAGAAACATAGGGTCTCAACATTTTTCTTCACTAATACCACGGGGGACGCCCATGGGCTCTTGGACGGCTGGTTGATGTCGTCCCGTAGCAGTTCAACAACTTGTGTCTTTACGGCCTCGCGTTCTCGCCTCTAAACACTGTACGGACCCTGATGGAGTGGTCTAGCATTTTTATTGGTTATGATGCGATGTTTCGTGATTGGCGTCTGCCGAATTTTTGACGATGATTAAAAGCAATCTTCGTATTGCAGCAGCAGGGTCCTGAGCTGTTCTCGCTTATGGTTCGGAAGGCTGGGATTGACGTCAAAAGCGAAGGGAGGGGCTTGGTTTCGCTGAGCAGGTTCCGCAGAACCGGCGACAGTGAAAGCACTGGTGGCTTCCACAATTTCTTCGATGTATGCGACCGTCGTTACTTTGTACACATGTTTGTAATCATTGTTGAAATTTGTGAGCATAACCGTTGCTTTGCCTCCCCGCAGCTCTGCAATTCCTCTTGCGACGCAAATATTGCGGGTGACCAACAAATGCTGACTGCCTTCAACAGCGCCTTTCAAGTCAGGTGATTTAGGGGCGCCGACTGAAATAATGACGCTAGAGCGAGGCAGAATTATGGTGGCTAGAATTGGGAGGTGACGCCAACGGGAGCTCGGAGCCGCTGCTTCGTTTCGAGCAGCGCGGCGGTGGCGCTGTCAGCGGAATGGTGATGCTAGTTACGCGCGCGCGCCTTGAGCGCGCGGACCTTTCAAAGATGCTGTTGCTGAAGCATGATTCAGATAAATTGGTGATTCAGATAACTCACTGTGACGATGGCTGATAGAACGCCATTTCAAGCATTAAAAGAAATTGGCTGCCGCTGCAAGACTTCTGTGACGTTGAATCTGCGCAAATTAAAGCTTTCGTTCGCATATCCCTGCAGTGTTTTGGAGTGCAAGGCGACGGCGTTTTTTTAAAAAAAAATATTACCAAAGTTCTGGGCGAGGAAAATAAAACAAATATTTAATGCACATCATATTATTAGGAAGATCTATTGCACATCATGGAATACAGGGTAAAATAAAATAAAATGAAAAAATACGCACATTTACATACGCTCGGGAGTAGTTAAAAACATTGAAACATTGCACACAGACGGCGCATCGCTTGGCACTAAGTAATAAGAGGCATACAATCACTTTCCACTCGGCAAAAAAAAATCAATGGAGCTTAAAGTTACAATATCGAACTCAGAGCACGCGTATAAGCTTCAGCAATTTCATTCTTTCCTGCTTAGCGTTTCGTTTGCTGTTCTGGGCTTTGACATGAAAGTGGACCCTAGTAAGAACATAAAACTTGATAATTTTGTTTGTGAGGGACATACTGTGGTCAGGGCAGCCAACAAGTGTAAGCTTTCTTAACTGCAAGAAGGAAACCAAGTCCATGATGCTGTCAGGTTTGACTTCTGTAACACTGAAGCAGTGGGTAAAAGTGTTCTCGAGAGTGGTCACGAGTTCATTGAGCTTGACTGATGGGTACAGCAGGCCTCCTCGGTCAACAGCAGCCGTGAGGGATGCTGCAGCTGGAGATGGATCGTTCTCGCCTTGTAGGAGCTGCTGGCTGCACTCTGCACATTTGGTGCTTGCAACGCTTTTTCTTGCCACATATCCAGCCATGTAGAATATGAGTCTGGCATCGCTGCTTTGCACGACCATGTCTGCATGCTTGGTGCCGTGGCCGTATTCATTGAGCACTTCATGTGCTTCGGCAAGGTTTCCTACTTCAAGAAGCTCGTCTAATTTCCTCCGAGGAGTGAGGTCCTTTCCGTTGTCAGCTCCCAGCAGACTTCTCAGCAGTCCTGAGGACACATTGCTTCCTTTCGGTGGTTTTGCCAAATTCTGGAAGCTCAAAGTGTTGACCGAGATTAGGAACTGGGAGGCAGTCGGATGATCATTGCATCCAGACATTTGTCGGACGATTCCAAACAGCCTCTCCAGGGGGTCCTGACTCAAGCCGCATGTCATCATATAGCTGAAGTTCAACTTCATCGTCAGGTAGCGGAGAAGGTGTAGCGTGCTTGATAAGGTAACACGAAGCCCCTCGGCTGTACTGCGGCTTAGGAAACCTCCGGAGCCAGCAGCTGTTTCCCAATCGTCCAGGTAAGTCAAGAAGTTTTGAATGCACTTCTCGTGCATCCCTCCAGGCTTAAGTGCACCCGAACTGCACCTTGAAGTCATGGCCTCAATGAGCCTTCTCATTCTTTCCACAAAGCTGACTGTCGCTGCTGTGCTCCCATGCTTTTCTTCGATGGTTGCATTGTACAAGAAAAGGCCTCTGAGGACTTCATCACTGTAAAGCCGCACTGCATAATTTACCCTCATTTTCTCAAAGCCATTGGGATGCACAACCGATTTGCTAATATGAGGCATGGCTTTGAGAGTCGTGTCATGCTGTTCATCAAGCTTCCGGGCACATTCAATAGGGTCAACACTGGCATGGCCTTCTGGCAGTTTCACGCCCGTTCGAACAAAGGTGTTCCTCACACATTTAAGAAGGTGTGGGAAGTCCGAGATGAAGTGCAGAAAACGTTCTGGGTCTGTAGGGTGCTGCCTTCTACATACTGTGTTTTCTTTCCTGCCGTGTATGCCGAATGAGTGCCACATGCTTCTGTTCCACGCAGCTCCATCAGTGGTGATAAAGTCTACGTGCAGACCGGCGTTTTCGCTCATGACTACTGCTTCGAGGATTATTTTGCCTAACGTCTCGGACTTCACATTGCTGCGTGATGCGAACACACCAATAATCTGGTACCACGTGCCTGTAAAAGGCACGAACAATACTACAAGGCCATGGTCACATGCTACGGAGCGCTCACTCTCTGGTGTGAACTTCCCAAGGTCCACAAAACCTTCGATGGTGCCATCGGTTCCCAAGCTCAAGTGTTCAGATAGCTTAATCTCATCAATTAACAGCCCACCATGGCGCTGGAACAAGTCCATAGATTTTGTTTTTTCCGCCACAGCAGCAAACACTTTTTCGCTCAGGCCGAATCCACTCCTGTAAGGCGTTAGATATCGACGTAGTGATATTCGAGAAGGCAACGCCATGATGTTGTTTTTGCGTATATGCTCATAGAGGCGTGGGCTTTTCATGGACATAATAAGGCACTCTAGAGCCCATTCACTTTCATACTTCATCCCTTTCGTGGATTTTCTTTTAGCCGCAGCAAAGCACGCCTTGACTTGTTGCTGCTGCTTAATGGGTAGGGCCTTCACCGCTTCTTCAAATGCTGTAGAATCATTCCGTGCATTCTTTTCTTTCATTTGTTTGATGAGTGATTTAGCCTGCAGGACACTCAGGCGACTCTTTTTCGCTTGCGCTGTTCGCAGCTTATGCCTGTATGAAAGCTTTTGGGACTGGGCCACATTTTTGCCTTTTCTTCGCCTGTAGGACTCACGATTCAGGAGTAGTCTTCTGAGGTGCTTGCATTGTGGGCAGGCTTTTTCTGGCGTTGGAGCAACCCCACCGCAAGATGGGCTGAAGGTTCTGCCATCAAAAGTCTTCTCCTTGTACTTTAAATTCACTCCAAATTCACCAGTTTTACCAAACCCTCTGCATGGTATCATGGAGTCGACGTCGCAAAGCAACTCTTCTGCCATTTCGATGTGCGTAATGTCAAGGGTCTTTATTTTTGTGGCTTGCACAAAAGCTGTCGCTTGAAAATTGTTTTCATCTGATGTCATTAGCACATACTTGTCAATAGTCAACTTGTCACCATCTAGTGCGCAAACTGTAAACACCGTGGCGTTGTCGGCTCCAGCAATTAGATGTCGAGCCCAGTAAGCGCTGGGAAGACCACACTTGCGGACGTCGGGAATTGCGGGCACATTCGGAACAGGTATTTGGTTACTGTCGCTTTCTGTGCTGTACGAGCCAGCTGTCTCCTCGCAAGCAGACGTGCTTGGTTCCTGACGCCGAATTTTCGATGGTAGGCCGCAAGTGGATGTTCTTGACGTCCTTTTCTTCGGCACTTTCTTTGAAAGATACGCACGAACATTTGGGAATATGGTGCACCGCGTCAGATTTCAGCACCGGTTTCCCTCGGGGAATCTGAACAGTTTCGCCGTTTATCACATGCGTGTAAAAACGCTCAATAAACTGCTCGTCGAAATGAAGCTCACATAGCGCCGACTTCACGTCCAACGACTTGTCGGCACGGGGTACGGCTCGTTGCCAGGCTTCGAAGAGGGCAGGGTCTTTGGGAACAGAGAAAAGAGAAGCACGCTGACCTTGCTCCCTCGATGACACATAGCCGCTCGTGCAGCCAGGAGCAAAGCAGTGGCGTTGCCTCGCTTTCTTAGTGCTGGAGTTCATCCTAAGGTCGGCACTCACACTGTCATGTCAGCAACTAAATACATTTTGCCATAAGCGAGACATCAACGCGGAAAACTGCACACACCCAGACACGCTTCCAGAGGCGAACCAGCGAACCCAGCGGCGAGTCGACGAGAGAGCGCGGAGCGCGCGCTTCGCCCGCATCACTATGCCGACAGGAGCGCCGTGGTGGCCGTCGCGGCGGCGCTTGAAAACGAGGATCGCGCGCGCTCGGCGAATATGCGGGCGCTGGCGTCACCTCCCAATTCTAGCCACCATAGCAGAATGGTAACTTGTTCTTCCAGCACAATCAAGGCATGGTTTCCTGACGGCGTGCGTGACGGTAATGCTTCTGTGGATAACGTTATCGACTTTACTCTTAGGTTGATGACAGCACCATGGAGGCATAAGAAGTCCATGCCAAGGATGACATCTCTCGAGCAACGCTGTAGGACTACGAAGTCTGCAGCATAAATATGGCCGTTAAGGATGACTATCGCTGTGCAGATTCCTGCTGGCGTTACGACATGAGCTCCGGCTGTGTGGACTTCGGGGCCTTCCCAAACTGTCCTAACTTTCTTCAACTTCACGGCGAACGACCAACTAATGACGGAATAGTCGGCTCCAGTATCCACGAGAGCGGCCACACTGTGGCCGTCGATAAGAACGTCGAGGTCGCTAGTTCGCCGTCTCGCGTTGCAGTTAGGTCGTGGCGTCGGGTCATGGCTTCGTCGGCTTGTTCCGCTGCTTCTATGTTGCGTCGTCAGATCACCTTCGGTAAGTGAGGTTTCGTCGTGAAGACTTTGCCTGGTTGGCGTGGTGTTCCGAATGCTCCATCGCGGCGTCATCGTCGTCGGAGGATCTTCGGTAGTTCGTCGCACAGAAACCACACCTCCATCAGATGCTGCCCTTAGTTTCCCGGATACGGGCTAGGAGACCAGACCCGCGTTGGGCCAGAGTACTGCCGGTGTTGCGGTGACATGCGGCGGCTGGGCGACGGTGAATGGGAAGGACTTCGTGGTGTCCACTGAGTTCCTGTCAGGTAGTCGTCAATGTTGCGTGGCCGTTTTCCTGGCTGCGGACGTGGTGCATTGACGGCGAAGCCACGCAGTCCCATCAGTCGGTACTGGCAACGTCGGTATGTGTGCCCGGCCTCGCCACAACGATAGCAGAGTGGGCGGTGGTCAGGGGTGCACCAAACGTCGGTTTTCCTCGGCGCACTGCGCTGGGCAGCTGGCGACCGGTAGGATGTCAGTGAGTGTGGTGGCGGCGGTGGCGTCTGGCGACGGAAGTGCGATGGGGCGGCGTTTTGGCGTGCGCTTGGAGGAAGGGCCTGGCGGCGGGCTGCAGCAGCATAGCTCATGACTTGCCGCTGCGGCTCTTGAGGTTGAGGAACGCCCAGCGATTGCTGGATCAATACTTGTTTGCTGACTAGTTGGTTCATACTTGAAAAATTGAATTGCTGCACAAACTTGTTTCCCTTTAAGTTTGTGCAGCAATTAAATTTTTCAACGATTGCTGGATCTCCTGGAGTACGACGTCCACGATGGATTCCACTTGAGGCTCCGCGGAAAGAAGTAATTTTCGCAGCTCCTCTTGCACGATCGCTCGGATCGTCTCACGCAAGTCAGTGGTTCCTGCGCTTGAATGCCGGCGTAGTTTGTAGACGAGAAGCTACGGTTATATAGCCGCGTGTGCATCTCGAGCGTCTTCTCTATCGTAGATGCTTCTGAAATGAATTTGGCGACCATTTTTGGCGGGTTTCTGATCAGCCCGGCGAAGAATTCCTGCTTTACTCCTCGCATGAGCAGACGGACATTCTTCTCCTCGGACATGTCGGAGTCAGCATGGCGGAAGAGTTTAATCATATCTTCCGTGAATAGCACCACGTTTTCATTTGGCATCTTCATGTAGGTTTTGCGGAGAGCTGCAGCCTTCTCCTTGCGCACCACACTTGCGAAAGTGGTGAGGGAGCTGGCGCGAAAGGCGTCCCGCGGGTTAAGCCTTCGCTTTTGATTCCCGGACCAGGTCCGAGCAGCATCTTCTAAGGCGAAATACACACGCCGGAGCTTTTCATCGTCTGTCCATTCACTCAAGGGGGCGACGTGGTCGAGCCTTTCGATCCAGCTTTCCGGGTCTTCCAATGGCGAACCACGGAAAGTTGGTGGCTCTTTGGGTTGCCGGAGCAGGAGGGGTGTGGGTGGAACCGGCGTTGATATGGTCACCGTGGTTGACGTCAACGTCTTGGTTTTCATAACCTCTTCCAGTAAAAGCCCGTACTCTGGTGGCAGACCTTCTTGCCTGCGGCTAACTCGCCGCTCGTTGCTGGCGTCGGGGCCTTCACGGTGTGGGCTGGGTTTACAGCTTGACGGAGGCGTCCGGTACATGGAAAAAACATCACCTGAACCAGATGTCACGGAGTAGTGACGTGGCCGAACACAGAAGACTTTATGTTGGGATTCAACTGTTTTTTTGGTCGAACCTGTGCCTGGTAAACGGAAAGTCCGATTACAGTAGCAGTCTTGCAGTGATAGCATTTAAGAGAATTTTATTTCCGGATATATCTTACACAGTTTATGTGCACACATAAAAATGGACAATGGTGAACAATGAGTATGTACAATGCAAGCTGTTATATACAGCGAAAGAACGTATAGCGTATGCAGTGACGTACAATGCGAAAATTGTACAACAAAGACAGGACATTCACGACATCGAGATGATTAAACTTAAACAAACATTAAGGCTATATGAACAAACAAGGGGAGGTCATTCACAGTGTTGCGTGATATTTTGCATTCACCTGTGAGGACAATTCATTCTTGCGCTCATGAACAATATTGCACAAAAGGACATGTTTCTAAAGAAGAAAAGAAAAATACACACTGTAATGTCACAGTGGTACAAGCTTTAGCCTACCTCCTCAATAGGTGAGGAAAGCCATGAACACTGCTGTTTTTTACGATAATAAATCGCGTAGACCACCGTCGGACGAAAGTCTCCTCTCCCAGCATGACTAGTTCTGCGTTAAGACGCATAAGCATTATGTTTCTTAGCCAATGTAGTAGGGGAAACGTGGCTCTCTGGGGGCGTCCCCTCAGGCAGGCCAGTCCCCTTCGTTTCCATAAGAAGAAGGCTCCGATAGCCACTAGGAGTACGACTAAGTTATCCCTGTGGCTAGACTTCCACTGCATACTTGTTTGGAGCATCCTGGTAACCATGCGCCAAAAGGTGCGCGCTACTATACATTCATGGAAGACATTGTTTAGTGTTTCGACGAAACCGCATTGCGGGAATGTGGCGGAGGGCGCCACACCCCACGCCGCAAGGCGGTTGGCCATTCGTAAAGCCCCCCATTCCCTGAGCCAGTTTAGGTCATAGACCTCGGAGGGGAGAGACGTGTTTGTATGAGTCCAGCGTCTTTTCACCCGGCATTTCCGGCGTTGTTCTTCAGATAGGCTTTTAAATGCTATTAATTCACTCATCTCGGTGGGGGACATTTCCATAAGTTCTTGAACTGAAAAATCGTTTCGCCATTGTTGCAAAAATTTTCTAACATGTGTGTAATACGCTGGTGGCTGCTCAGCAGCTGATCCTGTGTCATTTGCTAAAGCAAAAAGCCTTCTAGAGGTTCTTAGCAGATACACTACAAGTTGCCTGCCTCCATACGATGAGTTGTCTAAGAGTGCCCAGGTGTTTTCGAGAGCCAACATGTGGCAAATTACATCAAGGTTGGGTACACTGAGCCCTCCCCATTTTATGGGTAGGCGCACCAAGGCTCTGGCAAAAACTTCGGCGTGGCCATCCCAAAAAAAAAGGAGCCGCACGCAGTAGCCACTCTCAGCAAAACCCGTCGAGGTGGCCGGGCAATTCTGGCTACATAAAGCAGGGGCGCTGTTATGTTGGATTTCATTAGATAAGCTTTTTCAGTAAAAGGTAGCTGAAACGTTCTGGCGACTTCAATGCGTCTGTCCACTTTGTGTTGGATTTCTTTCCATGTGGTGCGGGCTACCTCACCAGTCGAAAGGATAGTTACACCTAAGACTTTACCGCCTTGGACAATTTGGACGCCATCAGGAAATTCTTCAATGTGCATCCCAAAGCACAATGATTTGCTTGTTCCAGGATTAAGACGTGCTCCCGACAGGTAACTATACGTGTGGAATATTCGCAGAAAGGCTCTGTAGCTATCTATGTTCCGAATAAACAACGAGATGTCATCGGTGTATGCCGCTACTTTCACTTCGCCCAAGCCTGGAAGAGAGAAACCGCGTATCGAAGTGCATTTCTGAATTTGTTTCAATAATGGATCTATGCATAATACAAAGAGAATCGCGAAGAGGGGACAGCCTTGTCGAATGCCCCTACTTACTGCAATAGGTTTAGATGTACAGCCATTCACTACTAATGACGTATCTAAGTCTGTGTAGAGTAAGCGGAGGGTGTCGGTTAAATGTGCTGGGAAGCCATAACACTCAAGCACAGCGAAGAGATAGATCCATTCTACGTGATCAAAAGCCTTTTCCAGAACCAAGAAAACAAAAACGCAAGATATTTGTGTTCTTGTCGCGTACGTGAATAAATCGCGAGTCAGCGCAAGCGACGAACAGATTGTACGACCTTGGACACAGCATTTTTGTATGTCGCTTACTATTTCCCGTAGAATGGTTGTTATGCGGTTTGCAAGGATGGCTGTCAATATCTTATAATCCGAGTTAAGTAGGGAAATGGGCCTCCCCGCCCTTGGATCAGACGGCTCTCCTTCGCTTTTAAGCAAGAGTATAACTTTGCTCTCACGAAACGTAATCGGTCAGATTCTGTCAGCAAAAAGCCCATTTAGCATTGTCAAAAGGTGGTCTTGTATTGTTTCTAGGAAGGTTTTGTAGAAACTCAAAGGTATCCCGTCAGGGCCAGTGGCGGCGGTTGTGTTCAATGCGCTTAAGCACGATGCGTAATTCATCCAGCGTCACAGGGCTGCACAGACTATCGCGGAGCTCCTCCGGTACGCGGAAAATTCCCTCGCAAAACTCATTAACTATGGTGGTATAGTTCACGTCGTTTGCGTTCTCCGCCTTGAAAAGATTTGAAAAATGTGTTTCAAAGACCTTCATTATGTCTCCTGCTGTGTGGACTGTTCACCGTTCGGCAACTGAACGAAAGGAACATGCATTTGTGCACCCAAGGAGCCATTGCGAACACTTCGAAGAACAGCTGGATCTGAAACCGGTCGTCCGTTAATAAAAGACTGCGCAGGTGTGCGCGAACTAAGACGTAGCAAATGTTCGTACCACACCTTAAATTGATCGAGATAGTCGTGCATTGCGAACGTCAGCATCTCGCCTCTGCGTACAATGCGCGCTTTTCGTAGCGTGTCGTTTATCTCTATCGTCAGGCGCGCTTTCCTTTCGCGCCCCGCTTTGATAAGCTCGGCGCGCCAACTGTGTTTCAATGCCTCCCAGTTACGCGGTTCAGGCGGCCTTCTGCATGTTTGCTCTAGTGCATTGCGCAGTAATGCTACGCTCTCCGGGTCGTCCATGAGTGTGGTGTCTATTTTCCAATGGTTTCTAAATGTAGTGGATTGTTCAAAAAAAGTATTACAGACACTGTAAAGTGGTCTTTAATGCATGGAACGTCCGCTGGGAAATGTAGGACCTCGCAACTAAGGACATGTGTGGCTAGCACTTCTGGAAAATAGAAGCGGTCTAGCCGGGTCATGTTGGGACCCCGTTGCAATGTTGCAACGAAGTCATTTCTGTGAGTGTCGACCCACGCATCCCTGAGCTTGAAATTGTGGATGAGTTGTCGCAATGCGCCAACTCCGCTATATAGTCTGCTTTGTCTGCGTCCGCGCGCATCTCTGTCGGTGTCCTCAACACAGTTAAAATCCCCTACTAAGAAAGTAGGGTAGCTGTCAAAATTAAATGAGCCGAGTGAATTGAAAAAATCGACCGTGCCCCCACGTTTAGCTGGGGCATATATTACGAGCGCCCTTACTCGCCTGCCGTGGAGGTCAAAGTCTAGTGCTAGTGTGGGACCGTCAAAACCATAAACACAGCGTGCTGTTCGATGTAACGCTGGTGTTAAGAAAACAACTCCGACTCCCCACATCTTTGAATCAGTCAGCGAAAAAAAGGCTTCGACTCCAAAGTGTGAACAAAAGGATTGCACATCAAAAGAGGTTCTAAAATTACATTCCTGTAAGAAGAGGATGTCGACATGACGTGACCTTGCGAAGTGCATGACTTCTTTCTGCTTATCTTCGCGTCTGAAACCCCTGACGTTTAACGAAAGAAAATCCACCGTAGCCATTTTGAAAAGGGAGAGTGCGCGCAAACTTCAGAAAAACTCCTTGTAGAGGGTGGGGCGAGTACTCAACGAGTGAACATGACTAAAGAGAGAAATGCTCTGACGTAGTCAGAGCATTAGCCAATTTTTGGGGCTTACTACTGTCCGTAGAGCCCTCAGAGTTCGTGGTCGGTGGGTGGGCTTGTTTGGTGGCTGGACGGTCTATTTCCATGGCGTTGGCACAGACACTCGCACCGGCGGCCGCATCTGTAATCTGGTAAATGGGGTTTGACAGGCTCAGTTTGCTGGTCTGAGCCGAGTACTTCGTGGCGCGGGCGCTCGTCGTTGTCAGTGGCGTAATCACCGTTGTGGTCTTGTCTGCGCTGATGACCGGAACGTCTGCACGTCCCGTTGTTCTGGTGCCGCGTTCCATCGAAGCTCTCGGTGCCTCGGAGCTACCGGTGGTGTCAACTGTGTCAGAGCTGTAGCTTTCGTGGTCTCTGCTTAGTACGGGCCCTCAGGCTTCGGCTTTGGATGAGCTGTGTTCTTCATAGGCGTCCGTCGAAAAGTCGCTGGTCTCCGACGGGGCGTGAAGGGTTGACGAAGCTTTCTCAGACAAGGGAGGCAGGTCTCCTTCGTCTTTTGGTTCAGCATGGGCGTCAGTGTCGGTTGTGTCAGTGTCGCTCGCAGGCTCGAGCACCGGATAATCATCTTGCAATGCGAGCGTGAGGTCGGTGCACGCTTGTTCTTCGGTTGTCGCTGCTGCATTCGCTGCGGACTTCGGACGTACGTAGTCAGCTGTTGCATGGCTGCCCGAGCACTTGCGGCACGGTTCTTCGCACCCCTCTGTGGCATGTCCAAATACGTTGCAGCGCGTGCAACGGGGCGTGGCACAATTTTTGGCAATGTGGCCAGCATTTCTGCACTTGGAGCACACTTTCTTGACACCCCGGTAGTCACACATGACATTGTAGCCTTGAACTGTCAGAAAGTTCGGTATTTGGCTTTTCATTTCCACTCGCGCCCCACGGACACCTGTGCCAACCCCAGGGCGGCCCTTGAACACTGGCTCGTGGATATGTTGCACGTTGCCATAGGCGGAGAGAGCAGTCGCTAGGGCTCCGCCGCCTACCCACAGCGGTACCCGTAAGACTGTGAAGTGGACTATTTCAGGACCTACGCTGACTAGTGAAAATAATTCGCTGTTCAAGAGAATGGCGGCCCGACTCTTCAGCTTGGTGGCTGCATGGACGCGGCTGCGGCACCGAAATTTGCACTTCCAATGTGCTGGAGGGACTTGATACCGGCTGGGCCGATTACTGCTTCGAGGGCATCTATGATGTCATCGACGGTGCTCCCCTCTAGAGTACCGTCGAGTTAAAGCAATGAGCTTTCGGTGGTGGCGCTGCGAAAGCCATCACACTTCCGTCCTGGCCCTGGCTCCCGCGGCGTGCGCTGTGGTGCCCAGGCGTTGGCTCATGATGAAGGCCTGAACAGAGCCGGGGGGTTGTCCAGGGGTTCGCTTGATGCTCGATGAGATGGGGTTGACGACTGGCAGCGCCCCTGGTCACGGAAATCCCGGCCCCAGGTAAGCGGCAAACGGAGCGTCGGCCGTCGATCAAGTACTGACAAGCGGCGAAGTGCGTCGGCATTTAAACTCCTGCCATCTAATGTTCTAGCGTTATCGCTGGCGGTGACGAGTGTTTCAGAATAATCTGTACAGTTCGCGTAGTTGGCATGATCTTATCGAAATGATCTACTACAGTATCGAAGCTTCTCGAAAACTGCAGGCGCAGTTTGCGCTAAGAATTGTGTAGTGTGTTGGGGCGATAACAAAGCTTGAGGAATGGCAAGTGGCAATATATATATTTATATATATATATATATATATATATATATATATATATATATATATATATATATATATATATATATATATATATATATATATATATTGTACCGGAGCGTAGTGGCGCCAGCTCTGTGCCAGCGTGAAAGAAGACGTTGACGTCCGTGTGGCTCGTCCTTGCCGGGTTCCTGCCTGTACCAGCTTGTTGCGGCTAACGCTTCTTGATTATTAACAAGTTTTTTTACGTGAACTCGCTCGTTGCATTTGGTGGAAACGTGCTGGGTAACATCCTGGAGCTCCGCAGCCGTAAGCTACCATCTGATTCCGCAATTACCGAGCGCGTCGATCCCCCACAAGCCTCTTCCATGTCGCCGCCTGTCATGTGCCCTTGCGTACTTCGTCTGCTTGAACCACCAGTCTACAATGGCGCTGAAGATTACGATGTCGAGGATTGGCTGGCAAAGTACGAGCGTGCCAGCGCGATTAACAAGTGGGATGACCTTGCGAAGGTGACTCATGTCATCTTCTATTTGACAGAATTGTCCAATCTATGGTTCACCAACCACCAAGCCGACATCCCCACCTGGTCGGTTTTCAAGGTGACCGTGACCTCGTTTTTCGGTCGTCCAGCTATGCGCAAGCTTCGCGCTGAACTTGGCCTGTGGGGACAATTTCAGCTAAACGGTGAGAGCTTCGCGAAATACATTGAGGATGTGATCGGCCTCTGTAGGCGAGTGAATGCGAGGATGACAGAGGCTGACAGAATAAAGCATGTAATGAAAAACATTGATGACGACGCTTTTCATAAGCTTGTGGCCAAAGACCCACAGACCGTCACTGCCGGGATTCAGCTCTGTCAAAGGTTCGACGAGCTGCTCAAGAAGCGAAATTCTACACGTCGCGCTAATACGCAAACGGCAGATATTTCGTCTTTGGAGTGAAAAAGAAGTGGCTCTGACTACACCGTATTGATGCCTCAAATTCAACAGTACATCCGTGAAGAAGTAGCTCGACAGCTCTCGCTTGTGACCACCATCGACGATACCCCCAAGCACTGGACCACTCACTTCGCCATGCTATTCAGACGCAAGTTGCCGAGGCTCTCCCTTCACCCACGTCCCCAATATCAGGTACTGCACTGCTTACTTATGCAGAAGCCGCCGTCGACCTCCTGCCCAACCGCCGCTCCCTTCATACAGTCTAGCCACCAACTACTACAGGTCGCCTGTTCCAGTTTATCTGGTAAATCAACCCTTCTCGCCACTTCGAGCACCTGTTAACTCTTGGTGTACTCCGGATAACCGGCAAGTCTGCTGCAACTGCGGTATTCCAGGGCATGTCGCGCGCTACTGTCGTCACCGTTGATTCTATTTTAATGAGGCTCAGCATTCCGGCAACGTTCCTCGGCAACCAGAATCACATGTTACACCTGATGCACCTGACCACCACTCACGTCGACCAGACATCAGCCCACGTCGACCTCCTTCACCCGTATTCGGTCTCCTTCTCCCATGCTTCGCCGTTCCAACCACGCCCAGGAGGAAAACTAACCGTCACAGTTCCCGAGGCAAATCTGCGCCACCGACGAAATTTCCAAGGCCTCATCTTTCTCCCCCTAACGAGATTGCCGTGTTTGTGAACGGTTTCGCCACAACTGCTCTTGTCGACAGAGGTGCCGCTATTTGTGTAATGAGTGAAATGTTGTGCCGCAAACTGAACAAAGTGACGACTCCACTGGTTGATATTTCTTTACGCACAGCGAGTTTGCAGCACGTCCAGCCTTCTGCCACATGCACTGCTCGTGTGGTGATTCAAGGGGTGCTGTATACCGTTGAATTTGTCGTCCTTCCGCATGCGTCTCATAAGATCATCCTGGGATGGAACTTTCTTTCCGCTATACAAGCGGTTGTCGACTGCGCCCGTGCACAACTCGTTTTGTTTCCGTTCAGCACGACATTCATAGATCTCCCTTGCTCGCCTAAAAAGGTGACCGTCGACACTGACGTCATCATCTCTGCTTTTTTGGTCGCCATGGTCTCTATTTTTTACAACTCTGTCCCTGATTCAACTGCCCTCTTTATACCGTCGCAAGAATGCGCTCGTCACCGGAACCGTGACGTCCCGTTTGCTGTCATAACGCTTGCCAATGGTTCGAGTGCCGTGTACATGTGCAATGTGTTCCCTTGTCCCGCTACCTTATTACATGGCGAATGTACTGGGCATCTTGACGCTTATGATGCCATCATTCCTTTCGATTCCCCTTCCGATACGACGCCGATGTCCGTGGATGCTGTCACGGCTGCCACCGCACCCTCACTGCCTGACGAAGACTTTCTGTCGCGCAGCGTGGACATCGGGCTTACGCAAGACCAGCGCAAACAGCTCATTCAACTACTTGACCGTTTCCGCACCCCTTTCGACCACGGACAACCTCCCTTGGTACGCACGTCAGTTGTCGCTCACACTTTGGACACCGGTCATCCTAATCCATTTCGTCAGCGCCCCTACAGCGTCTCGCCGGCTGAGCGTGACGTCATCACTCAAAACGTCGATTAGATGCTCCAACGTAGTGTCATTCAACACTCGAAAAGTCTTTGGGCTTCGCCAGTATTCCTTGTGCGAAAAAAAGATGATTCCATTAGGTTTCGCGTGGCTTATCTGCTACTAAACAACATCCCACGCAAGGATGTTTATCCTCTGCCACGCATTCATGACGCCCTGGATTGCCTTCAAGGTGCGAAGTTTTTCTCTTCACTGGATCTGCACTTTGGGTATTGGCAAGTGCCAATAGCTAAACCAGACCATCCAAAAACGGCGTTTGCGACCTCAGTCGGCTTATATGAATTTAATGTAATGCCCTTCGGTCTTTGCAATGCGCCGGCAACTTTTGAAAGGATGATGGACAGTGTCCTCAGGGGACATAAATGGCATATGTGTCTTTGCTAATTAGATGACATAGTTGTCTGTTCTAGAAGTTTTGAAACTCATCTTTCCCGTCTGGAACAAGTTCTACAGTGCCTTACAGCAGCCGGGTTGCAACTGAACTTCAAAAAATGTCGTTTTGGTGCACGCAAACTCACAATTCTCGGCCACGTCGTCTCAAAATAAGGAATATCGCCAGACCCTGCCAAACTGCATGCCGTTGCCGAGTACCCCAACCTACCACCCTAAAGGAGCTCCGTAGCTTCGTAGGCTTGTGCTCGTATTTTCGGCGTTTCATCCGCAATTTTGCTTCTATAATCGCCCTCCTAACTCAGCTTCTTTCCAGTAGAGCAGGCCTCTCGGGCTGGGATTCCTATTGCAATGTCGCAATCACGATGCTGCGCCGGATACTCACGTCTCCACCAGTTCTCCGCCACTTCGATCCCAATGCACCTACTGAAGTTCACATGGATGCTTGCGGGTTCGGCCTCGGTGCCATTCTCGCTCAACGCAAGGATGGCTGCGAAGAGTATGTTGACGCCTATGCCAGCCGTACCGTAACAAAGGCAGAGTCCAACTATTCTGTTACGGAAAAGGAGTGCTTAGCTATCATTTTGGCTATAGGAAAATTTCGCACTTACCTTTACGGATGCCAGTTTGATGTTGTCACAGAACACCATTCCTTATGCTGACTAGTGTCCATGAAAGACCCTACTGGCCGTCTCGCTCATTGGGTTTTACGCCTTCAAGAATACGACATCCATGTTGTTTATCGCTCAGGACGCAGACATTGAGACGCCGATGCCCAATCCCGTCCTGCGCTGCCTTCTGATCTTGCCTGCTTACCATCTGCCATCTGCAACTCTTCATCGCTGAGCATCACCAACATGTAGCCGAGCAGCGCAGGGATCCCTGTATCAATTCTCTGCTCGAATTCCTCTCTAAGGGTTTGGTAGAATCGACTTCACGGTCCCTGTCTCATCAAGCAAGACACTTTGCTGTACGTGAAGGCTTGTTGCATCGCCGCAATTACGAGACTGATAGCCATAGGTGGCTCCTAGTCATCTCCCGTCATTTGCGCTCGGGCATCGCTGCTTTCACGATCACCCCCAGTGTGGCCACGCTGAAGTATTCAAGACCTACTCTCGCCTTCGTCTAAGATACTACTGGCGCGGCATGTATCGGCACGTTCGCCAGTACGTTCGGTCATGTGCCACGTGTCAACGCCGCAAGACGCCTTCTCGCAGCACTACTGGTTCTTTGCAACCCTTAACCTGTCCTGCGAGATCATTCGACCACGTCGGAATTGATATTTATGGTCCTCTACCCTACACTTCTCGAGGCAACCGGTGGATTATTGTCGCTGCCGATCATTTGACACGCTACGCTGAAACATCTGCGCTGCCTGCTACCACTGCGAAATACGTTGGGTCCTTTCTTCTGCCCCATCTGATTTTGCGGCACGGTGCACCTCGTGAATTACTGAGTGACCGTGGATGCGTGTTTCTCTCGAACGCCGTCGGCGAGCTGCTCAAGAAATGTCGCACTGTTCATCGGAAAACCTCGGCATACCATCCTCAAACCAATGGAATGACAGAACGCTTTAATCGCACCCTTGGAGATATTCTTGCCATGTACGCGTCTGACGACCACACTAATTTGGACCAAGTGCTCCCTTTTGTAACGTACGCGTACAACTCTGCACCACAAACAACCACCGGCTTCTCTCCTTTCTTCTTCCTGTACGGACGTGAACCATCATGCTCCATGGACACCATTCTAAAGTAAAGACCTGACGTTTCCGAAGCGACGCCCGTTTCCGAAGCAGCTGCTTTTGCCGAAGAGTGTCGTCAACTCTCTCGCTCGTTTACCGCGCAAGACCAGTGGCGCCCAAAAACTGACCACGATGCATCTGCATCTAGTGCCCACTATAACCCAGGAATGTTGGTTTGGCTCTGGGTCCCGTCTACCCCTCCCGGTCTTTCCCCAAAGCTTTCGTCGAAATGCCATGGCCCCTACCGTGTGGTGCGACAAACATCTCCCGTCAACTATGAAGTTGAGCCCAGTGGTTCGCCTCCGAACCAACGCTGCCGAGGGCGTGATACGGTTCACGTATCACGACTAAAACCATGCTATGACCCCCCTGTCGTGTCATTTCCTTAGATCGCCAGGTTGGCACTTTTCTGCGCGGGAAGTAATTGTACCGGAGCATAGTGGCGCCAGCTCTGTGCCAGCGTGAAAAAGACGTTGACGTCCGTTTGTGGCTCGTGCTTGCCCGGTTTCTGCCTGTACCAGCTTCTTGCGGCTAACGCTTCTTGATTAATAACAAGTGTTTTTTGCGTGAACTCGCTCGTTGCAATATATATATATATATATATATATATATATATATATATATATATATATATATGTGTGTGTGTGTGTGTGTGTATGTGTGTGTGTGTGTGTGTGTACATTTATTTTATTGTAGCTAGCGTGCACGGTTAAAAACTACTATGAAGTCGGTTGGATGATGGATGAAAACTTTTATGGGGTCCTGAAGGATTCCACCCCCGTTTTATAGGGGTAGGATTGTGGGCCGCTCCCACGCAGGGACGGGGAGGCCCAGCCTCATCGTCGCATCGTGGGCATTCTGGACAGCCTATAGTTGTTGTATGAGAACTGGACTCGTGAGAGTTAAAGGAAAGGAGTTTTGAGAAAATTCTTCATCTTTTCTTTGTAATAAGGGGCACTTCCAGAGCATGTGGTTAAAATCACTGCGATTGCGGCAGTCCAGACAAAGTTCTGAAATATCGGAGTAATGGCTATAAGTTACGAGGCTACGGTATGTTCCCGTCTGAAGCATGCGAAGAGAGATTGCCTGTGGCCTAGACAATTTTTCCACCGGCAACGGAAAGGACCTACGGCCTCATTAAAAGTGTTTCGTGATCTCGTTGAAGGTAGTCAAAACGTCCCTATAATGAAGGTTGGGAGCTGATTACTCTGTCTGGGAAGCAAAAGTCCCGGCGCGGTAAGTGAAGCCTCGTGCCTAAGAAAGGGCTAGCTCGTTGACATTGGGAAGGCGCCCGACCTTCAAGCCAAGGTGAAAAGGGTCGAAATAATAGTGTAGTGGGTGAGTTCCTTGTGAGGGAAAGTTCTAGAAACTTCTTTGCACATGGAACCAGGAGCGAAGGCCCTAGCAGCACTATGAAGTAAACGAAACAAACACAAACAGCGTTCTCGGCTCGACGTTGGCGTTTCACAGCACCATCTCAGGCACACATTTTCGAATCTTCTTGAGAGCCGCCCAGCCAGCGAACGGTCGAGAGTGAGGCGCGAGTGGACGAGAAAGTGGGGCACAGGGAGGAGAGAGAGCAAATGGCGAGAGAAAGAGCGATCAAGCACTGCACCGGTCATTCTTGACGGCCATGCTGTCAGCGTTTTAACAAAAAAAAACGCTACACAAAAGCTGGCAGCACGAACGCTACAAACGCGTTTTAAATGCACTGCATTGAGGCTGTGGCAAGTAACGTTCAAGTCAAAGAGGTGAGGACTCCCGTTGGGCGGGGGCAAGCGAGCGCGCCCGCAGCTGCTGCTGACAGCTGCCGACGCTGAAGCGTGACATGGTGGTGGCTTGGGTTTCTTGGCGCGGGCGCGCCCACAGCTATTGCTATGCGAGAGAGCGGAGGACGGATCCAGACAGATCCAGATGGATCCAGATGGACATAGACCCACTAAGAAATGCATTCCCATTTAGTGCGAGGAGCCCCTTTAAGGCGTGCAGTATCGCGTCGCAGAAGCGTGGAATCACACGAGGCGTCAAAACGTGTAATGCGCAACGAGTAGTTGGTCCACCCGTACAAAGCGCACAGGCACAATTAATAAACATTATCAGCAGCAACATCTACACAGTGTGCAGCTGCACATGGGCGCGTATAGCCTTACGGATGGCTAGTGGGTACTATGGCAGTTTACAGAAGAAAAAGCTACGTCCGAATGGGCACATGGCGAAGTACTCGTGGTAGGCAATGTAGGATTGTTTTAAAGAGCCCATGTTGCGCACACGGACGTTCTTTTTCTAGCAGTCCGTTTAAACTGTCCACCGAGAAGCGAAAGCTGGCTAGCGTATACTTCGATGTGAAAGTAGCCCGATAGCACACTGTAACGTTCTACTGTTGAAAGATAAGTTGAAGCATCCTCCGTGTGTGTGTGTGTGTGTGTGTGTGTGTGTTTAGCTGAGTCCTCCAGAGTGGGTGTTTGGGTATGAGTAGGTTTTTAGCTTAGCCCTCCAGAGTGGGTATTTGCCATTTTAGTAAAAAAACATTCAAACGACAAACGCGCATTCTTTCGACCCCCAAGCCACTGTACCGCGATATTCAAGGTGATTTATTTTTCTTTTCATCATAAACTTCCATTTTCTGTTGCGGGTATAAGCGCCATCATGCAGCAGATATTGTCATCATCAGGCTCGACTCCTGGTCAATGCCCTTGACATCCCAGGAGCAGAGGCATTGCAGAGGCATCATCGTCATCAGATGCATGCCGATCCCCCAAAGTGGGCTGTGCCAGGTGGCTGCCTTGGAGCAGGGCAAATCAATCAGGACAGTCCCAATGCACAAACCCTCATCCACCAAAGTGCGGACGCTTGTCGAACGCGACCGCACCCAGCAGCAGTCGCGTCTTTCGGATGCACCTCGGGTGAATGATTCGGAAGACCCGCCGCCAGCCCTGCCAGACTTCGGGTGCAAGCAGGGCCTGGAGCATGCCGACGCATCCTACGCTCCAACGGGGACTGCAAACATCTCAACGCTGGTGCGATACACGGTAAGCTATATCTCTTGCCATGTTTTGCCCGAATGCATGCTGCGCGAACAATGCCGCTGGCGATCCTTCAATCACTAATATTTCACCGCGCTGTCCGCATCCTCCACATGCCAGACGTTACTGGCAGACCTATTCGACTGTTTTTAAAACTTGTCCGGTACTCTGGCATTAGATGTCGTTGAGTACATTTCTCTGCAATCGCAAAACGTCACTCTTTTTGTCATTGCCTTAAATATTCAGCTGCGTGGACTGCGCCAACTCAGAGATGTCACCAAGCGATATATCTCGGACGCTGAAAATGCCACATTCACCCGATTACGCCTGTTCTATTGGCCAGCTGGTCTCTCCTCCATCGTTTTCTTCTGTCCTCACGCTCATGCGTGCGAGCTTCTGAAACCCAGTGCCCCTCTTTTTCCTCCACTTGGCCATACTTCTTGAGTAATAAGGAATCGCCGACAGATGTCTCGCGGTAGTCGAACTACTCACTGATTTTTGTTCCGTCCCAGCTGTAAAATTGACACATGAGGTATTTGATGTTGGAAAGCTATTTGAAGCACCCCAATTGCTACGGTAGGCGGCGAGACTCTGTCGTGATGGTCGTCGTGGGTCATGGATAACAGCAGCGTAGGCAGAAAGTTTTTTTGGAGTGGGGAGAGGGGCACGTCTTTGGTCTAAAGTGGGGCTCAGCAGGAAAATAGTAATTTTGCAATCTGTATGCCAGGGCGAAACCAATTTGTGGGGAGAGGCAACGGGCCTAGTGTGCCACGTCCTATAGCTACGTCGCTTATACGCGCGACTTGATATGGCGAGCTGCCAGAAATGCCTTTGGCAGATAGGGACAAATGTATCGTCGCGGAAGCAATTTCCGCAGGTGGTAATATGAGTCGCCGTTTGGTGATCCTGCTTGAATTACTCTTACTTGCACAGCCTTGCCGAGTAGGCCTAAGTAGGCCCGGTTTAAGTAGTCTAAGTAGGTTGTCGTGCTTAGTAGACCTTTTCTTTCCGAGTCGGATTAAGAAGGCGTGGGAACTCGACAGGCTGTGATACGCAGTCAGCGTGACGTGACACACTAGCTACGATCAACTTTCTCGCGTATGCCGTTTATTCTGAGTTTCTTTGGGTAAACGGTGTTCTGCGGTGCATCAGTTGCGCATCGCTACCTGTCTCACCGTTATGAGTTCCACGCCTAACAGGGGAACTGCAACAGTGGAAATCAGGCAGCGAGCCATGGAGGGGAAAATGGTACGCACAGCGTTGAGGGAAAAGACGAGAACCACGTGGGTGAAAGAACAAATGCTTTAAGGAATCAAGTAAAATGGGCACATACACAGGCTTGCAGCGGAAAACAAAGCTAACTGCTGGTTAATGAAAAGTCACGGTTTCGCCGCAGGGGCGAAGCAATGAATGCGATAGCAGCTTAGAATTTAATGCTAAAAACGGCTAGCAGATTGAAACGTTCAACGCGCTGCTCACGCACAAATGAAGCACGAAAAGAACACACACAGGACGAAAGCTATCTAACAACGCTTACAGCTCAACGCTCAACGCGCTATTTGAACAAAAACAACGCACGAAACATAATCACAGGTACTGATATGAGTGTGAACTAACGAGTGCCCCACTTGTTACTTCACTGTTCTTGAAAGCACGCTCTTTTCGCAAACCGGGCCTGCCCAGCGAGCGAAGTGACCTTTGTGGCTCAGACAACTAACGCAATCGTTCCGGTGAAAGGCCAAGGTACATGATTCTGCCCAACGAAGAATAAGCGCGCGCACACAAGTGCTTACCCTCCCACCCCAATCTGCGGGCAAAGTACGCGTAGGGAGATAAGCGCGCGTTGGCGCATTGCGACGAGCTGGGTGCCGAGTGCGGGCGTCTTTTTTTTTCTTTCTTAAGTTTTCATATATATAGATACGTATACACATACGGTTCATGACGGCGGCGGCGACTGTTCATATCATTGCTATCGCACTAATACTGAGGTTGTATTCCAAAAGAAGGCAAGCGTGACAGGAGAACCTGATTGTTAAGTGGGTATATATAACTAGGAAGTTTGTGGGCATAACGTAGCCATAGCAAGGGTAGGTTCCGGGTTAATTGAGAAACATGGGAAACGCCTTCGCCTTGCGTTGGGCCCAGTCAGGCTAATGATGATGACGAAACTATGAAAAGCGGCTCAATCACGTATATACCCCCTTTGACTATCTTAATGTGAATCGGTAAGCGTAACAAACCATACTCTCTTGGTGTGCTTCAAATCGGCTACACCTAGAGTAAGAGTAAACAGAATACAGAACATGCCACGAAGAGAAGCAAGTTTCGCTTAGTGTAGTTTTCTCAGAGCGTAAGCGTTAGAAATGAGAGCTTGTACATTTTCAGAGCTTGTAAAAATTTTATGGGTATGCAACAGCTACAGCATCATTTCTCATGGATGTGCCTACGTTGACGTCTAGTGGCACATCTACATCGCAACAATTAACGCTCATGATCATGTTTTAGGCGCTGTGGCAGCTGAAGATGTAAATAATATGCCTGGAGACAGCATATACCTTGAATTCAGTGCAAAGATAAAACACAAGCATATAATATACACTACTACTCGGATAGATTTGATCGCAAACGGACAACACACAAGAAGACAGGAAGACTATGACCACTCACTGCCAACTGGTTTTATTCGGAATAAAACCAGTTGGCAGTGAGCGCTCATATATCTTTCTCTCTTCTTGTGTGTTGTCCGTTTGCGCTCAAATCGATTCCAGTGTGAACCAGCGCGCCCAACCAAGCACGTTATTGAACTGGTACTCGATATGCACTTCTTCAAAGCACCGTTAATTAAGTAGAGGCACGGCATGTTGTGCGCGTCAAAGCCGAGTAATACGGTAAACACAGCCTCTGCTCTACGCTACCGCACTGTGCTTTCGCAACATCATGGAGGCCGAGAAACACGGGAGGCAGAGCAACACGGAAAGCATATCCACGCTGTGGCCAGCGTTGCTCGCTGACACCGAGACACCCTACCTGCATCGTCACCGAATAGCCCCACGGAACTCATTACGTAGTTTCATGAGTCTTTCACTCTTCTGCTCATAGACGGGGGCACCACTCCGCTCCGTCAAGAGAAGAAGACAGGTGTACCAGGGCTTTGGGTAGCCCAAAAGCCCGAGTCCAATCAAGCCCGTAAATCAGGCTCGGGTAGGCTGACGTATTCTCACCTCTCCCGGGCTGGTCCGGGCTGCTTTGTTCGTTATCGTGAGGGCCTAACTAAGTACAAAGCCCGAATAAATTCCTGGATGTAAGCAATTCACCAGAATTGTTTTCCAGAATGCAGCGATAGCGTACAAGATGAGTGTTGGGATAATCCATGGCAATGACTGGCAACCTGCGGCCAGCGGGCCACATTTCTGTTTCAAACACTATATATGAAAACATCCCGCCCCCTTACCTTGTCATATATACGTATCTGAAGGCCGACATGGCAGCTTTGACCTCAAATGGTGTTTTCTTTTGCAATCTATATTAGTAAAATTGCACACTTGCCCCTGCGTCCACAAAATAAGCATGATTTTCATTTCGATTTTGTAGATTCTCAATGCCCTAAATTTTCGCCCCTTGTCTGCAAGACTCTCCCTCCCCCTGATTTGCCATACGAAATTCACTGTGTCGGCTTAATGCAAGTTTGGCCCTCCGCTTCAAAAGGCTATTGCCTACCATTAAACCATAGAACCAGGCTCCTGTCCTGTATCTGAGGTTCTAAACTCCTGATGGAACAAGTAGATCTTAATATTCCAAAATATAGCTATACGTTAACAAAAAGATGTTGGCAGTTGCGGCTGTACTGTTGCTACTGTGCGAGCAGCGAACGGAACTTCGGTTCGACGGGACATGTGATACGGGAGCACTGCATTTCACTGAAGCCCGGATCATTGTAGACAGCTTGTGATTGGTACACGACAACTTCTAATATGCGGCTGTCATGGGTCCCTTGTTTGTCTAACTTTTATAGATTTAATACGATGCCACATCATTGAAACCGATCATCCTTTTCCGCAACAAACCTTCATATTATTGGACCAGACTATGTGCTGGGCTCGGGCTGTTTGCACGTCGGACCGGGCGGGCCCGCACCTCTAGTATCGAGGTCTGGCGGGTCTTCAAAGCAGATAGCATGGATCGGGCCGGGCTCGTGCTCGAAAATTCGGCTCATGCGGGAGAAAAAATATGAGAGATATAAAACGCATCTTGCGAAACTTCGCGCTTATACTTCGGTGGCGTAGTTGACAGAGCGCCGTGCGCCTATCATCACTGACCGAGAGATGCGGGTTTGATTCCCAGCGGCAGAAATTTTTCTTCTAGTTTTCATTCTTTCTCATTCGTTAGTGTCAATTTACCAACGTCGTTTCCATAACGGAAATATAAAACTGTTTCATGTTGAAATAATCATTTAAAAGCACAAATGTCCACAGTATCACGCAAATAGTGCCACTTTCGCAATATATATTTCATCATATGTACTGCAAAAAAAAACTGCGCATAGAAGAGTTATGCGTGTGCATCGGTCGTGCAGCGCAAGTTTACCGGTTAAGGCGTATACGTACTAAGAAAAATCTCATTCCATTTCGAATATTCCCCTCTCGCTACTACTCTGCTACTTTAGAAGCGTGCAACAGGACTTCGCAAGTGAATTGCTGTTGCCGTTGGTGTTCATTTGAGCCATGATATTCTGTTTCGTCTTCGGCCGTCGGAAATTTCACGCAGCATGCGCACGACGGCTCTGCCCGGCACGGCCCCGCCCACATACGGCCCGACGACACCAAGAGGCTCATCACGATCACCACGCTGGCACTGGCCATGATGTGCGCCTTCACGATCCTGTCGTTTCTGCTACCGTCAACCAGGCCGCAGGGAGACGTGTCACGCTGGTGCGACACCAGCGACGGTCGCCAGATGAGACGTTGCTCGCGCACGAGCTTAACCGCAGCGTTGACCCGTGCCACGACTTCGACGCGTACGTCTGTTCCACGTGGAAACCTGACGACCGGTTTCCCCGGGTGTCCCAGACATTGCTGGATGACCTCAGCATCTCCTGGCTGGACGGCTTGCCTGAGCTGCTCGAAGAGGGAGCCAAGGTTGCGTCGCTGGCCGCTAAACCACTGGCCATGTACTCCTCGTGCGTGGAGAATAGTGGCGCCAGCGAGGCGGACAAGGGTTTGTTTCTCGAGTTTCTCAGGGATCGAAAATTGGCCTGGCCTGACAAACCACGTGGCGGCGTGCGTGCGCCTACCGTGTTCGTTGACTTAGCCATGAATTGGGAGATGGCGTTGTGGATGCGCGTCCGCGTGCTGAAGCATCCGTTCACGCCCGGTGCACGGCGGTTCCTTCTACTACCTTGTCGGAGGAGCGACGTGCGGCTGTTCGCAGCGTTGCACGAGTACGTCATGTCTACAGGCGACTACGCAAGGTACATATATCTTGATTTTACTTGTATCATAACGTTATGCGTGCGACATCATAGGCTGGCGAACTCATTCTTGAGTCGACTCAATCGGACGCACTCAGATCAAACCAACGTTTTTAGTATCTAAAAACGTTGGATCAAACCATGAGCCTGAGTCTGAGAGGGTCCGGATTACTAATATTTTGGCGGGTCTGAGTGAGTTCGGCTGAAGAAAAGTTTGACGAGTCTAACTCCGAGTGAGCCCAAAGAGCAAGATGCAATTCTTAAGTGAGTCCGAGTGAGTTCCGCATTTTTTATCGACCTATTGTCGCGCCTACTCATCTTCAGCATTATTATAAGTCATACGTGAATTCACATTTGTACTCATACCCATTCTCACGCATTAAAGAGCAACATCGTTCATACACCATTTCGACATTTACTCGTCAGATGCGTGAATTACGTTGAAGGGGTTCCTTGACATCCCCCCCTGCCAACTCTTTAGGGAAGTTCATGATAAACATATGAGATGTTGTCATCTTGGTCAAAAATGTCTTTATAATTCTATGCGACCACACGGAACTCGTATTCCAAGCAACTATATCAAAAGGCACCCAGACGAGAATCGATTACGTTAAATATCTGTGTTCCACTGCAGGGTCCCGCTGCAGTCTTCGGTAATGGGAGCCTGTATAATTTTCTATAACAACATTTTATTGTGTAAGAATTATAAATGACAGACCGACTAAAGCGTATTGACACCACAGTCAGACAAGCTAATTATAGGCTAACGGACTCGTGAGTCGATCTCTGGAACTCGAACTCAGTTTGAGCTGAGAATCTGACTCCAATGAGTAAGACTTTCGTGAATTTGAGTCTGAGTGGGTGGGGCTCAGGCATATTTTAGTGAGTCTGAACACGATTGAGTCCAAAGTGTAAAATATATTTCATGAGTGAGTCTGCATCAGTTCACCATTTCTTCCGACCTACGGCGTGCATACAGAAACCCATGGAAACATGTGAGCTCGATAAGATAGAAAATTGTTAAATGCGGAGAGCCACTGGAGCAGCGTTTTGGCAAGCGCGCTTGTCTTCATCAAGACTGCAACATGACGTGGTGGTGTTGAAAAAAAAGCGAAGTATGGGTGATTCCACGTAAGATCGAACAATGCATGACCAGTGTACCCCTTAAATTTTTCTCACACTTTTTTATATTACTGCCCAATGAGTGAAAAGAAGAGATCCGCAATTAATTTTGCCAAAAAAAATTTTTTTTTGAAGCACAGTAAATCTATAATGACGAAAAAATGGAGTGCCACGCTTACCTGCTGTGCTGTTTTTTTTTTCGACGTTGGCGTTGAATTACACAAAATATAAAAATCTACCTATCTCCATCTCATTTAGGTAAAAATAGGCGTATTAGTGCTGATGTTAAATTATTTTTCGCTTATCTGGATAGCGCAGATATTTCTTTTATTGTCAAATTTCACCCAGAAAACGTCCTTTGCCTACACTACAGGACTTTCAAAAAGGGCCGACGACAGAATGGTGAAAATTCCGCATTACTTTCTCAGCATGCTTATTCATGGAACTGACAAAGGTTATATTGATAACAGTTTCCAACAAAAGGCACGATCACGCGAACGTCAAGAAACCAGCATGCAAAGGAAACCTATGGCAACGATCAAAAAAACACTTTTGATATTCCTAAACTTTCTACACTTATTTTCTTGCACGTCACATTTCACAACCAGTAAAAAAATGTTACATAATGTGGTTTCGCTTGCAGTTACGACCCGTCAAAGTGTGCGACCGATGGCGTCACGCTGCAAACCATGTGCACGCTTGCTACAGTACAGTGTATAGAAATATACTGCCTAGTGTGCTGAGCGCCGGCTAAGAGATGGCCCCGCAGCTGATGACTGCCGGAAGCATTCGCATGGTGCGCTGCTGTGCGGGTGGGTGCATTTGCGTTCAATCGTTGATTGATATGTGGGGTTTAACGTCCCAAAAACAACCATATGATTATGAGAGACGCTGTAGTGGAGGGCTCCGGAAATTTAGTCCACCTGGGGTTCTTTAAAGTGCACCCAAATCTGAGCACACGGGCCTACACCAATTCCGCCTCCATCGGAAATGCCGCCGCCATAGCCGAGATTCGATCCCGCGACCTACGGGTCAGCACCCGAGTACCTTAGCCCTGCACTAGACCACCGCGGCGGGGCTTGCGTTCAATCGTTGCGCTCCGCAAGCGCTGCGAACCCTGCGGGGGGACGAGCTGCGCGAGGCCAAGTATTCTTTTCCTGCAATTTCGGAGTGTTTTTTGCATAATGCTTTATTGTATAGGAACTACTCGATTGTTTTCACAGTACTGGCGCTCCGCAACACCAAATGAAGATCATTTCGTGGCAAACAATTCGCCATCTGCTACTGCCCGCAAAAAAGACGCAGATGCCACATAATTTGGGAATCAATGCTAAGAAAGGTGACTCTGTTGTAATTTTTTTTAGGTGAAACATTATGAAGTGGCGCTAAATAAATGCAATAAATTGCATATTCAACACAGGAGCCAGCATTGGCGTTTCACGAACATTTGGCTCTTCTTGCAAAGTATTTCGAAGACCCTAAGTAGACGTAGATGATTAGATAGATAGATAGATAGATAGGTAGGTAGGTAGATAGATAGATAGATAGATAGATAGATAGATAGATAGATAGATAGATAGACAGACAGACAGACAGACAGACAGACAGACAGACGTACGGACACACAGACGGATGAACGGACGGATAGACAGGCAGATGGACAGACACAGACAGGCGGACAGAAAGACAGACGGACGGACAGACGGATGGACAGACGAACGGGCAGATAGATAGATAGATGGATGCTCAAAATGGTTACAGTGCGCAAAGCAATTAATTTTAAAAACCAATGACAGTATAACCACCAGAGTTATTTTTAATGTTCTTTCTTCTTGAGAGCAATAATTATCACAGGAGACCTTTAAACCTTTACCTCTTAGCCTGCATTCCATTAGGATTTGAGTGAAAACAAAGACTGATAACATGCTAATTAATAATGTGACACTCGACGCATATGATACTCAAAATGTTGTTGGAAAGAGAGTCCGACGTTGACATGAGGGAAAAACTGTGTGAATGAAATTCGAAAGGGTATTTTTAATTTTTGAGATAAATATGAATATTTGAAATTTCGCCTAAACAGCGATTTCATTCCTGACACCGTTCACCCTAATCCGAAAAGATAGCTTGGTGGGGTCACTCTCAGAATGCTTTTCTCACACGACAGCCTTCGGATTCTTCTCCCTTGATCCTACTTTTTCATTCAGGAAACCGTGCTGGATCTGTTAGTGCGGGGAACAGGACACCTTTTCCCTGTTCAACCGATAACTTCTTTGACACAGCGGCACAATACACGTCCTTTATTTGTGTTGCCGCTTAGCTTTCAACACCTCAGAGTGTTGCAGTGCACATTAGGAGCCGTCGAACTTCACAGTAAATCAGATGACAGCTGTCACACACTGATTTCAAACGTCGCGAGGCTCCGGCAGCAACAGGACGAGAGGAATTTCGCGCGTTTGTGCACCCTCTCGACACGCAGCGCCGCTTGTGGCATCTGAGTGTCCTCTTGGCATCTGAGTGTCCTGAGTGTCCTTGTCCTGTTGCTGCTGGAGCCTCGCCACGTTTAAAATCAGAGAGTGAGAGCTCCCATCTGATTTACTGTGAAGTTGGACGGCGCCTAAAGTGCACTGCAACACCCTGAGGTGTTAAAATCTAAGCGACAATGCAAATAACGGACGTGTATTGTGCCACAGTGTCAAAAAAGTTATCGGTCGAACAAGGAAAAGTCTTTTTCCCCGCACTAACGGATCCAGCACGGTTTCGTGAATGAAAAAGTAGGATCAAGAGGGCAGACAGAAGGCCGAAGCCAAGCGCTGTCTTGTGAGAAAAGCATTTTGAGAGTAACTCCATCGAACTATCTTTTCGGGTTAGGGTGAACGGTGTCGGGAACGAATTCGCCTTATAAGCATAATTTCAAATATCAGTATTTATCCTAAAATTTGAAAATGCCCTTTCGAATTTCTTTCACACACTTCCCCTCCCCCCATTGCCCCATTTCAACGTCAGACTCCCTTTCCAACAACGTATTAATATATCCTGCGAGTGTCAGATTCTTCATTAGCATGTTATGATTCTTTGTTTTCGCTCGAATCTTAATTAAATGCAGCCTAAGAGGTAAAGGTTTTGGGATCTTCTGTGATAATTCCTGCTCTCGAGAACAAGGCACATTTTTAAAAATGACTCTGGTGGTTATCCTGTCAATGATTTTTAAAATTAATTTCTTTGCACCACTTTGAGCACCTGTCGGTCTATCTATCTATCTATCTATCTATCTATCTATCTATCTATCTATCTATCTATCTATCTATCTATCTATCTATCTATCTATCTATCTATCTATCTATCTATCTATCTATCTATCTATCTATCTATCTGTCTTTCTGTCTGTCTGTCCGTCAGTCTGTCTGTCTGTCTGTCTGTCTGTTTGTCTCTCCGTCTGTCTGTCCGTCCGTCTAGCTGTCTGTCCGTCTATCCGTGCGTCTGTCTATTCGTTCGTCCATCCTCTGTCTGTCCATCCATCCATCCATCCGTCTGTCCCTCTGTGTGTCTTTTCGTCCGTCCTTCCGTCTGTCCGTCCGTCTGTCCCTGTGTCCGTCCGTCTATCTATCTATCTATCTATCTATCTATCTATCTATCTATCTATCTATCTATCTATCTATCTATCTATCTATATATATATATTCTATCTGTACATGAAATATATAAATAGATACGTTTCTGAGTGCCCTCACGATCACCCCCTTAACTTAGGGTAAACCAAAATTAGTGCGGGTGGGTAAGATGATTCAATGAATATGACTCGCTGGTCCTGACATGAATAATTCACAATCCCGTCACGTACGCCATCAAACCTTTCTCGCCACATGTTTTTTAATGCGTGAGCGTTGAGCTGGCATTGGCAACATTGACCCTACGAATGCAAATAACAAACGTTGGTGTCATACTACAGGAATCGAAGCCAAGCAATCTGCATGGAAACTAAGTATTCTGTTGCAGAGCCACGCCAGGTCTTCGAAATACTTTGCAAGAAGAGCCAAATGTTCGTGAAACGCCAATGCAGGTTTCAGGGTTGACTCTCCAATTTCTCGGATATATTTAGCGCCACTTCGTAATGTTTCGCTTAATAAAAAATTACAACAGAGTCGCCTTCAATCAGCATTGATTCCCAAGTTACGTGGGATCTGCCTCTTTTTTTGCTGGCAGTAGAGGATGGCGAAATGTACGCCACGAAATGATCTTCATTTGGTATTGCAAAGCGCCACAACTGTGAAAGCAATCGAGGAGTTCCTATACAATAAAGCCTTGTGTAAAAAACACTCCGAAAAGGCAGGAAAATAGTTGGCCTCGCGCGGCTCTGCCTCCTGAAAGCTTCGCAGCGCTTTCAGAGTGCAAGGATTGAACGCGAATGCACCCACTCGCACAGCAGCGCGCCGTGCGGGCGCCGCCGGCAGTCATCAGCTGCGGGGCCGTCTCCTAGCCCGCGCTCAACACACTATAGGCAGTATATTTCTAGACACTGTAGTATAACGTCAGTTCGAGTGTTCGCGCGCTCTCGAGGCACCGTCGTGGTAAAACTCGGCAGAGACGCAGTTCAACTGGTTATCTTGTAAGTGGTGTCTACTGACGCTGTTCCGACAACGGTGGATGTCCGCTTTCAACGGTCATTTTAAAAGCGCAGTGCTTTATTGCTTAAAACTGCGGCAGCTTGTCTCGGCGTGTGCTGCGCAATGATGGAGTACTGCTATGTGCCTCTATGTGATCACCCACCCGTGACGTTAACTTTCACAACTATCTTAGAGACCCGAAGCTAAGGAAGAAATCCACAAGTACTGCTTACTGGGCGGGCCATGTTAAAATATTGCTTTAAGCGCAGCTCAGTTTTGAGCGCAAAAAGAGATGCTGAACACCCAAACTAACGAGTATCACACCGCGGAAACTACAGATGACGAGCGAAGACATACACAGTTTCACTTTCTGACCAGCAATGTGGTTGGCGGCATCGGCACGCTTATCGGCCATCTGTGAGGAGTTTGGCGCTTTAGATTGGGCTACAATTGAACAAATGGATAATTTCACTCAAAAACATTTGTTTAGGGCGTTAGTTCACCTTCGCGAGGCTGTTCGTTCGACAAAGTTTTTTCCCGAACCAGACGACCCGCGCACAAGAGCAGCGGCTGCTGCAGCGCGGCTGAGAGGGGAGTCCACAAACTGACGTCACACGCGAGAGCGCACCACTCCGATCTCGAGGCCAATATTTCAGTTTAAAAAAAAGCGCAGCTCTGAAATAGATCTTGACTGCACTGAGGACGCCAATTCTGAGATTTTTTGGTCACGGAAGCGGTCATGAGTGCGGAATTACCGAACAAGTGCGCATAGTCCGGCGTCTTCCGGTGTGAAGAGAGCCATCTTGTGCAAGACTGGGCACAATTAACATGTGGGTCTGAAGATTGTTTGTGAGTGCGTAGGACTACGAAATTTGGCATGATATCGTATTGAGTAATTACTTCTTTCCACTGCAAATTAGCAGTTATAAACACGGTATAGTGAATGATTAGAAATGATTGTTGTACTCGTGGCCTTCCTTGAGGCACTGTGACATCAAGCTGTGACGTATGAGTTGGCAACTCTTCGAAAATATTGTTTCTTTGAAATGCGTTTCTTGTGCTTCGAATGGTAGTCTGAACAATAATTTTGTTAAGGGGTATAATTTATCGCCATGAAACGCACAGGAGCAGAGAAAACCAAGAGCACTGTCGGAATCAGATGAAGTGTGAGCAGCGGACTGTGCGCACGGCTAGAGTGACCTTAGGTCATTCTAGCACGGCCAGCAAAAGTCATCTGCCGACGTCATCTTAGATGGGCAGGCGGATTCGGTTGTCCATATTTTTTTCGTTTGTTCCATTTGTATTTGTCTCCTGGGGCGTCACTTTCACGGCATTTCAGTGAGATCAATTCACGCAGCGCAGTTTCTTTGGCGAAAGCGGTGTCACCCGCTTGTGAGAAGCGAGCGCTCGCAGCTTCCCGACGAGAATTTTCATGGTACTTCCCATTGAGGGAACACAGGCAAATTTCAACTTCTCCGTCGACGCCTTGAAGCGTTTCTTTTGTGGACGCCGGATGCGGTCGGGGAACTTGAGCTACAGACGGCGAATCTGACTGTAGCCGACTGCCTCTGTTTACGCGCCGAGAACGTGCGCTGAAATTCCACCATGCCACATCAGTCACCTCGGGAAGCTTTTGTTTGAATATGTAAGTATACGCATTGTAGACGCGTTTTTCGTGTGTGTGTTTCCTTTAAATACATACACACACACACAAAAAATTGGCCCCGTATCTGCATGTTAGAATGCAAATGTCGTCGAAAGACGATAGTGTAGCGTCTCGAGAGCTTGAACAAAACATTTATTTAATGTTCTGGGCAAGAAAATACGTGAATGCTATTCTGGCTGCACTGCGTTAGAGAGACGGGCGTGCGCGTCCGTCTCAGAGGTGATAAGGTGTAGAACGCAAGGCGACGGGCAGAGGCCACCACCATGTCGTCTTAGCAAAGCATTTGAAGCGTTCGCCTTTCCGTGCAAGCGTTGCATGGTCACTGCAGCGTGACGAGTGCTACGGTCCTTTAAATTACCTATGTATGCCTTTTCTAGTAAAATACGAACATGCAGACTATGTACGTGTTGTTATGGTACCTCAGATATGCGCAATAATTGCTTTTTTATTGACAATCACACACGTATGAACACTCATCTTTGAGCAACATTAGTGGGCGCTGGGGACGGGGTTGGCCGTTCGAGGTATCGGCAGGTGCTGTTTAGAGTACCTGGTTCGCGGTAACGGTGGACAGACAAATGTACAGACAGACAGACAGACCAAAGTTTTTGCGCCAAAGGTCCTCAAGAAAGACTATAGTTTTTAAATACAAATCGATCTCTGCTACGTCTGCATTTCTGATATGACGTGTTAGCAGCGCATGGCTGTGATGCGAGCAAAGGGCGGATAAAATCGCGACACTCCTACGCCCATTCTTGGAATTTACGCCCCGCAGTGTCGCAATCTATCCGTCTGATTACACGAAAACGAGCCCTCTTTACACCGAAATGCGCCGGACTGCGCTTGCTTGCTTGCTTGTTAATTCTTTCTGCGGTAATGGCCGCTCCAGTGACAAAATTATTTCAAAATTGGGGTCCTCAGTGGAGTGGACAGCCATTACAAGGCTGCTTTCTTTTTGAGAAACTGAAGTATAGGCCTTCATTCTACGATTTCCTATCTTTGCACAAAGGCATTATTTGACGTGGCGTAACTGCATGTGAAACCATATATTATGCAGCATGTGTTTATTGATTGTGAAAGCTGACGTGCTATATAATAAGGGGAACGTTTTAAAAATATCAAAAATGTTTTTTATCATCGTTGGAAATTTATTTTGCATGCTGTTTTCTTGAAGTTGGCGTAATTCTATCTGTTTATTGAAAAGTGTTAATAATATAAACTTTCGCTGTTTTACAAATAAGCATCTCAGAAAGGAAAAGGGAACTTTGACCAATCTGTCGAAGCCCCTTTTTGAAATAAGGGTCTGCAAAATAGCAAAGGAATGTTTGCTGGCTCAATTTTGATATTTTTTAATAAAAACATCTACACTGTATACCCATAGAAGAGAAAAATATTTAAACATGAGCGCAAATCCACCAATATTTAGCTAAACGAATTCGAGGTATGTTGCTTTATTATATTTTGTGTAATAATTCGCCACGGTCGAAAAACAGCAGAGCAGGTAAGCGTGGCACCCCACCTCTTTGAAATTATTGATTGCCTAAGCCTCAACATTTTTTTCGGTAAAACCAATTGCGGATCTCTTCTTTCCACTCATGAAGCAACACTGCTTTGTTGGACCTTACGTAGAATCACACTTATGACAAAACGTTGAATCCTGCAACTACCCGTTTAAAAGAAATCTGAGATTTCCATCTGTTGCGTTTGCGCTTCTTTTACTATGCTATATCAATTCCGTAATGTCCCATATATATCCCATATATCCTATATATATATATATATATATATATATATATATATATATCATAAACAAAATATTTCAAAATAGGAATTTAGTGAAGCGCGCCTACAAACACTTGCTCCGCAGACAGAGCCCCGCGTTAGACAATTCGACCACGCAGCATACAGCCTTTAGCGTACTAACGACGAGCTAATCATATGCACCATTTACCGCAGGTGATAAGAAAAGCCTGGATGGGCCTCAGTATCACCCTAGATTACTAGAAGGGCATGTTTTAAAGGTCGTCACTCCGCGCTTCGAGGGTTCTGGAATGGGGAGCTCAGAACACTGGTTTCTCAAGTCACTTTGAGTGTGCGTGTTCGAAAGACCAACAGCATTTCACAGTAGTCGCAAATGCACAATGCGTCACACGTCGCCGAATTAGGATTGAGCTAGACGCAGG
Organism: Rhipicephalus microplus; assembly: GCF_043290135.1. Lineage (NCBI taxonomy): Eukaryota > Metazoa > Arthropoda > Arachnida > Ixodida > Ixodidae > Rhipicephalus > Rhipicephalus microplus. The sequence continues at coordinate 436,630,506 of NC_134710.1, read as the reverse complement.
CCATGTCATGTTAATAGCCACGCTGCGTATGTGCTGTGTGGCTAACGACCCACGCTAGATTTCTACTTTTGGTTATTCGGTCGAAACATTCCTTGAAACATTGGCTTCAGCCTCAGGCTTCCCTTGTTATTTTAATGCGAGCAACTTACCCAACGCCTTCCAAAAATTAGCTTTATTTATTCATTTCAATCTTCCAAAGGACCTGCCGACTTGACATTGCAAATGGGGGATATAAGTAAATAAATACATAGCTCGGGTTATTCGCTATATACACGCTCTGATTGTACTTCACGCTTTTGCTGTGGAAGTTATGTATGCCCAGGTACTGGGGTCTCATCTACCATTTCTTTATGGGTCAGCAACCTGGTCCCGAGTACGAGATGGTCATGAAAGAAAGCGCCGAATCCCAAGGCGACGTGATCGCCATACTCATACCGATGGCCATGCTGAGGTCTTACACGAATGCCTCACTGATCCGCTAAACCAACGCGTCCTCCCACGGAAGCGTGGACATGTGGTTGGAGGCGCTCAGAGAAAATGACCAGTCGGTGGCCGCCGGCGACGACGTGCTAGTCGCCTATTCGGCGGCCCTGTTCGTCACCAAAGGCTACGTCGAGCACCTCGGCGACGTCGCAGCCCTCATGCTAGTGTCCTGGGAATTCGTTCAGTAGTACGTGCTTGCCCTCGACAAGAAGCTGCTCGAAGACGTCCTGAGAAGCGGCACGTACGTGGCGAGCTACTTGGCTCTGCTGTGCGCGGCGCAGGTCGAGGCCGTCTACAACCCGGTCTTAGCAAAGCTCTACATGTCTTCTCGGATCACGCAGAAGGGAGAGGCGCTAGCGGCCTCCCTGTTAGGGACTCTCAAACAGAAGGCCATCGACGGTGTGAGCAGGATGTCTTGGCTGGACGACGCTGCCAGGCAGTTCTTCAAGCGGCAGCTCGCGTCAACTGTCGTACGCCTCTGGCCGCCGGTGACTGTCAATAACTCACTCGATTTCGAGGGACTCTACCCCGGCTGCCCTCAGAGCGAGCGGTCCTTCGTGAGATTTTGAATAAGCCTTTTGGAAAAGCAAGCTTTTGGAAAAGCAAGCGACATTGCCAGGCGAAAGCACATTCAGTTCACCTTTCTCTAGTTTCTTTACTTCTGTACTGCCCTCTCTCCACCTTTTCCCTCTTACTTTTCTTACCACCACTTGTTATGTCCACTCGATGAAAACTCGTGGTGAGGCTTTCTGCATGGAATGGACACGGCGTAACGAGCATAGTGCACCAGGAGGCCGCCGCGCCGCCACCGTTAGGGGTGACCCAGAGCCATGGATACTCTTCGGTAGAGTTTGGCGACTCTTTCATCACGCCACTCTCTACACCCCACCCCAGCGCCACCCTCTTTTCGTAACGTAAAACCTCTCTCCTTGCCGGCCTGCTTGCCGGCGTGCTGGTAACCATCGTCAAAAAAAAAACTCCAGGTCTGAGTGGAACGCGCAACATTGTCACAGCGAAATCTCAAAGAGCAGCTTTTCAGAGCCTTTTCTCAACTTTCTGAGTAACTGCTAGAAGCACACTTGCTGGGTACCCACTATGTCATAAATAATTGTGTAGTATTCTGGCATTCACTATGCCAGAGAAGCGTGGTATCCACAACATACCTTCTAGAAATATTGTGCAAAAATTTTATTCAGTGGCTGACGACGAAATATGCCTGAAGTGGGTATGCACCGAAGTTAAAAGGTGAACAAGCTTTTGTAATGGGTTGGATCACTGGGCGACCCACTCTTTATGCAATTCGCAATCTGTGACACCTGGTTGTACCTCTGATGTTCTAAAACATTAAGCGTGCCTACAGCTTGTTTTAAAATCAGATCCCAGCGCCGGCGTGTCTCAGCGGTAGGATACTTGACTGGCACGCAGTGAACTTGGGTTCGAGTCCCATTGTGAACCTAAATGTTTTTTTTCTACCGAGTTTTTTAAGGACGAAGCTCCTATTGGCGTGGGTCTGTCCATTCCTTGTAGGTATGCACGTGACCACCTATAGTTCCACCTTTTCCGACTGCCCACTACTTCGTCCTTTAAAACATCCCATTATGCCTCATTACCGATCCACCACTTCACAGTCCATAAAGTAAATACTATTGAGAAGTTGCCTATATGGAATGCATTATGGTCATTTTCTTGTATCCAGGTGCGCGTTAAAGAACCTTAGGTTGTTCCAATGTGTCTATCCCTTGTTAGTACGTGACCACCTATAGTTCCACCTTTGCAAACTGCCCATTACTTCATCCTTGCAAACATCCCACTACGCCCTATGACTGATCCACCACTTCGCTCACCTTAAAGCTGTTATAATTAAAGGGAAACGGAAGCAACATATAGCTAGCACTAACGAAAAATAAAATTTATTGAACAATTATATACAGTGTTTGTGACGTCTTTCATGATTTAGTGGGCGATATTCGTGAATTGCTCATGGTTTAGCGATGAAACCCTCCAGCGCTTTGCCCCACTCATCATCATCATCATTCAGTCTGTAGATATTCTGAGACTTTTTCTCTTGTTTCCTGCGATATAGGTTACAGACACTGGCGGTGGTGTCTGAACACGGCACCGCACGTGACCTGTGTTCTGATGTAATAACAGCTTTCGCTGCAAATAACAAGATGGCCGCGCTTAACAGGGCAACGCGACACTTTCGCTTGGCGCTGTGCTGAAGTTTCTTAATTTAACCTCCCCCATCCCAATTCTTCGCACCGCCCCCGTGTGTCGGCTTCATGCAGCTATGCCTTCTGTTTTAAACGGTTGGCAACCACCAAATCTAGGCTATTTTACGTGTTGGAATTTCGTAGATAATACGTGTGCACATACAAGTATATCCCATAAGTTATCTCATGATGATGATGATGACGTTTGGTGTTTTGTGGCGCAAGGGCCATTTCATGGGGCAAAGAGCGCCAGTTCATGGGACTAGAAATGTGCACAATGATTGTGATAAGCGGCTGTATAAGGGCCTTAAAATTCCTCACTCTAAGGCAGGTAAAAATATAGAAGCAATCAAATCATGACTATGTTTGAAATATGTGTGGTGTCAATGAATGGCGAAAGTTTATGTTAATAAAAACCATGGTGGGCATGTATGGCATCAGCACAAGTGCTTTGATCGTTGATAACACAGATGCTTGGGCTGGTTGGTGATAGGGAAGCAATATATTTGCACAGCGCAAGACTACGAGTAGTTACGACGTCACTACAGATGAAGAGACAAGGACAGAAAGAGCGAAGAGACAAGGACAGAAAGAGCGGTCTTTCTGTCCTTGTCTCTTCTTTTGTAGCGGTCTTTCTGTCCTTGTCTCTTCTTCTGTGGGTACGTCGTAACTACTCCTAGTCTTGCGCTGTGCAAATACCTTGATCATTCTAACCCTTGCGTCCAAGGGCCGCGAGGCAAGTGCGTTGTTCAGTGTAGTCATCGCAGCGGAAACCTCTCTGGAGAGGTCGTTCTACGGAATGCCCGGATATATCACGTTAAAGGTACGTACATCTCTCAAAAAAGCTAACGTTTTATGTGTGAAAAATGCTTCCCTACCCTTGAACATTACAAGGTGAAATGATTGATTGATTGATTTGTGGGGTTTAACGTCCCAAAACCACCATATGATTATGAGAGACGCCGTAGTGGAGGGCTCCGGAAATTTTGACCACCTGGGGTTCTTTAACGTGCACCCAAAGCTGAGCACACGGGCCTCGACATTTCCGCCTCCATCGGAAATGCAGCCGCCGCAGCCGGGATTTGAACCCGCGACCTGCGGGTCAGCAGCCGAGTACCTTAGCCACTAGACCACCGCGGCGGGGCAAGGTGAAATGGTATGTGTTGTCAGTAGGGTTACGGAAAGTGTTGTCTTCTTATCTTGTCTTATTCTTTACACTGGATTATGTGAAGTACGGTGAGTACGTCTCCACATCTGTCACACAAAGTTGGATCACCACCATACCAAAAAAAAAGAACGTGTAGTGTATGTATGTCCTGTTTTTAACCTTGCAAGTATTACTTCTCTGTGGCGTGATTTTGATACTGGTGGCCAGTGTCCAAGATGCGGCTTGATAACATGCAGTTTATTACCTGTGTGTGTGTGCCATGTGCTCTGCCAATAACCCCTTAGCTTTCGTTTTAGAAAAGGTTTCAAGTCAAGTGCAGGAATTGGTATCTATGTAGTGGTAGCGGCTTCGTTGGAATTTCTAGCTAGCTGGAATACCAAAACGTTACCTTGTATTTCGCGGTACCCTGGCACCCAGCAGACTGCAACATGCTGTTTAGATTAGTAGACTTGGCATAAGAGTGAGTAAAGTGAGACAAGGACGGGGTTTCGGTGCTTTTTAAGAGTTTCCTGAGTTTTTACTACGCTTAGGGAATCTGTATATATTATTGCCTTCTGTAGTTTTATTTGTTTATTGTGTTTAACAGCCGCAAGTATCGCATAAGCTTCGCCAGGGAAAATGCTTGTATCAGGGTGCAGAACGCCGGCTTTTGAAAAGGATGGGCCAACGGCTGCATACGAGAGAAAAGTGTTGGTCTTTGAGGCATTCGTAAAGAACTAAGAACTTGAGTATTTCTGTTGTAGTTCTTGAAAGTATATCTGAATAAGTGCAATCGGTGTGTGCTTCCTAACCTTCAAGAAAGACACGTCGCAATCTATCACCTGCCACTGCCACGATGGCAGGCATGCTGTGGGAGCCATCAAACGGTGTTGAAAGGGCACACCGGTTTCCTTCGCTAGGCCCCTTGCAAGGAGTGAATAGGGCTGTCTCATTGAAGACCGTTTTTCAGACAGCAAAACATGACGTGTCATTAATTCTCGAATGTGATGTACGATCCTTGTCTGCATTCACAAGATAATAATTAAAAGACATGTAACATCTCTGTAGGTGAAGCGACCATTCGTTTGATTCCACGTACAGGCTTTCCACAGGGCTAGTGGGAAAAGCACCCGTCGAGAGCTGGATGTGTATATGATGAACAGCATGAAGCATTTAAGGGCAGTAGGTGTCGCAGACTGATATGCTCTTGCCCCATAGTGTAGGCGGGTACGCATGAGGCTTTTATATAAATTTTTTAGACACTTTTTGTCCATTCCCCGCGTAGTGCTTGACAACACTTTTAGAACGTTATTGGCTTTAATGCACTTGTTTTTTTAAATACTTGATGTGTGGTATGAGGGTTAGCTTGATGTCAAAGATTAGACCTAGGAATTTGTGTTCGGTATTAACAGAAAGACGTTGCCCATGCAGTTGAATACCGGGTTCAAGATGAATGCCTCTCTTCCTGGAGAAGAAAACGCACGTGCTTTTCTGTGTATTCAGTCAGAACCCGTTTTCTTCTGCTGATTCGAAGACATTGTTCAAACCAAGCTGAAGCTGCCACTCACACATGGCCAGATTGCAAGATCTAAAGCCAAGCTGGACGCCGTCGACATATGTACAATAAAACATTTTGCAAGAGATAGACAAGCGCAAATAGTTCATTTTGATAAGAAAAAGTGTGCAAATAAGTAAACCACCAGGTGGCACGCCTGTTTCTTGGAGAAATGTTTGGGAAAGAACGCTGCCCACTCGAACACGGGATGTCTGGTTTGGCAAGTAACTTTCGATTATAGTAAACAATCTGCCAAGCGTGTCAAGATGGGGCAGGTCTCCTATTAATTTAAAGCGCCATGTTCTATCATATGCCTTTTCGATATCGAGGAACACAGACAGAAAGTATTGTTTATGAGCGAAAGTGTTTCTGATCTGTGCCTCGACACAAACAAGGTGGTCGGTGGTGGATCTACCCTCTTGAAACCCGCTTTGGAATTGGTCGAGCAAATGGTTTGTTTCAAGGAAATGTACAAGTTGGCATTTTATTATTTCTGTCTAAAAGTTTGCACAGGCAGCTTGCAAATGCAAAAGGCCTATAACTCGAAACTGAAGAAGGGCACTTGCCCTGTTTCAAAATTGGAACAACAATAGCCTTTTTCCAGGAAGTAGGGATAGCACCAGAGAACCAGATAGCATTGTACAAACCAAGTAAGGTTTTTTGTGTTTCCATTGGTAGGTTTTTTAACATTTTATGCACCACATGATCAGAACCAGAGCAAAACTACTGCAGGAGTTTAGTGATGTTTGTAGCTCAGCTAAGCTGAAAGCTTGATTGATTGATTGATATGTGGTGTTTAACGTCCCAAAACCACCATATTATTACGAGAGACGCCATAGTGGAGGGCTTTGGAAATTTTGACCACCTGGGGTTCTTTAACGTACACCCAAATCTGAGCTCACGGGCCTACATTATTTTCACCGCCATCGAAAATGCAGCCGCCGAGCGAGTACTTTAGCCACTAGACCACCTCGGCGGGGCACCACTAAACTTGTAGTTTCAACTCTTCCATGTTAGTGATTTCCTAGTTACCTCATAAACAAATATGTGCCACAGAAGTTGGCTAAATCCCACAACTCGCCAGTGGTTCACTAAAATTGAACTATCATCATCAAACGATTATGTCCCATTGTGTAGTCTAACAGAAAACCATCATCATAATGGGGTATATGCCATAGAAATTAAAATATTTCTGCGCCTGACCGATGGTCCACAAAGAATGAACTATAGTCATCAAACGTACTGGGGGGGCTGAGACAGGCAACGATGGCTGCGACGAGACCCCGATGCAATAGACGGTCTACAGCAATGATGATGTGCCCATAAAGTGCAAGAGATTTGCAAATGCTCCGTTTCATCGCAAGCTTCTATTTCTGCAGTTTGACATTAGTGTTGGATTCAACTGTCTGCTCTTTCACTCAAACCTCTTTGTGCTGAAAATCAACAAAAAAACAACCTAGCATCACCTAGCTGAAGGCTAGCAACAATCTAAAAGCAACCTAAAGAAAACTTTCGCCATCAATAATTGATATGCACCACCTAGTTTGCCAAAGCCTTGCACAGTGCCTCTTCCCCATGTCATTCTCAATACAAAGAGGATGCCTCGTTCGGCTCTTGAGGGCGCTGTTGCGACGCGGGCCGATCCCGCCGATGCCACCACTGTTGCGAAGTGCACCTCCGACAACGTTTCGAAGGGCGCCTCGAAATCTCACCGCTGCAACCACTGTTTCAAAAGACGGCGACGCCAACACGGTCCCGAAGGCGCCACTGCTTCGAACTCCACCGGGAAGGTCACCTGCTGTTTGGTAGCGTAGGTTTCTCAGCTTGCGACTGCTTCTGCGCAGAGCTGATAGACGAGCGGACGAGACGACGGTGAGTTAGACAAGGTTTATGTACAACATATATACAGAGGCGTTACAAATTCGGCACTGGGGCCGACAGAGACTCGAAGAGCCGAGCTCTCCTCTCTAACACATAGGTGTGCTCTAAAGTGGGTCCGCCGTAAAAAGGGGGTCTCTCTCGACGCGCCGCAGGGCTTCTTTTATATGCCCCGGGTCCAACCCAAACGTCCGACCCGAAGCGCCGCTGGTCGTGAGGTCCGAATCCTCCAATGAGGTCGCCGCTGGGCCGCGTCCTTCTTTCGCCTCAAATCTGGAGAGGCTGTGCTGCAAGTGGCTGCACCCAAGGACGAGTGACGTCGCAAGACATTGCGTCAGACCCGCCAGACAGGAAGGCGCCAGTTGTTTACTCGACGGGCTCGCTTGCTGAGGTGACTCACTGCACGTGGGCGACAGAAAGGCGCCACGCGTGTTTACGCCGTTGAGTTGTTCACGTCAGGCCGGCTGGCCTTGACACAGATTGCCTTTTCAGAGGCACGGACGTCCGCTGTGGACTCGCAGGCATTACACCACCCCCGCCGCCAGACAATGCGCCGAAAAGACGAGCTGCTTCCACGTGGCTCGGATGACAGGCGCGCTCGTTCGCCAGGTCCCTCCAGGTTCGCCTCCAGGGCCATGGGGAGAATGCAGCTCCCGACTCCGTTCCGGGAACACATCCCATTCTTGATGACGAATCCCAGCTCCGCTGGCTTGTCGCCACAACTTGTTGACCAGCTCCACTCGTCTCTTCTGACAATCTTTGGTTTCAGCACTTGTCGATGGTTTTGCAACTTGTCAAGAACGGTTCGACAACAGACAACACACGACACAAGCAAGTGCCCTCGCTCACCCGACAGAACACCAGACAAAGTATAGTACAACATATACCTAGCTACGTGTCTATCGGAATTTCGTTCCCTCTACATCAAGAGGCACATGTGGGACACAAGACTCTTAAAATAAGAACTCAAATTTTCCCACTTACAACAACGCAACGAATTAAAATACAACATAAAGTTGGCCCCTTGAGCCCACTCTGGACGAGAGCGCTCAGCTCAGGTCGTGATGAGGTCAAACGTTTGCCCCGAATCGCCAGCGAGAATCCGAAAGGTTGAGAAGGTACTAGCTAGAACGCACTGCTCAATGCACCTGAAATACCGTTTAGCTTTCCTTTGATTCTTTAGGGAACGTCAAAGTTGTGCTCTCGGAGTATCACGCTCCATCTCAATAACCGGTCACATTTAGGCGACGATATTTATGCGGTACCTAGAGCGGCTTATACTTGCGACGTTGCAGAGGGGAACAACGATACGGTTTGCTAGGGATCGGCTCCTCACAAGTTAGCTCTATATCGTGTTCGATCACCGTCGTGTCTCCGGGACAGTCCGAACAAACGTCTCCAATCTGGGAAACAATCTTTCTCGGGTCCTCCTTTTGGACTTCACTTAACCTAGGCTCTAGGTTCAACTGCTCCAAAATTACCTCCGATCCCCTTTCGATTACAAGTAAAACTCCAAATTTCTGCTCCCTCTTCCTCTGAAGCATTCAAATGCAGATTTACGACTGCTTTCGAGTTACTATCGTAAATTTTGTTTGGCCGCCTTTCTAATTTCACTTCATAATTCGTATCGGAAAGCTTAGATATTACTTTGGCGGGCCCTTTCCATTAAACCTCATCTTTGTTCTTTTTGAACGGCTGCAGCAGCATTACCTGACTTCTTATTTCAAAAACGCGCTTCTTCACCGATTTGTCATAGTACTCCTTCGACAACATTTGTGAAGCTTTCATGTGGCTTTCCTCTAGCGCTTTAATCGAGAGGTCCTCACGCTGCTCTTGAATAAGCGTCTCTCGATCAACCCTCGACAGCTCGCTTCAACTTTCCGCTACAGGCGAGAGCGTGGCAGCCCTCTCGCTCGGACCTAATGGCGGCATGTCGTCTCCCCTTGCTACGGAAACCACGCCGGTCACTTCGGCGACGTGCCGCTCGCGTGACTGCTCACATGACTCACGCGGAAAATTTCATCTCTGAGGTTCCGTCGACCCGCCGACAAGGTCACTTGAGAGTTCACCGCATCGAACCAGATCAGGTCCCTGCGAAAGCTTCCGCGCTTGCGATCACGTGAGGGCCATGTACGCTAAGTTGGGGAAGAACGATTTACCCTGTTGTTTGAGAAGCTGCTCTGAGTTGTTAGGGAAAAGATAAGGAAAACGATCGGGAAGCGTGGCAGACACAGCCACTTTGGTGCGAAGCTTACCGAACGGGCCTTTAATGACAACCCTAGCTATTGGTAAGCAAGCACTCTACTCCTCGGCGACTTGCCTGATCCACGCGCGTTCTCCTGTAAAGTCATCCGGAGACACCAGTGAAGGATGGACAACGTCCATGGTGGCCCCTGAGTCTCTAAGTGCTCGGCACGTTTTCCCATTCACCCTAATTTCTTGGAGATACGGCTCCAACAACCGCATGTTTTTTTCTGATTCTCAGATTGTTGCGAAAGCAAACTTTTTCTGACAGTATATCGAAATGTGCCCTTCCTTTTTGCAGTTGTAGCAGATTAGTGGCTTCCGTGATTCAAGCGCCGGTGTGGTATCAGTGCGTTGTTTAGGAACCTCACTCGATTTCTCCGCTTCTGTTTGCCCTTGCCCTACATTGTCCTTCGTAAGAGACGGGTCCTTCTTGAAATTACGGTGCGGAGCGGATTTCCGTTGATCAGGTTTCTTCGAAAAGCCCGTTTTCCTTTCATCCTTTTCAACGCGCACTGCCCTGCTATGCAACTTTTGGCGAGTATAATACTCCTCAGCTAACTGTGCTGCCTTGCTTAGCTGTATTTCACCAAGTTTGTCCTGCAGCCAAAGTTTGACATCCTCCTCGATGCAGTGGTAGAATTGCTCCAATGCAACGCATTTCACCACTTTATCGCGGTCGTCATAAGCACCTTTTCCCTTGAGCCATTCAATTAAATCAGCTTTAAGACGAAACGCGAAGTCAACGTGTGACTCATTCCCCTTTTTAGCATACCGGAACCTTTGCCTGAAAGCCTCGCGAGACAATTTATAACGTCTCAAGAGCACTTCCTTAACCTCGACATAGCTCTCAAACGCTTCCCTCGACAAGCAAGTTATCGCGTCGGACACTTCGCCGGGAAGAAGAGCTAACAGGTTCTGCGCCCAAAGAGACTGCTCCAAAGCGTTTCGCTCACACACGTGTTCAAACTTGACGAGATACTTCACCATGTCTTCGCCTACTACGAATGGTGGCAGTTGGTCCCGAATTCTAAAACCACTGACCTGAATCGTCGGAGAAGCTACGCTAGGCGCCTGCACACACTGTAGGATTGCCAATTCTATTCGTTTCAACTCGAGGCGCTCCAGTCTCTCGGCCTCCTCGCGGCGTTCTCGCCTTTCAGCTTCTTCACGTTTGCGAGCTTCTCGCCTTTCAGCTTTTCACGTTCGCGAGCTTCTCGCCTTTCAGCCTCTTCACGTTCGCGAGCTTCTCGCCCTCCAGCCTTCTCGCGGCGTGCTTTGATATCCATCCAGGCCTCATCGACCTCCTCAGCCGACACTCCTCCATCCTTCAAGATCACAAGGATCGCTTGCTTTCGTTTCGCACGGCCCAAAGTATAGCCGAGTTCCTCACAAATTTCGATGAGTTCCTTCACTTTAAGGTTATCCATCGTTCGCACTAGCCTCTTGCTGTTTGCCCCTGTTAACAATTTACTTGCCGTACCCACTATAAGCCTACTAGCAAGACGCGCAAGCAATTTTAAACACTCCCGTGTTTACACTCTCCGCATTAACTTTGGTTTCAAAGCACGTCGACTTGGCTTGAAACGATCAAAACTCACTCTAATGCTTCACACAGCCCTTCTCTAAACTACTATAACCTGAGCAAGAGTAGTCTGGTGAACTGAGCGGAAAACATCAGGCACTCACCGCATCGATGTCGCTGACGCCGGCCGATCCCGCAGCTGCCAACCACTGTTGCGACGCCGGCCAATCCCGCCGATGCCTCTGCTGTTGCGAAGCGCACCTCCGAAGACGTTACGAAGGGCGCCTCGAAATCTCACCGCTGCAACCACTGTTTCGAAAGACGGCGACGCCAACACGGTCCAGAAGGCGCCACTGCTTCGAACTCCACCGGGAAGGTCACCAGCCGTTTGGTAGCGTAGGTTTCTCAGCTCGCGACTGCTTCTGCGCAGAGCTGATAGACGAGCGGACGAGACGACGGTGAGTTAAACAATGTTTATGTACAGCTTATATACGGAGGCGTTACAAATTCGGCACTGGGGCCGACAGAGACTCGAAGAGCCGAGCTCTCCTCTCTAACACATAGGTCTGCTCTAAAATGGATCCGCTGTAAAAAGGGGGTCTCTCTCGACGTGCCGCAGGGCTTCTTTTATATGCCCCGGGTCCAACCCAAACGTCCAACCCGAAGCGCCGCTGGTCGCGAGGTCCGAATTCTCCAATGAGGTCGCCGCTGGGCCGCGTCCTTCTTTCTCCTCAAATCTGGAGAGGCTGCGCTGCAGGTGGCTGCACCCAAGGACGAGTGAAGTCGCAAGGCATTGCGTCAGACCCGCCAGACAGGAAGGCGCCAGTTGTTTACTCGACGGGCTCGCTTGCTGAGGTGACTCACTGCACGTGGGCGACAGAAAGGCGCCGCGCGTGTTTACGCCGTTGAGTTGTTCGCGTCAGGCGGGCTTGCCTTGACACAGATTGCCTTTTCAGAGGCACGGATGTCCGCTGTGGACTCGCAGGCATAACAGCGCACCCACGACATTGTTGACATCGCGCAGCCAAAGAAAAGAGTTGTCACAACAACAGCGTAAACCTACCTTCTCTCGCAAACTAGAAGAGTGAGAAGGCAGAGTGACAAATCCAAATCAGCCGATATGGGTTCTATAGCCTGCAACTTCCTTGCCGCAGCACTTATTTGTACAATTCAAGCGGCAGCTTCCTCAGATTACACAATATGCAATTATTGCGACACAAATAGTCTACCCTGGGTTGTTTACTGCAGGTACGTTCGTAATATTTCTTCCACCTCGAAGTGTGACTCAATGTCGGTGTATTAGTTATATTTCACATTCACACCTGTAGTGTCATGCACGTGTCAATGAAGAAACAAAGTTAAAAACTTTCAAAACATTTATACATGCTGAACCAATGTATATCAAATAAAAGCTTGCAAAGTTTGAATGGTCAACATGTGTAGAATAAAAGTGGCTAAAAAAGTGAGACGCACACTCTAATGTGCAGTGCATCTAGTTCTTGAAGTGTTACTACGCCTTGAAGTTAGCTTCACATTGATGTGGTGCAAGTCAGACACGGTGAAATGTACCTAATGTCTGAAGCAATTTTACAGGAGTTGAGTGACAAGAAGCCCCGGGTGTGCCTGTACATGTTTATATACATGCATTTGCCACAGTCGTCCGTTCCTACAAGGTCTTGCACACGACTGTAGTGTCTGCGTTGTTCACAACCCACGGGTGGACCTTGACTTCGTCCAGGGATATGCGCTCAGACGGGCATTTTCTCAGAAGCTGTTGTGATAAAAAACAAGCACAGTTCACAGACAGTTCATTGAGAGAACGAAGATTATACTTATATATCACTGGCACATGAAAGAAATCAAAGATTTCTAAAGGTTGAGTGATCTCTACATCTATAGAGAGGGCGCATCAACTTTTTTTTCAGAAGGCTAATGATACCCTTTTTCTCTCCGTCTACTGCGTTACATGGTAGTTTAGCACATCTAAAATCATAGAGCACCCTAAACAATATGTTCGAACCTTGCCACAGTCACTTTTTATTTTATTTCTGAGGCATGCTCTAACTGCTCTACCAGTTTTGCTGCAACATCACTTGTTACAACAAATAGCATCATAAGGGGCAATCGAAAGAACAAGGGCATGGCGGTACAACTTTATATCGTGCTCCCACATAACAGTACTTTTTTAGGCACTACCCAACTGCCACAACTGCCCAATTTCGAACACCATGGGTTCTTTACCATGCACCGAAATTTAAGTACATAGACCTCACACATTTTAGACTCCACCGAAAATGCAACAGCTAGGGCCTTTTGTAGCAGTATGTTTCTAGAGTTTAGAGGGGAAGTGTTTTCACTTTACCCACACAAAAAAAGCTTGAACCATCTTCTCGAAGGGAACCCTGATGGGATACAAAGCAGCAGCGTTGCACACCAGTGACGTAACGGCTTGAATTGCGCGAATGCGCGTGCTCCGGTGGGCACTGGAAGATTCGTTTGAAGCGATGGCTAGCGTACGTCTTGTAGGTGACACGTACAGAAATGTTTCAACGCGTACGTTAGGCGTATGTCAGCTTTATTGAGCTTGAACTGATGAGTTCGCGGCGTAGCAAGCGGCAGTCACAAGCAAACGGACGAGATGGCAGCTCCAGGCGCCGAGCGAGCGCACGGCAGGCGAGAAAGAAAGTGTTGTCAGTGCACACTGTGAGGGGAGCGTGACATCAACGCGCAGCAGCGGCGGGACCTACTTGGCACCGTGCCAGCACCTGGACCGTGCAGCGCGTTCGTACGGAGGGACAGCGTTACACAGGCTGGTCGAAGAGCTACTTCGCATCTAGAAAATAATACGTACATAAAAAGGTATTCAGCCATTATGTCTTGAACACTTGCCCCGGCTAAAGTGCCTTTTGCGGGATCTACATACACTAACAAACTAATGTGATAGCGTTAAAGAGCTCGTTTCGCAGAAATTCCAGTGTCGGCGTCGTTGGTTGTGAGCGAAAATTCATCATCTTATGCATGACGAAAAAATATAAAACGAGAAAAATAAAATAAATATAATAAATATTCGTGAAGCAGAGTGGGGCCCAAACCAGAGCCATTTGGGTCCAAGTTGGAATTGAAATCGGGTCGTTTGTGTGGCAAGCAGATGTTCGACCACACAGCCAAACTTCTGCTTCTCAAAACAGTGAGAACTTCCTCTGCTTGGAAATGCAGTGAAAGTAGTTTACATGCTCCACAAACACACGCGTCCTTGTTACATGCTTCACAATACAACATGTAATATTGCAGTAATAATGCGTGGTATAAGCCACGGGCATCAGGGCATCAGAATATGTGGTTAATAAAATGGCTCCGTGGTTGAAAGCCGGTACGCCACTACAAAAGGCACACATGCTACTGCACCTATTCTCTTAAGGCCATGCATAGTGGGTGCATAGCAAATTCAGAAAGGTTTCATGAACTAAGTGTCTGAAATGCACACTAGGAACAGGTAGTTGCTATCGTCTAACTCCTAAAGGTGAAGCTTTAGGGTCCCCTAATTTCATTTATCCTCAAACAAGGATACAATTTGGATAACATGTAGTGCTAATAACAAAGACTGATAAGTGATGTGTTTTTAACTTGGCGCAACATTTAAGACTGCTTGCCATCGCCTGTGTACATTGCTAAGCACTATCTTGCAAACTATATGCTCCTTCTGATATTCTCAAGCACATCAGAATGCAGCTACAACACTCAGTATTAAACCCACAAGTGAGCTCAGTAGCGCAGTGCCATAGCCAAAGAGCTACTGCGGCTGGTAGTCCAAATATCAAGTTTATTGTACCTTGGCGAGTTTACCACATCAGACAGCCATTGGAATTGTACTATACTACTCTTCAACTGTACAGCCTGCCTTCCCCCATCCCCAGCTTCTGGTAAGACAAAGCAACGAGGTTCCTTAAGAGGCCATTGCATGGTCATCCAAGAATTTGTGTTTTTCAGCAAAAACTATTGGTAGAGAGCCTATTATACATACACAGGTCTAAAAAGTGGGCTGTAAAAGAATATTTCAGGGCAAAACAAGCCCGAGATGAGGCCAGCTCTAAACCCCGCCCACCGCCAGTGACTGCTCTTTTGCTATGGCACCTGTGACGTCACAAGTTGGAAGGAGCAGAGCCGTCGCCTTCTATCGAAGTTTCAACCGTTACGAATTTTTCAATTTCAGCACCAAACTGAAGAAAGATAGAATATCTTGATTTGACGCGCAGCTTACCATGAAACAACATCAGCTGCCGAATGCAGGCACTCGCTTAGTCAACTGCTCCTTACATCCAAGCTGGCGTATGTCCCAGTGTAGCCCGACTCACAGGAAGCTCGCGTGCTTATAATATCAAATTTAAAATTGAGTACCTGAAGAAATGCACTAAAGCTAAACCAGCTTATAAGGGAATACCTAGAGACTTACCTACATGACGCAGATTATGATTGAAAATTTGGTGTCATGGCAACTTTAAGCTAACTCTAAGTAAATCACAAGCAAAGGTTATTGCTCTGCAAAGCACTAACTTCCCTTCATCACATTCAGCGGTGGTGACTATGCTTGTGTACGCAACTCGTTTATGCTAGTTGTGTCAACTTGTAGGGCAAAGAGAGCTAGATGCACGTCTCATTGAATGAACTGAACCTTATCCATATCCAGTATGTCTTGACTTAATGATGTAAATTTGGTTGGAGTTTTCTCTTCAACATTTTATGCCAACGTAGTGCGCTTCTGCAAAATGTTTACCTTTGATTCAGGATGTCTTGTACTACAGTGTGCTGCGTATGACTGATCGATCATTTTGGTGAAGGTGCTGCGACTAGTCGTTCAGCACACCACACTTCAGGACCCAAGCCAAACTACTACTTTCCTTTCCTCAAAATGAGTGTGCACAACCAAAAACAACTTACACACACAATTGTAACATGACAATTCGTTATTTTCATGTAACGTTAAAAAGCAAGTTACTGCAGAAAAATTAATTAAATATTTATTTACACACTATTAACAGTAAAAGACAAACTCACGCAAAACTACACATTGCTTCATTTTCTTTCTTAGATTGTAAGATTGAGTGCCTTAGAATTTTGCTATGATAATTTGAGACATACGTAAACAGAGCATCGTACCGTATTTACTCGGGTAATTAACGCACTTTTTTTTTCGAGAAATCAAAGCAAAGTTGGGGGTGCGTTTATGATGCGGGGATACTTTTATTAAAACTTTTTTGGGATGAGCAAAGAATCCAGTCATGCAAAAAAATTTAGGCCACTGAGCCTTTCGCAATTGATGTACACATACACTGTTCCGAAACAGCCTCTTTGTTGCATTTTATTCATCTTCGGTGGTTGACGACGCCATCTTGTGCAAGCTGTACCCGCATCGCCCACGCATGCCATAAAAGCGTTTTGCGACCATCTTATTTTGCAATCATTTAACCGCAACAGTGGTATCTGCTTTGATCTCAAGGGGCACCCAGAAGCGTGCGCTACGACGCGCACTCTGACAACATCATGGCAGCCTCGCACGACAACCACAATGATGCCGTTCACATTGTAGCAAGTAACTAACATTGCAAGAAGCTACCCCAAAGCATCAAAACAAACAGTTCATAACAATAATAATGACAAAATACAGCTGCCGCCTCGCTTCTACTTGAGAAGTTCCTGTACGTGCAGAGAACAAGCAAAGTGAGAATTGAGGGTGCTACCATGTTGTGGAAATTTTCAAGATCTTATTTGAGCGACAAACAATTTTTTCAGGTTTTCTGAAAACCTGCGACGCGATAGCGACAATAAGTCCTGTTGCCGTCGCTCTAAAATCGCGTGCACGTCGTTGGGCCTTAAAGTTTCATACTTGCACGAAGCGACCGTCGGTTGGCACGGGAAGTTTCATGACCTTCGCTTGCCGTCTGCTTATCAGCTGCGACGTCTCTACACTCACACCTTTCATGAACCCGCTGTAATGCACAGATAAAAAAGACAGGGGACGTGCCGCACACAGATAGAAAGAAAAAACAATACGGCGCGCAGCAACGGGCGAAGCTGAGGAGGCAGCGAGCAGAGGTGGCCGAGGGAAATTGGCATAATAATAAAACGCGGAAGGAAGCAACAGGTAAGGAGGCGCCAGGTGTGGTTAGTGAAACTGCAGCGGATGAATTTAGGGGGTGCGTTTATTACGTGGGGAAAAATTCTAAATTTTGACGACTGAAGATGCGGGTGGGTTTATTGTGCGAGTGCGCTCATTAGGCGAGTGAATACAGTAATTCATGCCTGAAGGCGTTATTCACTTGAACGTACATTGATTTAAATTTATGCATTTGATACGTTTCGACCTACGTGAATTCAAAGTCAGTGTCTCAATTCACTTTAGCACACATCGGCTCAGTTTCAATTCCCTGAATTCACAATTATTATTCCTCAAGGTACTACAGCATCTCTATGATTCCACTCATTAAGAGGGGAAACTATGCTCAATAGAACTGATTCATGAACAGATATGAACAATATTTTAACAGCGTTTGTATTCTCACCTGTTGATTCCAAAAAGGAACTACTTTTATGGCAGAAAAAATAATTTATAGCATGCTCTACACTGTAAGCAAAAACTATCCGAGTTTGGGGTTTTCGCGGCTCATGACCTCTGAAAACTCTCTCGGGTTTAAAATTACTACCTCGTGTAGGAGTAAAAGATGGTACATGACATAGTTTTACCACCACCTCTCAGGCAAGTAGTAAAAGGATGTCAAAATCCAGTTTTACCACGTAGGGAGTTTTCTATCACGTGATTTTTAACCTGCGTTTCAGAGTTTATTACCACATGACTGCAAGGTGCAGCTGCTTCTGTGGCTTTTGCCCCATGCCCCCCATTGTGACGCTCTCAGTGAATCATGAAGGTACGCGAGGACCACAGATCTTTTTTTTTTTTGGTATCGCCGTGCCTCAGGACTGACCTCGAGTTAACGCACTTTTACTGGAACTGGGGGCAGCATAAGCACAACAAGCGAAAACAGCATTCTGTGAGTGAAAAAGAAGAAAAGACGGGGGGGGGGGGGAAGAGATCTCACAAGAAGGAAAAAAGAAAGAAAACCTGCTATGGAAAGTGGTCAGGCCTGCATATTTTCGCAAATTGTTGGCTTTTGCTCGGCGGTGGCCTTGGTGACAGACGGTGCAAGAAGCTCGGTACCTGTGTGTCTGGTTGGGCTGATGGATCTCACGTGTTTCCTACATCGTCAAACGACCGTGCGCTTCCGAGCGCCTCCGAACCTGCACGTCGCGGATATCTCGCTTCCGAGCCGAATCGCGAATATCTGCCAGTGGTAACAAAATCAATCTGGTGTCATCGTCCGTGCTTTCCTACTGGAGAAGCAATAAGCAAAATGCTTCACTCTGTCGTCGGCACCGAGCCGCGGCCGCCAGTGACCAGTGGGAGTGTGTCGCCGGGGCAGGTGAAACAAGCATCGCATATATCTTGTTCCAGAGTAGGCGATGTCTGCATGAGTAAAGTGCTGTCCGAATTGCCCATCTCATGCACCAACTGTTCTCAAACATGTAGCGCGAAGCCGATACGATGCAGACGGAACCAACAAGCGGCTGCCGGTGAGCACGAAGAAAACCCGGATGGTGATCTTTCGTTGGAAGTATGCATACACCGCCCCGTCCCCGTAACATAGCGGTCACGTGTTCATTTGTGTCTGAAATGACGACCAAATTCGCACAGGATATGAGTTCTGTGATCGCCAGCTGTGTTTCATCGGATAGCCGTGCTCTTCGAAAAGGCCTAGTACGCCGTCGCTAAGAAGGTTGTGTGCAGGCGTGCACCGCTCCTCTACGCCCGTTGTGATGAATACGTGCTGCTACTGCGTTTGTGCACCGTCGCTCAATGAAAATCATTGAGCTACCATGGTTTGTGCGTACTTAGGTATATTTTATGGAATTGTGCATCAGCAGTGCTAACACGCGTGGGGTCATGAGCCTGGTGTGCTAAGTAATTATTGGATACTCAAAAAAGTGAGATCGGGTAGATTTACTATAAAAGGTCGGTGTGACATTTAGTGCACTGCAGCCCACCTTAAGTTTACGCTTGCACCTTCAACCGTTGTTGTTAATCAATGCAAAAAAAGAGCCTCCTACCGGTACTACAGGGCTGGTCAAAAAGTCGTGCCTATATATACCGGATTGTAAAAGTGTATAGTTGAGCAACGCGTGCAGTCTGTTCGAGTGGGGTATTATTCTGCATTTGTTGTGGGTGTACGTGTTTGGCTGTATGTGAATCTATGTGTCACCAATTCTGCCGTTTAATAAATTCAATCAATTCTGCTATTTAATAAATTTGTCGACTCTGAGTGAATGCACCCGTCAATTTTTATTTTTTTTACCATTTCAAAAACCTTGTGAAGGCAGTAAAAATTTACTCTCTCTATACTCGCTCAAGACCTCACTGGGGTAAATATTTACTACTCTGCCTACGTTCAAAAACTCAGTTAGCACGAGAGTAAATTTTTACCTCGATAGTAGGTGGTAAAAAAACCCAGGAAAGGTAGTGCGCTAGAGGACAAATGGTCTACCCAGTTTTTGAGGTTATTTCAGGTCATTTTCGTTTAGTGTGTAACGTCACTGTCTAAGTTTGCTTTCTTGCTCAAAGGGAAATTACCATTCGAACAGAAATCCTCAAGATAGTGGTTAGAGCAATAAAACTACTATAATGTTCAAGAACACGTTGTTGCCATTCTGATCAGTGTAAACTATAAAATAGACCAACCAAGAATTCACAGACCCATTCTGAGGCACAAGTTTGAAAACAGTTTTTGGGTAGATTTCAGGCTTTCACGGGCTGCAACCTTTGTTAATGTCCCTAGACATTCGTGTTCATAACGCCAAACATTATTTCTTCTCAACTGACTCGCCATGCAATGCTTTTACTTGAATATGAGGATGACCACTGTTTATTCACACTGAATGGTGCTCACCTTGCCAATTAGGTCCCGTGCCTCGGCGCTTACGTACGGAGGGCACTGCACCTTGCACTCGCGTATGCGCCGGTACGTCTCGTTCATCGTGGGCGAGTCAAAGGGCGGCTTGCCCACCAAGAACTCGTAGATGAGAATGCCGAGGGCCCAGTGGTCCACCTTCTCGTTGTAGGGGGCACCTTCAATCATCTCAGGTGGCAGGTAATCCAGCGTGCCGCACATTGTGGCCCGCCTGCGGCACAAACGCACGCTTTCACATTTAGGCTAACGCAGCCGCACATTTGTTCTCTGCTTCGTCTTTTGTCTAGCGTTTCCACTCAATGAGTCGGTACCAATATGAGGAACATGGCTAAACACATTCCCATCACACTGGGTGCGTGTGCTGACGGCATAGTGGTTGGAGTGCCTGGCGTCTGTCTCCACAGAGTAACGCACTGTAGCTTTGATTACCTGGTCAAGCGCTTAAGCACAGTTTTCCTTTTTTGACCAGTTTGTGCACATTTTTACTGACGCCATTTCTGTGATAAATTGCCACCAAGCAATTCTCGATAGACTGCTGTACATCCTATCGCAGTGTAAAAGAATTTAACAGTCAGACGAACGCACCTGGATGAAGGTGCATGCACGGACCAGCCGAAGTCTGCAATCTTAATCTCGCCATTAATGCCAACGAGAAGATTTTCCGGCTTGATGTCGCGGTGGATGACGTTTTGTGCATGGCAGACCTTGAGCGCATCGCAGAGCTGGTAGATGTACTGAACACAAGAATAGTGAGAAAAGAGAAACCACATCATAAGGTGAACACTTTAGATCGGAATTTCTTGTGTCACTTTTTAATTGACAATAAATAAACTGAACCAGGACCCATGTACAAACTCGTTTTTTCCAGGGGCTGTTTGAAGTCTTTAGTATTTTACTTCATTATCTTCCAGTAACTATCAGCCCAGGGATAAGAGACTTTGGCATATCACCCTCCCAAAAGTTCTGCCTACCACAGCATGAAATGACACGTGACACAACCGTCTGCAAATTCACAACCGAAAGGCTCGGCTATGTTCTTACAGTGGCAGCTCTCTTGTCAGTGAAACGCCTGGCCGAAGTAAGCTGCTTGTAGAGTTCGCCCTGAGGCGCATATTCCAGGATCAGATAGACCCTCGTCTCATCGTGGAACCAGTTGAACAGGCACAGGATGTTCGGGTGCCTGAAAAACATTTTGCAACAACAGACAAGACATGCTGCTGAAATGACGAGTGCCCACGGATCTGCCAGCTCAAGCTTTTTAACTCTGCTATCGCTCCAAGTTTACGCAGACGTGACATTTCACCGCATAATTCTTTACAGACTGTAAAACCCCTCTATTGCATTTCATAAAATAAACTACAGAAAAATAATTACATCGTCTCCCACTAAAGGGAACCTTGTGGGTATGCGAAGCAGCACAGGTGTTCACTTGCGTTTCCATTTGTATGGGTCCGTGTAGGTTTCATTTGTGTGTGGAGTTGTGTACGTGTTGTGTACCGCTTATGTTGCCCCCCCCCCCATTTGTGTGAATTAATGTGTGTGTGTGAGTGCCACAAAGTGAACACCCAGCGCTTCTAGGAGAGGGCAACGGAGCGAGCATGTGCAGCAGTATATGAGCGCACAGCTGTGGCAGAGAGATAAACAGGAGAAGAGAAACAAAGCGGAAGCAGCACTTAGCCACCTTCTCCTACGTTGCACTCACATGAAGAGGGGGCCCTTGGCGACTGTTCTCTCCCCCACTGTTTATGCGCCAACTCACCCCTTTTCTCGAGCACGCGTAAGGAGATACTTGGCGCATGCGCACTAATGGTGGTCATGCTGCATGCTAAGTATGTTGGTATTCTTTCATTGCACCTCCACTGAAACCTAGCCTGTGGCCAGAAATCACATTGCCGTTCATCAGTGTAGCAGCAAGATGCCTCAGCCTGTTGGGCTACCATGGCAAGAAAACTAAGGAACATGGTTCTACAGGTTCGAATGCATATTATTACATTGATTTTGCTTATTAGTCGAATACAGGAGCAGGAGCATATGGCAGCAAAAATTAGGAGCAAATGTCAATAAACCAGCAAATCAAAACCTTTTGAGAGATACAAAAAGCACACGTTCAGCAAGCTTCAAATTCATAAGCCATCAGGCTAAGTTCCACAAAGGCATGAAGAGTATTATCGCAGGTCTTTGTGAAATTCCAGTTGTCTTTGCAGTATGACACTATTGACAGTCTTCAGCAAAGTGTTCCCAACAACACAGGCACGGTCACAGGCTTTAGATGAAGTTAGGGGTTTTACATGTCGAAACCGAGATACGCCATAACAGGGAGAGCCAATCAATTTCGTGAGATTATCCAAAATACTCCTAAATTTAGGTTCACATACATGCCATTTACATATCCATGGCCCTCACCCCTTTCAAGTTCCATCCTTCCTGAAACTAGAAAACCATGGCCAAAAGTCACATCTGTGTTCAAAATATCACCAACATGACCCAGAGACCTACACAGGGGGTGGCACACAAGACCACTGCCCCCCCAAATTTTTTTTTTCCACCAAGGCACTGAAAGTGAAAAATAACCCTTGCAAGAGGGTGCCCCTCCCGAAATAAAGTTGGTGGCCCCCCTTTCACCTCCTGAAAAAAATTTCTGGCTATGCGCCGGTCTGTTTAGCTACCACAGTGGGTGTAACAGCTGGGGAAGGAAACAAAAATCGCAGCATATTCACTCGAAACTTTAGATAGAGTTCGTTCCCTACTTTTTCTACAAATTATGCCACATACCCAAATTTATGTTCACTGGCTGATTGAAGAACTGCTCGCTGCACAGTAGCGGCACATGCCTCAGTGGGAATTAAAAGAGGACCTGCAACACCTTATCAGCAGGCTTAGAAAACGCTGCTATCCAGTAATCAAGACTATGATGAACACGTGAGGCAAACGATATAGCTCGGCATGCAGCCAGAAATTTAGAACTAACTCACAACGCAGGCTATAAATCATTCCTTTTTCTTTGTACAAATGATGCTCTATGCCCAAATTTATAGTCACTGGCCGATTTGAGCATTGTTAGCTGCACAGTTACGGAGGTCACCGTAGAAGACAGACACGCGGCCGTGTGCGTGATCACATTGAAGGTAAGTTGCGTGTTTGAAGAGAAAAAAGAAAATGTGCTCAAGGTCCTGATTTGCGTGACGTAACTTGTTTCTACTGTGCCAACCCTGCCTGCTTTGCTTCCACCGTCCTTGTCGAGACAAGAAAAGAGAGAAAGCAATTTAGTGTGCAAGAAATCTTCGACTTTGCTGATACTTCACAGATTCCAAAGAATCTAACGGCGATTGATTCATAAGGGAATGTTTTGTAAAATGTTTTTGTTAATGCATATTACTTCGAGGAAAAAAACTGATTTTTTTGTAAATGTCAATTTTTTGGTTTTCGATCATGGGAAATGTGCAATTTTTCGCCCAACATTTAGCTGCAGAAAGCTTCCGCCTAGTTTTTTGTTTTTTTATGAAGAGTTACAGGCAAAAATGTGAGACCCCCGATCACCCACGAAACTGAAACTGCGAGCTTCGTCTGCATCAAAACATTAGCTTGTTATGTAGTATTTTCTTCGTTATTTAGCTCTAATATCAAGTGCTAACGTAACAGTGCTCTAAAAGCATTGTCAACCCCTCATTTTTTATCATAAAAGTCATAAACGTCTAACTAAATAAACACATAACATGTTACGTGTGTTCTTCGTGCTCAAGCACTGATATGTGAGCTTGTCAACCATCAAATTTGCTCTGGTTGACGCTGCGTGTCATTTCAATAATGACAGAAGA
This sequence comes from Rhipicephalus microplus, assembly GCF_043290135.1. Classification (NCBI taxonomy): domain Eukaryota; kingdom Metazoa; phylum Arthropoda; class Arachnida; order Ixodida; family Ixodidae; genus Rhipicephalus; species Rhipicephalus microplus. Next base: position 436,606,632 of record NC_134710.1, on the reverse strand, counting down.
AGAACATTTGATATTATAAGCAAATTTGAATCAAGCCTGGTCTCTGCACTGCAAAAGCTTGCCTAAATATTAATTAGTACCTCAGCCTGAAAACACCGTGGTCCTTGTACTGACCATGCAATGTCAGCTACAAAACAAAAATGTAGAGTTGCCACTCGAGCGAGGGCGCACAGCAGTAAAGTCCGCGACAGAAGTGGCTGCAAATATTAAAAATTTCAGGACTCCTGATCATTTTGGAAGAATGCTAACATCATCCTAATACATAAGAAAGGAGATAACAAGGACTTGAAGAATACAGGCTGATCAGCTTGCTCTCCATAGGATACAAGCTATTTACAAAGGTAATTTCTAACAAAATTAAGAAAACATTAAAATTCAATCAACCAAAGGAACAAGCAGGATTTAGAACAGGCTAATCAACAATCAAACACATTCATGCTATCAATCTGCTAAGAGAGAAATGTTCAGAATACAGCCAGCCACTACACATAGCTTTCATAGAATACGAGAGGGCATTTTATGTAGTAGAAATATCAGCAGTTATGCAGACACTGCGGAATCAGGGCATCGACGAAGCATATATAAACATCCTGGAAGAAATCTACATGGGATCAACTGCAACAGTAGTGCTTTATAAAGAAAGCAACAAAATAACAATTAACAAGTGTGTAAGGCAGGGGGACACAATCTCCTCAATGATGTTTAACACGGGCTTAAGGGAGGTTTTCAGAGGCCTAGAATGGGAACTGTTTAACTGCATAAGTGTTAATGGAGAGTACCTTAGTAACCTGCCCTTTGCCGATGACATTGCATTGCTCAGTAACTCAGGGGACGAATCCCAATTCATGATTACGGAGTGAGACACGGAGAGCAGAAAGGTAGGTCTTAAATTTATCTGCAGAAAATGAAAGTAATGTACAACAATCTCGCAAGAGTGCAGCTCTTCGAGATAGGTAATAGTGCACTTGAATTTGTAAAAGACTATGTCTACTTAGGACAGGTAGTAACAGCGGAGCAGAACCACGAGATTGAAGTAACTAGAAGAATAAAAATAGGATGAAGCCCATTTGGCAAGCACTCTCAAATCATGACAGGTAGTTTGCCACTATACCTCAAGAGAAAGGTATATAACATCTGCACCCTTCCGGCACTTAGCTACAGAGCAGAAACCTGGAGACTTACAATAAGAGTTAAGCTTAAATCGAGGATGACGCAGCGAGCAATGGAAAGGAAAATGGTAGGTGTAACCTTAAGAGACAAGAAGAGAGCAGATTGCATCAGGAAACAAACCGGCGTTAAGGATATTATAGTTGAAATCAAGAAGAGGAAATAGACATGGGCCGGGCACATAGCACGTAGACAGGATAACCGCTTGTCATAAGGGTAACTAACTAGATTCCCAGAAAAGGCAAGTAGGTTAGGGGGAGACAGAAGATTAGGTGGACAGATGTGATTAAGAAATTTGCGGGTATAGATTGGCAGCAGCAAGCAGATGACCGAGTTGAGTGGCGGAACATTGGAGAGGCCTTTGTCTTGCAGTGGACGTAGTCAGGCTGATTATGATGATAATGATTATTATCTGGTGAAAGTGATCTGCTTGTTCCCGTCTATTTTGTCGACAATCTCAGAACTTACATTCCTGTATTTTTCCGTACGGGAACAGTCATAACTCTTTTGCTAATAAATAGTTTTCAGTAAAACTTGACACAATTCCTTATCAAACTAGTATGCATGCTTTAGTGCCCCATCGCTTGATTGCAGGTTGGGCACCCGTGTAGTGTACAAGTATCCCAAAGGAGTACGGCCACTAGCGGGGGTTCAGTCTTAGCAAGCCGCCGGGCACGCGATAACCGTCGCTGTGGCGAAAACACGGTACTGCTGAAGGTCGTAATACTTGATTGTCTGCAGCAACATAAAAAAACCGTACAGAGCCCGTTGCAAAGGTGCAGCGGGAAAGCAAATGGGCTTATCCCTGCCACGGGCGAGAAGTACTACACAGGGGTGCCACGAGCTCGTCTCCGTGGGCAAATGTGATTCACGGTGACACCAGGACAAAGGGCCCGGTTGCTCAAACGAGGGCCAAAACTCCGTGCGCATTGGCTTCAGATAAAGGTGAGCGTCCTCTGCAGGCGCAAGGTGCTGTTGGCGAAGTCCCAATGAGCCCCAAACAAAACCAGTCGACGGACGAAAAAGAAATGCGTGCTTACCTTATGTCGTCTCGGAGAGGTTCTCTCTCACTCCCGACGCACGTGTGCGAAACGTCCCGAGAGACTCCGCGCACGGTGCCACAGTCAACATCCGCAACCGGGTGAGAGGAGTTAAACGTCCCTCCCCACTCTCCCAACGCGGCACACCGCGGAGGAGAGGAGAGTAATGCCGGGACATGAGAACGCAGAAAGAGGCGACGGACTAGCTTCGATTCCCGCAACGCAATGAACCTTAATGAGCAAACACCGTGCTACAATATTAAGGGGGGACGCGGCTTTGGGATCGCGAAAAATGGCAAAAAATTTGATTGTTTGAAACTCAAGTTTTCAGTTTCTGGAACCTTTTTCTATCTGGTTCGAAAATACCTACACTGAAAACCGCGCAGATGTGCTTCGGAAAATTTGTTTCACCCACCTAGGAAGGGAAAATTTTTTTGTAAATGGCAAGAAAACGGCGTTTTTCAAAAACTTTTAGCTTCGCGATGCTTGGGCCGGGAGCCGGCTTCTTGGGCTCATCGGAAATAGCATTTCTCTGTGTTTAATTTTCCTGCCTCAGCTGACTCCTTTTTTTAACAACAAGCGAGCAAAAAGCAAATGTTTGAAGGTCGTTTTGAGGATCTTGATTGGCCGTGGCCGCCATGTTGCCTCAGCTCGCATCGCCATTGGCCCAATGCTCGCTCCGGGAGATCGTCGTCTGCTGCTTGTGCGTCGCGAGGACATGACTCTCGAAAATCGCCACTTTGTGACGTGTTAACGGCTTGATAATCACTTGAGATATAACCACGCTTTAGTTACGAGCAGTAAGCGGATGCGCGATCAGGTTACTACGAGCGGGAGCGCAGTCTACAAGCGCCGCGCGTCATCGGAGTCTTCTTTAGCCCTGACTCCGCCGACAGTGAAGCTGCGGGCAGGAACGGCGCGCTAGCGCATTCGCGGCGACGTGCTTCTTCGCAAGCAACGAAGCTGAAAGCGGCGGCACAATCTGATTACTACGAGTGGCCGCACCGGATGCACAATCAGATTACTACGAGCGGGCGCGCGGCGGTCTACGAGTGCGGCGCGTCATCGGAGTCGGCTATAGGCCTAACTCCGCTGACAGCGAGACTGCGGGCAGAAACGACGCGCAAGCGCACTCTTGGAGACATGATTTTTCACAAGGAATGTACCACATCACTCGCTAGCTCCTCTGAATCACGTACGGGCATTTTACGCATCGGCCGTGGACAACGCAGTCAAGCTCGTCCCCCCCCCCAACCCTTCACTGCCAAGGGTCGCTCAGAACAGCGGCTAGCAATTTCTCGCGTCGTCATTTGAAAATGAGATGCCAAGTGCAGTGCGTGCCGACTTTTTAGTCTTCGTAGTTACACATTTCGCGCATCCTCATCGAACGCCGCCGGCAAGTGCATCACGTGCCGGCTGCACTGTCCACGCGGCCGCGCACCCCACGATCAAATGGAGTGCTGTCAATAAGCTTTTGTGATGAAGTTCAGACGTGCATGGAGGCGTGCTTGATATCGCCATGAACGTCCATGAATGTTCCGAGGTTAAAGAATTGCTGTAGATTAGAGTTTCCGCGACCGGCTGTATGATGATGCGTTTTACAGCAAGAGCGGCGAAAGAGCATGTCTGAATCAGGGGCACGAATTTTTATATGCCTATTTTGTGTCATTAATTATAGTGCTAGAAATCCCCGTGCCACCCGTCTTCTGCACATAATTTTGTTATTGAGAAAGAAGGCGTAGGCCGTCATGATGTGATCCTTATTTCTGATGCAATAAGCCTCTCTCCAAATAAAGAAAAGTTCAGTGAATATTTGTAATCAAGTACCTAATCACACTAATTACAATTTCAGCACAAAAAGTATGTGTAATAATTTCAGTATATGGTTTTATTTAATTGACAATCTTTTGTGTCATACCTATCACACCACTGCTTCATGCAAAGAACTTGGTTTGAAATCCATACTTGTTCTTTGTAAATCATGAAAAGGAGTAAATTGTGAAAAGAAGTCAAATATCTCAAAACAAACCTGAGATCACAATTTTTAGGTGTCTTAGAGACGTAAAGAAAGTTGAAACTTTAAGCGCAGCTTTCTCAATACTGTTTTTTTTTGACATTATGCTAAGCTCCCCCTCCACATGGTTCAATGAAGAAATAATTTGTTTCTCGTAAAATATTTGTGGTATCACTTCAAATTTTTTTTGAAAGCTTTGTGAGGTCATTGTTAGTGTCGGTGCCAATTTTCATCAATATTCAACGAGAAACAAAAAAGTTCATTGAAAAACGCCTGTCGAAAACTTCGACAGGCTTTTTCTCACAAGTGTATTTTGGACATTGTGCATTGCTCGTGGAAAAATTAGCACGGGAACGATTGGACCGATTTTGATTCTGTTTTTTCCCCTGAATTCCTGAACACTGCTTGTGGGTACAGCAATCTTGACTTTCTGTTTTATGGCCCTGTTATTTTTCTAGACGTTGATTTGTTCCTGCCACTGTTTCTGACAATGTATCTCGGCAGCCATGATGATCTCTAAAAAAAGAGAACTTAATAAAAACTTCTGAGAGTGTCATACCCTGTAGCTTTCTTTTGAGTAAAGATCAACACCATTCGCAGCTTTCTGGCATGTTTTCATGCCAGGAAAGGCCAGCAGCTTCCTGGCCTTTTCACGAGCAGACCATGTATTTGTATCGTGCAGCATTGTGTAACTTGAGAACTGCTGAAGCTATCATGATGAAACTGCATATTTCCCAATTCGAGACACCTATGAGTATGCATGCCAAATTTCGTTGCTGTAGGTCAATAAACCAAAGGTTTTTTCAATGCCAACTCCCCCCTTAAATATGGCTGCCTGTTACACTTGTGTGCCTTTAGTACTAGTAGATAATTTCTGGGTATTTATTCAATAAGAATTTTTTCAAAATATTCACCAGATCTCATTTGTTTTGGTTCACTGCACAGGCTAAAGCTTTTTTATTTCCCTATGTCCCTACAAAAATAATATTCTGAGTTACAAGTAAAACTTGATTTACAAGTATTGGTGTAAGGCCTACCTTTAAAAAATCTTTTTAATTATAAAAAGGTTACAAAAAATGGGATTGTTTATAATGCTAACATGTGCCTAAAATGGTGTGCTTTATATTGCAGACTAATATTCTGTAATGATTATTGCCTTAAAAAACATTTTTGACTCTTGGCCTCGTACCTTAACAACGCAGGCGAGGAAAACAGATATCTGCCGTAAGCTGTCATATTTAGAGATAAAAAGAAAAATAGTGGCGCGGTCATCGCTGTTACGGAAGAACGTACATTGGAGGGCGTAACAAGCCTGCCAACGTCTCATTGTGTATGATAGCCGCACTACATTCAGCGTCAAAAATTTAGCTCACCTGAGATGAGACTGGATCTCAATCTCCCGTCGAAGTTGATGCTCCATTCCGCTCTTCTGAAGCTGAGACTTGAACATGACCTGAGCAAAGAGCATCACGCTCAGTTTGGTTCTCATTCGATGGACTTTACGAAACAACAGTGGTCATATGCACACAACAGTGCAGTAAAATTCGACAATACTGTACGTCTCGAGATGAGCCGATCTGTCATTTACACAAGTGTCACCAAGTAATAGCGATTGCCGCTGCTCATGCACCTTTGAGAATACCGAAGCGCCAGCAATCATTTCTATGTTCACAGGTTTTACAACTCCATTTTGTGATGTTCATCTTATGAGATCAAATGTGCTTCTTTCACTATATATAGAATAGGGGAAAACATCAAAGAAGCTTTGATTGATTTGATTGATTTGTGGGTTTTAACGTCTCAAAACAACTATTTGATTATGAGAGACGCCGTAGTAGAGGGCTCCGGAAATTTTGACCACCTGAGATTCTTTAACGTGCACCCAAATCTGAGTACACGGGTCTACAACATTTCCGCCTCCATCCGAAATGCAGCCACTTCCACCGTGATTTGAACTCGCGACCTGCGGGTCAGCAGCCGAGTACCTTAGCCACTAGACCACCGTAGCGGGGCATCAAAGAAGCTTTATTCCACTAAGTCAGTAGTTACTGCTTGACGTTATAATTATAATAATACAAGGTGATAGATAACGATGCCAAAGAAAGCAAATGAGATAGGCTTGTGTGAATGATAGTAGTGTATTCAAATTCAAATTATTGAACAATTATTTCAACGTAGTCGCAATGAACCAATAAATGTATAGTATATTATTCCGCACGTAACTGCCTTTAAAAGCAACTTTTCTGTAGTGTAATAATGCTAAGCCAAAAAAGTACCTGTCCAGGAGAAATCCGCTCGGCCGCGAAGCCCCCCTCCCCTCAAATTTAAAGTGCCCCGCAACATTTCTTGAGCATGGTCAGAAAATGCTGCCAATCAGCACTCGAGGCTAACGAGAACACGCAAGCCAAATATTATAGCGCAGTACACGGCCTTGAATTCACAATAAATTCTCAAATTCAGCTAAAACTGCTCTCTTCTCTCAGCAAATGATACCACGAGCTCAACAATCACTCGTCACAACCATTGTATCAGCCACTGGCTGATTTGAGCATGGTGCGCTCAGTCATTACTAGGGGCTGCTGCAGACAGCCGCCACTTGTCTACATGAACGTGCGGGATAACATTGAAAAGTTGCGTATCCGAAGAAAAGAAAAAAAGAGCGTGATCTTCTTTCCCAGTGCCATCCCTCCTTGCTTAGCTTCCTCCTCTTTTGTCAGGACGAGAGAAGAGAATGCAACTGCAGTGGGAAACAAATCTTTGCAACTCCGCTTGTACTGGACAAATTCTAAAAATTTTTGCTGTGGTGAATTCACGAGGCAATAAGCTTCGTTACTGAATCCATTCCATGGCTACTTGAACAAGTGTTGCAAGGCACTTTTCAATAAGAATATTACCCTCAAATCAATTTATCATTTAATTAAGCTTAAAAGCTTGTTATGACTGCTTATATGCTCGTAAGTAAATAAATTTTTAAATCTTACGTATTTTACAGGTCATCACTCACACCCTACTGAAAGTTACATCCTGCTACTACTCAAAGTTATTTTGACATTCTTTGAACAAAAGAAATATTGCATTTGCATAGAGGTCCTATTTCAATTTTGAAGAAATAATGTACAGGTTAGTTAGGTGACGATAAATATGTCCATTTTTCTTTGTATATCACATATACTATTCGAATTCTCTTCAAAATTATTCTACTAAGATCACTATTCACTTTGAACCTAGAATTTACTACTCGCACAAGCCTAACATGAAATGTTATTAGAAATAATTGAAATGTAGATGTGGAGAAAGAAAAGCAGATGAAGAGATAACTCTCCACGAGCAGGGACCAAACCTGTGACTTTAGAATAATGCATCTGATGCTCTACCTAATGAGCTACATCAGCGGTCATCCCTCCGTCCACTTTATAGGGTGTGTGCGTGCATTTAAACACGAGAGTGTCAGTCAGCGCAGTCAGCAGGTATTACAGCAAGCGTGGAATATTTTTTGCCTGTTGGCATCACATATCATGTTATCTTACTACATTATGTTAGTAAATCGTATTGTTCATTGCAAAAGCTGTCACGGTCACCTGAGCGTTATAATATATGCAAATGAGTTTTTATGCAGCTTGCACTGTACTTTTACACAAAATAACCATACGTTACCACTGCTCATGTAAACGTGGTAGCATAGCCCTAATGAAAGCCTGTCAAGGCCACTATCAACCATTTTTAGCTTTCTTTAGCAACCTAGCAGATCCAGCAGTGTAAATCAGCAGTTTTCAAAATATCCATGAAGTATCAAAAGTAGGCACATCACACAGAGACTAGTTATACTCTTTACAGACTTCTCAACGATCAGTTCCCTGAAGCGCTGGTCATTCTCAGCATTCTCCCATGCACCAGATCGTAGCACTCATGACACATCCCCGCACCGAACCACAGCACTTGCTTTTAAAGGAGCCCTGAAACACTTTTTAAAGTAACCATGGAACGAATTCAGAGGAAATGTTTATTGCCTCACAAATTCAACGCCAGAAAATTTCTAAGAATCGGTCCAGTGCGAGTGGAGTTACAAAAATTTGCTGTATGCTACAATTACATTATCTCTCCTCTCGTCCCGACAAAAGCGCTACAAGCTAAGCCCAGAGGGATGGACAAGGCAAAAAAATATGTCACGCGACGCCTCGTGACCTTGAGGAATTTTTTAATTTCTTTTTTTGAATTTGCGGCTTTTTCAGTGTGATCGCGCAGCATATCGCGACGATCTCTGTAACAACCGAGTGTACCACGTTTAAATCAGCTAATGGCTGATAGGTGGGCTTACTACGAGTGATTTTTGAACATCTTCCGTCAATTGACGACAGAAAAGAAAGCAATTTTTAGCTGACCTTGATAATTCACTGTGATTTCCAGGCCATATGTTGCGCCATAATATTTGGCTCAAGTGTTGTCAGGAGCCTCTACTACTGATCGGCAGTGTTTTATGAGCATGCCCAAAAAGTGTTGCAGGGCCCCTTTAATAATAAATCATTTGTACGGTTTCGCACCAAAATTACAATAATGTTGTGTGACATTAGGAACGAATGAGGAACCATCAGACGGGCGATGGAGACAACGAAGGTGATCTCACTTGTGTTGTTGTCCCGCCATTTTGCCTGCAGCTTCCCGAAATTCTACCTTTATATTTTGTAAATATATATATATATATATATCTTTCATTCATACTCTCAACCCCGCGACATTTGGCGGAGATGTGGGCAACAACATGACATGAGTAAACTTCGAAGTGGCCAAGGTTTGGTTTTTTCCACCATGGCAAGCCAGGGGCCCGCTCCTGCCGAAGCAACCACAACAACACAAGCGTGATCGCCTACGTCGTGTGTGATGGTTTCTCATTCATTCACGATGTGTAGCATATACCCCCCCCCCGCCCCATTATGAGTGACTCCAAAGACGAGAGCCCCACAAATTTATACCATCTAATGTTCCTCTTAACATGGAGCGAGACTTAGAGAGTTTTATTATTTGACTGTACAGCAGATTTTAAAAAGATATGGCTATAAATTCTGCAAAAAATTTTTAAAATACACGCGGGTTACATTACAACCCAAAAATATTTTTAAATTGTAGATGGTGTTCTGTATACTTTTTTAGTTTTTCTTGTTCTTCTTGTTAATATACACTACCTGCAGATCACTGCAATTTCGCACAAGGGCAGCTATCGAAGGTTTATTGAAGTGGAACTAAAATTGCAAGCAGACAACGAAAACTGCTTTTTTAGACTTGTCACTGTATCACAGTTGCCACATATGAAGGTTATCTTTTATAATAAAAAATATATAAATGCAGTGCCTAGGCTTCAGTTTTAGTTATGTAAGTACCGCTAAGTAACATGTGGGAGAATCTTTGTTTATGTCATGAAGCTCCCCAGAAAAAGGTACTCAAACTCGGAGACAACGTAGAGGTACACCCACATTTTCTGCCACACTTTCAAAGAACAAGGCCCAAAAATGATTTCTGGAACCGCGAGCACCCAAGGGTGACAAATTTTCTGAGAGATAAAAAAATTCTGCGTCAGGCGATTGAGAAATCTCAAAATCAAGTTTTCCGACAAAACGAAGTCTAGCTCAACCTTAATGTGCATAGATGTCACACGTTGCACGAGTCTTTAGCATTTCGCCTCCGTTGAAATGCAACCACTGCAGCTAACATCGAACCACCGACTTTCGAGTCGGCAGCTGAGCAGTGCAACCACCATACCACCCCAGCGGACGACCACTTTCATTTGAAGCGGAAGCTGTTATGAGATCACAACTCGGGTCACGGGTGGTGCCGTAGTTCTTTGTTCGCCTCTCCCGCCGGTGTCCGTAACCACTTCGCAGGAAAAAAGACCAAAAAATCACAGCATATCCACGGGGTGAATGATGACGAGTGGGCAAAGCTCCGGAGAGTATCATCAGTAAAGCCGTGAATTTTCCGTGTGTAATTCGCCCAGTCGATCATGATATAAGTACATCGTGAGAAACACTGTGTGTGTATATATAGAAATCAACTTTTATTTGTTCTTAGAGACAATGAATGGCTTGCGATGTCCCTTCATTATGATGGCTTTATGGTCCTTGAAATGAAGAGTGACCGGTTCCTGTATAGAAACTGCTCACCTACCTCGCGAGTTCACACATTAGAATTCTACCTGCGAGCAAGCGCCGGAGCAACCTTGAGCGATTTACGCTCCGCAGCCTTGTCCATCAAATGACTACGAGCGTGTAGGCATTGCGCCATGTGGCTCATGATGCAGACAGAAATTAGGTGCCTTCTTTCTTCTTCTAGAATCACTCAACGACTCTGAGCGCGCGCCAACAGCGAAAAAAATTCATCAAAAAGCTCCCCCTAGCGTACGTCGCCGAACAAATGCACTCCACCAATGATACGTTCCCCATGTGACAGAATTCATATTACAACATCTCACACCTTTCATCATCAACTACAAGAACCGCCATGTAGTTTTAAATTTATTATGTTTCAAGCTTATAAACCACAAGTATCGCGATCTAGTTTAAACTTTATCAAATACAAGCATAATCATCTACAAGTACCGCCATTGGTGCCCATATACTTCACCAACAACAAACCCTATGGGATGTACAGACCCACGCCCTAAGGAGCTTCGCCCCTAAAAAATCTAGCACCAATGACACAGTGGGGCTCGAACCAGGGTCCGTTGCGTAGCAGCCCATAGTTCTACCATTCATTCGTGCCGGTGCTTGAGACTTGTTCACTAACTTTCCTTTGGCAGTCTTGACACCAGGAAAGGAATCGCATTAAAATGATAAAGAAGTGTTTTATAACAGCAAAAGAACAACCAGGTGTCCGACAATGCCAATAGTGTAACGAGTGGGTCCTCCAATGCTCTAACCCACTACACTATCTTTTTCTTGATCACCTATTCACTGTGGCGCATACCCACTTCAGCCATGATTCCTTGTCATCGTCAGCCACTGCATGAACAATAGGCACAAATTTCCTTGCAAGTGTGTAGCAGATACCAAACTTCTAGGAAGAATGACGAAGGATAGCAAAGCGAATGCCGGCCTACTGCCCAGAAATTATCAACAATGCTGTAGTGGGTACCCAGCAAGAGTGCTTGCAGCAGTTATCCAATGAGTGTTTAGAAAAGGCTCTGAAAGGTCGCTTTCTAGATTTCGCTGTAAATGTGCTGCACTTTCCGCGCAGGCCTGGCATTTTTTCATTGAGGTACCTTTACAGGGAAAGCAGTTGTGTGTTCCAGATGAGATGAAGCCATGTCAAGGTCAGAGTTTGTTTTGTTGTACGGAAGCAGTGAGCGTTGCATAGGAAAATTGAGCATATCATCTCAGCTCACATTCAAACTGCAACTTTCTCTGGAAGGGTGCACGCTATTCCATTTCACATTTCAACAGTTTCTATACGACACAGCTGTTTGCATGAAGCCACACAGATGCGATTTTGAGGCATTGCAAAAGGGACGTTTTTCGTTTTCTCACAAAGCAAAATTATTGCTCTCCACACACCGAAGTCAGTCAACACACATGAAATATTTTACTTTGACCTTCAAGTTTTTGTCACTGATCTTCTGCAAGCCAGTCCACCACAATGAACATTACCTCAACGAATCAATTCAACTCAGTTTATTCACCTTAAGGGTCTCCCGATGCAGATATTACATGAGGGGTGGGTTAACAATCTTTCACATGATTTGCAAACTAAAAAGTTTCACAATGGTTATTTACACATTGCTGAAGCAAGGATGGGAAGGTAATGGTGCCAACATCAGTAAGATAAAATTGATCATGTGAAAAATTGTCAGATGTTCTTGTTTGACATTATAGCATTGCTATTTTCTTAAATATTGCCACCAGCACGTAGTGGGTTGACAGCAAGAGCGGCTCTCAATCTGGAGGAAAAAAGAAGATCGCGTGCTTCTTTGCTCGAGAGCCAGCCACGACTGACGCATCGTCCTAGTGCTAGCTACCTGGTGGTTTAATAAATCTCCCAGTACTTGTGACTCATCGTGAGAAACTGGTGGAAGTGCTGGGTAGTCTCACGGATGCTGCAGACCCCCCCCAGGAAGCCGCGATACGAGTCCAGTGCCAGTCAATACTCCCGTGCATCGGACCAGCCGCCGAACCAGGGGATTGCCTCCGGAAGCCGACGATACTGCTCCCACCACGTCGACAAACATGACCAGCGCTTCGGTGCAAACCTCGGCAACCGGCACGGGAACCACGACGTCGAACCGCTACACGTTGGAAAGCCCACGCGCACCGGCGACGTTCCATGGCTCGGAGCACGAGGACGTTGAGGACTGGTTGGCGGATTTCGAGCGCGTAGCCACCTTGAATCAGTGGGACGACGCGGCGAAACTGGGTCGTGTCTACTTCTATCTCGAAGACGGGGCACGTACGTGGTATCAAAACCGAGAGGAACAGCTGACGACGTGGCCCGAATTCTCTCGTAGACTTCTGCAGACGTATGCCAGCGCTGATCGCCATGAACGAGCTGAACGAGCTATTCTGGCCCGCGTCCAGCTGCCAAACGAAACTGTGACCACGTTCGTCGAAGACATGACGCGCCTCTTCCGACGGTCCGATTCAAGAATGACGGAGGACAAGAAGTTGCTTCACTTGATGCGCGGTGTCAAGGACCAGCTTTTTGCCGGCCTCGTGCGAAGTCCTCCGAAGACGGTCGCGGAGTTCTTGTCCGAGGCCGTGACAATGGAAAAAATGCTGCAGCCGCGATCTAACCAATACGACAGGCAAGTCAGTGGCATGTCTACTGCCGACATTTTCACCGCCACTAGAACCAACAACGACTGTCTACGTGAACTCATCCGTGATATAGTACGTGAAGAGTTACAAAAGGCTGGTGTAACACCTCATCCTACAGTCAACTCTATTGCAACGGTGATCAAGGATGAGCTGCACCAGGCCCTCCGGGACACCTTGCCTCATGATACAGCTGTGCCAGCTCCTGCTGAATACCGCCGTGAGACAACCTACGCGGAAGCCTTGAAACGCCCTGCTGCAACGCCGCCATTATTCGTCCATCCTGTTCCTGCTGTTTCACTACAGTCAGCGCAGCACATACTGTACTACGAAGGCACGTACACGCCACCACCGTTGGCCTTTGTCTCTGGTGCTTCTGTCGCCCATCGTTCAGTGCAACCAGTTCAGTACATCGACGATCGGCGCACGTCTCCTCGAAAGTCTGATGTTTGGCGCACACCTGATCGCCGGCCTCTGTGCTTTCACTGCGGAGAAGCTGATCACTTGTACCGCCAGTGCCCATATCGCCATCTTGGGCTTTGTGGCTTCTCTGCGTACTCACCGCCACCCCGTTACAGCCAGAGACCGCGCGACATCAAAAACTACCTCTCCCAGCAGCATGCACCACCATCTGCCGGGCGCCAGTCACGCTCGCCATCACCGAGGCGATTTTCATCAACGCCCCAGCGGTATTCCACCACACGGTCTCCCAGCCCCCACCGGGAAAACTAGCCAAAGCGACCTCTGGGGGCGGGGTCGCTGAACGTCGAAGCGCTGAAGACCTCCTATTGACGCAGAACTGTACAGAAACCGGTCCGACATCACATACTGCTGCAAAGGATGGCCGACTTTCACTCGACATAGTAGTGATAATTGATGGTTGTGCAGTTAATGCGTTAGTGGACACCGGCGCAGACTATTCCATACTGAGCGGGAAAGTGACAACGCAGCTGAAGAAAGTCATCACGCCGTGGCATAACTCGCAGATTCGGACAGCTGGTGGCCACGTCGTTACTCCACTGGGTGCCTGCACAACTAGAATACAGATTCAAGGGTACACATTCGTAGCAAGCTGCCTTGTTCTACGCGAATGTTCCCGTGACGTCATTCTGGGAGTTGACTTTCTACAAGAAAATGGAGCTATCATTGATCTGCAAGAGCGCCACGTCACGTTCTCAGCCCAGCGAGCAATCAACGTGCAGGATGGTGGAAGGCGTGTCGACGTACTCCGTATTTCTGAACAGAGTGTGACGCTTCTTCCCCGAACAAGTGTTTTAGTCGACGTAACTTGCTGTGGTTTGGGCGATGGCGATGTGGTGGCTGAGACAAATTTAGAACACCTCCTGCAGCAAGGCATTTGTGTAGCTAGAAGTGTAATACACCTTCGTGATGGTCGATCTGAATTGCTCGTAACCAACTTTAGCAACGAGCATCGACATCTTTTCCGTGGCACTTCGATAGCGTTTGCCCACGAAGTAGCAAACGTCACCAACTGTTTCACGTCGGAAATAGTGGATACCGCCGACACGTCAATGAGTAATATTGACATCAATCCTGATCTGTCCACCGTTAACCAGACTGCACTACGAGCGCTCTTGTTCGAGTTCAGGTCTTGCTTCGCAACTTGCTCAAAGATCCGCCAGACGTCCATCACTCAACACAGGATCATCACGTACGAGGACGCA